>NW_027666271.1:0-417695 GCF_963455335.1 Martes martes
AGGGGATAATCCCAGTCTTTTTGTACTGGTTGAGACCTGATTTGTATCCCAGTACGTGATCTATTCTGGAGAAGGTTCCATGTGCACTTGAAAAGAATGTGTATTCTGTTGCTTTATGATGGAATGCTCTGTATATATCTGTGAAGTCCATTTGGTCTAGGGTGTCATTCAAAGCCCTTGTTTCCACGTTGGTCTTCTGCTCAGATGATCTGTGCATTGCTGTGAGTGGGCTGTTGAAGTGTCCCCTACTATTACTGTATTATTATCAGTGTGTTTCTTTAATTTGGTTATGAATTGGTTTATATCATTGGCTGCTCCCAAATTAGGCACATGAAAATATTTATAATCATTAGATCTTCTTGTTGGATAGACCCTTTATTATGATAATAATGTCCCTCTTCATTCCTTACTACAGTTTTGGTTTAAAATCTAATTTGTCTAATGTGAGGATTGCTACCCCAGCTTTCTTTTGAGGTCCATTGGCATGATAAATGGTTCTCCACCTCCTTACTTTCAATGTGGAGGTGTCTTTAGGTCTACAATGAGTCTCTTGTAGACAGCATATGGATGGGTCTTGCCCTTTTTTTTTTTTTTTAAATCCATTCTGATGCCCTGTGTCTTTTGATTGGAGCATTTAGCCCATTTACATTCAGAGTCAGTATAGAAAGATGAATTTAGTGCCACTGTATTACCTGTAAAGTTTCTGTTTCTGTAGATTGTTTCTGTTTCTTTCTGATCTGTGTTACGTGTGGGCTCTCTCTTTGCGTACAGGATCCCCTTTAATATTTCTTGCAGGGCTGGTTTAGTGGTCCCAAATACTTTTAATTTCTGTTTGTACTGGAAACTCTTTATCTCTCCTTCCATTCTGAATGACAGCCTTGCTGAATAAAGTATTCTTGGCTGCATAGTTTTCTCATTTAGTACCCTGAATATATCATGTCAGCCCTTTCTGGCTTGCCAGATCTCTGTGGGTAGGTCTGCTGCCAGCCTAATGTTTCTACCCCTGTAGGTTAAGATCCCCTTGACTTGAGCTGCTTTCAGGATTTTTCTTTTTATCTCTGAAATTTGCAAGCTTCACTATTATGTTGGGATGTTTTTTTTTTTTTATTGATTTTTGAGAGTGGTCCAGTCTACCTCGTGGACTTGAATGCCTGTTTCCTTCCCCAGATTAGAGAATTTCTCAGCTATGATTTGCTCAAATATACCTTCTGTCCCTTTCTCTCTTTTTTCTTCTTCAGGGACACCAATAATTCTAATATTGTTTCACTTTATGGTATTGCTGGCCTTCCCCCCCACTGATACTTGCTCTCTCACTCTCAAATAAATAAAATCTTTTTTTATTTTAAGATTTTATTTATTTATTTGGCAGAGAGAGAGACACAGTGAGAGAGGGAACACAAGCATGGGGAGTGGGAGAGGGAAGAGCAGGCTTCCCACCAAGAAGGGAGCCTGATGTGGGGCTCAATCCCAGGACCCTGGGATCATGACCTGAGCCAAAGGCAGACGCTTAATGACTGAGCCACCCAGGCATCCCTAAATAAAATCTTAAAAAAACATATCAACCACAACCCAAGTGAAATACACATTAGAGAAATCTGAGGAGGTCGGAAACCAAAAAAGAAAAGAAAAAGAAAAAGTGGGGAAAAAGAATATAATCTCCCAGGTGGACAAAACAGGGTGATCTTCTTGGTCCTGGGGGTATTTGGTCTGTTAGAAAGCACGAACTCCCAAAGTTGTAAAGAAAGCATAGCTTATATCTGTACAAAAATAAAATTGAATACAGTGAAGGGAAGCCAAAAATGAAGACTATATCTATAAAATGCTAATGTAAAAGTGAAAGTTTAAAAAAGACTTAAAAACAGAGTTGATAAAAATCAGAAGCTAGTTGAAAAGGAAAAAAGAAAAAAGAAAAGGAAATTTTAAATGGAAAGAAAAGAATCATGAAAAAACCCCACGAATTGAGAGTTTTGCAGTTCTGTGTGTTCAGTAAACTTGGTATTCGCCTGCTGTTCCTGCTGGTCTTCTGGGGGAGGGGCCTGCTGCACTGACTCTCAAGTGTCTTTGCTTGGGCGAAGTTTGTTTCGCACTACCCCTTGCCAGGGGACTTGAGCTCAGTGTAAGCTGCTTAGGGTTGTTCTATGTGACTTTAGTTCCCTGAAGGCTTTGTGCGCTACTTCAGAGGATGAAGATAAAAATGGCCCTACCCTGATCTCCAGCCCTGGAACTGAAAGACTGTGGCCCCTCTCTTCAGTAAACCCTCAGGGAGAAGCGATCTTCACTTTTGTGTGTGCCAAACTCTGCAGACTCCCGCAGTGCCCACCCACACCGCTGCTCCCCAGGGGAAGGGGAAGGCAGAAGGTCACTGTGTTTCTGCCCTTTGCAGGGCATCTATACAGAGAGTGGTCTCCTGATTATACCAGGGTTCATGACAAACCAAGCTGAGAGCCCATTCCTGGGCTCACTGGCTGTAGCTGATTTCCCTGCTCCAATGCTTGGGAACTCTGCCGGCTCAGGCACCCTGTTCTTTCTGTGACCTGTGACCTGAGACCACCCTGTCCCACCTAGGATTCTCCCCCACTTTGCCACCTGAGCACTTTTCAGGCAGGGGCATCTCTCACTGGAGAAGACTTCTAAAAGTTCAGATTTTGTGCTCCATAGCTATATCACTTTCCTGTAGCTGGCTTATGCTAAATAAGATGGAAATTAATGACAATTACTTAAATATTTGTTAAAAAACCAAGAGGAAGCATTATACTAAATGTGGAAACTGAAAAGCCTTTTCCATTATCAAGAGAAAAAAGATATGTTTGCTCCTATTAGCATTGGACATTATTTTCAGGATTCTGGGGAATTCAGAAGGCTAAGAAAATTAATATTGATTATAATTATTAGAAAAGAAGGTGATCTCTTTTAAATAGTGATATGATTGCATAACTAGAAAAACCACGAGATTCTGAAATTATGAGTGTGTTTGGTAAACTGACTAGAAACAATTTAACTATATCTAAGTGAAGAGCTTTTCTCTATACTAGCAATCACCAGCCACAAGTCAGAATAGTAAAAATACTTTATTCACATTAGCAACAAAAACTGTGAAACAGAACTAAACATGAAAGGAATAAAGACTATATGCAGAAAACCATAAAAATCTTATGAAGGGTATGCAACATGATCTGACAAATGAAAGGATAGTCCACATTTCTGGAGGGAAAGACAAGCAAATATCATGCAAATGTTAACTCTTCCAAAATTATCTATTTAATGCAGTTGCATTTAGAGTCAGAGTTTTATTTGGAATTGAATAAAAATGATCTTAAAATTTATATGGAAGATTGTTTAAAATTTTGCCTCCCCCCCCCAAAAAAAACCCCAAATCTGAGACTAGCCTAGGAAATTATGAAAAATGAAACTCCTAGAGAGAGGTTTGCCCAGAGAGCAATTAAGCTATCTAATCATTATTATTAAAAATTCATGTTGTTGTTATAGGAGTTGTCAAAGAGAACAAAGAAACATAACGGAGAGTAAGAACCATGTCCTAGCGTACTCGGGAATTCAGTCTACAGCAACAGCAGTTATTGACAGTGGGAAAAGATGGTTGATTTAATAAATTGTTTTGGCCTAATCACTCACCATTTAGGAACAAAATGTGAACTTGAGCTCCCATGTCATACATAAGAAATAAGTATAAGTTCCAGGGGTGCCTGGGTGGCTCAGTGGGTTAAAGCCTCTGCCTTCAGCTCAGGTCATGACCCCAGGGTCCCGGGATTGAGCAGGATCGAGCCAGCATTGGGCTCTCTGCTCGGCAGCAAGCCTGCTTCCCCCCCCCCACACTCTCTGCCTGCCTCTCTGCCTACTTGTGATCTCTCTCTGTCAAATAAATAAATAAAATCTTAAAAAAAAAAAAAAAGAAAGAAGTTCCAGGTGGATTAGAGACTTACATGTAAAAATAATTTTTTAGGAGAACTAGCCTATACTTCCGATTACACATGTTGTGGAATATTTTGGAGCCAGTAAGAATGGAAAGCTACACACCAGACTGTTCTTCCTGCTGGCTACCTGAGGAGATGATAAAGTTGTCAGAGAGGGAGAGTGTGTAATAAAAGTATGATTATAAGCCAGAAATAATAGAGAAAAATTAAAAGAAATTGCTATATAAAACCAATACATATATAATCTGACTAAAATTATTTAAGCTATGTAGATATACAAAGAAAGAGGTACTTGTTTCAGAGTAGTGGAGTTTTATATTTTTACCTTCTTCCTTATACTCCTTTGAATACATTCAAGTTTTTTAAAGATTTTATTTTTAGGTAATCTCTGTACCCAATGTGGGGCCTGAACTTACAACCCTGAGATCAAGAGTTGCATGGTCTACCCACTGAGCCAGCCAAGTGCCCCTGAATACATTGAAATTTTAATAAGGATTTTTATTTATATAATTGGGAAAAAATAATACTATTTTCAATATGAACAAAATAAAATGGATTCTAATAACCATGCTGGAAAGCAATATGATGGAGTATTTATACACTATGATTTAATAATCTTGTTCCTGGCAATTTATATTGCAGTTATTTCAAAACGGTGGCTTGTAGCATTAAAATTTTCGTTGTCTCATTATCTTAAACCATGAAAAACTAAAGAGAACCATTCATCTATTGTTAGAGAATTAGGTTTTGTTTTTTTTTTTTTTTTTACTAATGATGATGTTAATAATATCAATAATGTAATAACAGCCACTAGAGAATTTAAGAACAGGAAACATCTGTTGGCCTACACCTTTGTGAATAAACTGGTAAAACAAGAAGTAAAGATTTAAATCCTTAGAGGGTTACCCAAGAGTATAGCAAAGAGTAATACTATAATAAATGCCAGAGGAGGAAGTGGAAGACAGGTAGTAGTGGTAATAGTCATTGTATTGGCATAAATCCTCAGTATCAGAAAGCTAGTAGGTAAATTCTGAACTTCTGTACTGGGTAGTCAGTATATATTGTTGGTAAACTGAAACATTTCCTAGTACTGTGGAAATGACTTAGAAAAACAACATTGCTTATGGAGGAAGGTTGAATGGGAGTCTTTTAAAAAAATTATTTATTTTTGATAGAGTTTGTGTGAGCAGGGGGAGGGGCGGAGGGAGAGGGAGAGAGAATGTCAAGCAGACTCCCTGCTGAAGGTAGAGCCTGACGTGGGGCTCGATCTCACAACCCCAAGATCATGACCTGAGCCAAAACTGAAGAGTTAGCCACTTAAGCGACTGAGACACCCAGGCACCCCTGGGAGTCTTTCCTTGAGGTCCGAGTATCACATGCATGTGTATCTCTGACACAATGATGTTTAAGTCATTCCTTAGAGATTTAGCTACCATTCTTTCACTTGAAAATTTACATTATTTGAAAAAATTAACACCAAATAATACAATTTTTACATTATTTCGTTTTTCCACATTTAGTATACATTTTCTTTGACCAGTGGTTCTCAACTGGGTTCCTCCAGAAAACATGTAGCAATATAACAACTTGGGGGTTTGGATTATGTGTTGGCATCTAGTGGGTAGAAGACCAAGATAATACTAAACTCCTACAATGCGAGAGCCCCACAGCAGTAAGGAATTATATGGCCTAGAATGTTCAAAGTGCCAGGGTGGAAGAACTCTCTCTTAGACTAACTGCCATGAAATACATAAGATAAGCACAGAAATAATTACATATATGACACAATTTGAATAGCCTCTTATAAGTAATGCTTATTTTCTTTCTTTCTTTTTAAAAAGATTTTATTTATTTATCTGAGTGAAAGAGAGTTGGTGACAGGCATAGCAAGAGAGGGCACAAGTGTGGTGGAGAGGGAGTACTAGGCTCCCTGCTGATCAAGGAGACTGATGTGGGGCTTGATCCCAGGACCCTGAGATCATGACCTGAGCTGAAGGCAGAGTGCTTAATGGACTGAACCACCCAAGTGCCCTAGTAATGCTTATTTTCTATTGTAAGTTGCCATAGTAGGAAATGCTTATATTAATTTAATTGGTACATTGTAATAACTAAATTCCTTTCTCTTCAAAAAAAATTAGGAGGCACCTTAAGAGATTAAAGGATAGATCATTCCAAACTACTTAGTATTAAAATGGGAAAGAAAGTACTTTCTATTATGATCTCACACCTTGTGTGTGTTTTTTTTTTAAGGATTGAAATAATTTTTTACTCTGTCAACCAAAAACTTATTGAAATAAAAGTAAAAAGTTATTTAAAATAAAAGTAAAACAGAGTAAGTTAGAGAGAAGCCCTGCCATAACTCATTTGGATTAAATGCGTATCTCAGGAAGATCCCAAGGAGGTGTCAAATGATGAATCCAAGAGCGTTTCCCACAGGGAATAAAGTATTTTTAAAATAGTATTTTACATCATATACACCGTACACAAAAAATGATTTCCAAGTAAATCAAAGACCTAAAGGTAAGAGATAAAATCATAAAACATACAGGTGACTTCTGGTTTCCAGTCCAACTTGAAAAGAGCTTGGAAGTTGTCATTCCCAATGTCCAGTAGTGAGAAAAGCTGAGGAATTGGAAAATCAGCAGCTCTTCTCAGATTCGTCAGAGAATTGAGATCATAAGGCACATTGTTGCCTTGAAAACTGGAAAGAGAGGTGGATACCTGGAATCAGCTTGCCCAGAACAGAAGCCTATAGAGCAGGGGCCTGCTGAGTAGCTAGTACTGGTAGGAACACTTCATCTGTAATTCATTAATGGGTGGAGGCGTAGTGTAGACTAGCCAGAGAGTTTGACCCTCCAGAGGTCCAGGCTTCTTATGGGGTGCTCCCACACTTTTTGATGAGTTTTACTTCTAGGAGTTCTATTAGGTTCTCTGGTTAAAAAAGAAAAATATCCCCTAGTGCTTCTGGCAGGGGAGAGGGGAAGTAACCATTCTGAAAAATAACCAGAGCATTTTGTTCACCTTGACAAAAGGCCTTCTCTCAAGGGAAATTGTTTTTACCAGAACCACCCCTTTCTACCACATCAGTCAGGCTTCTGTATAATAACAGGGGATTACAGCTAAAACTGCAAAGCTCAGATTCTCTTTTTTTATTATTATTATCTTTTATTATGTTAGTCACCATACAGTAGGTCATTAATTTTGATGTAGTGTTCCACGATTCATTGTTTACATATCCCACCCAGAGCTCCATGGAGTATGTGCCCTCCTTAATACCCATCACTGGGCCAATCCCCACCCACCTCCCCTCTAAAATCTGCAGTTTGTTTCTCTGAGTCCACAGTCTCTCATGGTTCGTCTGCCCCTCTCAATCCCCCCTTCATTTTTCCCTTCCTTCTCCTCCCCTATGCTATTCCTTATGTTCCACAAATAAGTGAAACCATATGATAATGGACTTTATCTGCTTGACTTACTGCATTCAGCATAATCTCTTCTAGTCCCATCCATGTTGATGCAAAAGTTGGGTATTCATCCTTTCTGATGGCTGAGTAATACTCCATTGTATATATGGACACCATCTTTATCCATTCATCTGTTGAAGGGCATCTTGGCTCTTTCCACAGTTTGGCTGTTGTGCTGCTATGAACATTGGGGTGCATATGGCCCTACTCTTCACTACATCTGTATCTTTGGGGTAAATATCCTGTAGTACAATTGCTAGGTCATAGGGTAGCTCTATTTTTAATTTTGTGAGGAATCTCCACACTGTTTTCCAAAGTGGCTGTACCAACCTGTATTCCCACCAACAGTGTAAGAGGGTTCCCCTTTCTCCACATCCTCTCCAACATTTGTTGTTTCCTGGCCTGTTAATTTTGGCCATTCTAACTGGTGTAAAGTAGTATCTCAGTGTGGTTTTGATTTGAATTTCGCTGATGTCTAATGATGATGAACACTTTTTCATGTGTCTGTTAGCCATTTGCATGTCTTCTTTGGAGAAGTGTCTGCTCATGTCTTCTGCCCATTTTTTTGACTTGATTATTTCTGTTTTTTGGGTGTTGAGTTTGAGAAGTTCCTTATAGATCTTGAATATCAGCCCTTTGTAGTGTCATTTTTTAAAAAAGATCTTATTTATTTATTTGACAGACAGAGATCGTAAGTAGGCAGAGAGACAGGCAGAGAGAGAGGGGGAAGCAGACTCCCCGCTGAGCAGAGAGCCCGATGTGGGGCTTGATCTCAGGACCCTGAGATCATGAGCTGAGCCGAAGGCAGAGGCTTAACCCGATGAGCCACCCAGGCACCCCTATAATGTCATTTGCAAATGACATTCTGTGGGTTGCCAGTTTGTTTTGTTGACTGTTTTCTTTGCTGTGCAGAAGCTTTTCATCTTGATTAAGTCCCCAAAGTTCATTTTCGCTTTTGTTTCCTTTGCCTTTGGAGACGTGTCTTGAAAGGTGTTGCTGTGGCCGATGTCGAAGGGGTACTGCCTCTGTCCTCCTCTAGGATTTTGATGGATTCCTGTCTCACATTGAGGTCTTTCATTCATTTTGAGTTTCTCTTGGTGTATGGTGTAAGAGAATGGTCAAATTTCATTCTTCTGTATATAGTTGTCCAATTTTCCCAGCACCATTTATTGAAGAGACTGTCTTTACTGGCAGACACACAAACCAATGGAACAGAGTAGAGAGCCCAGATACGGACCCTCAACTCTTCGGTCAAATAATCTTTGACAGAGCAGGAAAGATATCCAATGGAAAAAAGACAGTCTCTTCAGACTGTCTTTAAGGGGGAAATCTCTACAGAAAACCAGACAGCAGGGGAGATAAAACCAAGCACACTGGAGGACATTCTAGCCTCTGACTCATACAGCTCCATCAAACAGTAAACAGCCTAGCTCACAGCCAGGTTAAACACAAACCTCACTCAAGTCCTGTTTACCCCAGTTCTTTTACCCTATCTATAATGTCTGACTTTTTTTTTTAAGATATTATTTATTTATTTGACAGAGAGAGAAAGTACAAGCATAGGGAGCGGCAGAGGGAGAGGGAGAAGCAGGCTCCCTGCAGAGCCAGGAGCCCGACGTGGGGCTCGATCCCAGGACCCTGGGATCATGACCTGAGCTGAAGGCAAATGCTTAAGTGACTGTGCCACCCAGGTGCCCCTATAATGTCTGACTTTTAGCAAAAAAAATTAAAAACAAACTGATAGGCAAAAAATACACTTGGAAGAGACAAAGCAAACATCAGAAGCAGATTTAGGTATGAGAGAGACTTGAGGATTATAAAGGCCAGATTTGAAATAGCTAATTAATATGCCCAGGGCAGTAATGGAAATAGTGCACAACATGCAAAAATGGATGGATTATGTAAGCAAAGAGATGGAAACTTTAAGAAAGAACCAAGGAATGGTAGAAATCAAATAAAGTGTAATAGAAACATAATCTGAGTAGGTCTGTATCTTTTAAAGAAATTGAATCAGCAATTGACCCTCCAAACAGTCCTAGATGGTTTCACTGGTGAATTCTACCAAATGTTTAAGGAAGACGCGATACCAGTTCTCTGTAATCTCTAACAGAAAATAGAAGCAGAGGGAATACTTCTAGCTTATTCTAGGAGGCTAGCATTACCTTAATACTAAAATTGGACAAAAGCATTGCAATAAAGGAAAACTACAGACCAGTATCTCTTGGGAGCATAAATGCACAGTTCTGCAAGAAAATATTAGCAAACTAAATCCAACAGCATATCAAAAGAATTATTATACACCATGACCAAGTGGGATTTATTCCAAGTATGCAAGGCTGGTTCTGCATTCAAAAATCACTTAGTGTAAACCATCACATCAGGAGACTCAAGAAGAAATAGCATATTATGGTCCTATTAATATCCTATCCAGAGAGAGCATTTGACAAAATCCAACACCCATTTATGATAAAAGTTCTCAATAAACCAAGAATAGAGGGGAACTTCCTCAGCTTGATAAAGAACATCCACACAATATCTACAGTTAACATCATAATAATGAAGAAACCAAAAGCTCTCCGACTAAGATCAGAAAGAAGGGAAGGATGTCCTCTCTTACCGTTGCTTTTTAACAATGCAGTGGAAACCCTAGCTAATGCAGTGAGAAAAAAAGGAACTGATAGGTGTACAAATTGGGAAGAGAAAAAGCAAACTGTATTCATTCTTAGATGATATGATAGTCTAGGTAGAAAATCCCAGAAAGTCAATAATAATAAAACTCCTGGGACTAATAAGACATTAAGATATAGCGTTAATATACAAAAGTCTGTTGCTGTCCTGTATACCAAGATAAAAAATTGGAATTTGAAATAAAAAATATACCATTAACATTAGCACAAAGAAAAAAATTCTTGTATATAGAGCTAACAAAACATGTACATGACCTATATGAGGAAAACTGTACTCTGATTTAAAAAAATCAAAGAAGATCTGAATTAGTGGAGAGCTGTTCCTCTCCTGGAAGGAAGACTTAATATCGTTCAGATGTCAGTACTTAACTGGTTATTGTGTGGATAAACTTGGTAGGAAACAGTTGTAAAGCAGTTTCATTTTCTCCCACTGCTGCTTGCAAGGATCCTTTGCTGGATCTCTGTTCCTTTCCCTTGGTTCATCTCACGGCTTTATGGTCACTCTCACATACTGAAAAATCAAGTCCAGTCTAATTTAAACTTCTGTCTTTCATCCTATTCAAAGTATCTTCCCCTTGCCCTGATTGGGCCTGATGGAGGTTAAGGAACCAGCAGTGGGAAGGAGTGTAATTTACTCAGTTTATTTTAAAATTATTTATCTAGGCACTCAGGCAGATTCAAGAGATGTATAAGATATTTCCTGTTTGTAGTAGTACCTTTAATGTGCCTAAACTATATAGAATAAAAAGTTTAGGAGACAAATTTTATTTACATGAAACATTTAATGGCAGTCAGCGGTTGTGCTGAAATATTGTGAACTAGGAGTATTGTGGGGGTTCATAAAGGGGGGCTTTGTGGGTAGAATAGTTGTGCTTGGGATGTAGAACATAAAGGACAAAGAATGAGTGGCAGGTGGCTCTGATGCCAGCTTCTCTCAAATAAAGCTGTCTTTTCTTTACGTTCTGCCGGAGTCTGGGTCTCAGAAGGGATTTAGAGAACTTTTGGCTGGTGACGTACAATGTAAGAATATACAGAATCTCAAAAATCTCACTGATAAAGTGTAACGTAGATGACATTACAGAATTTGACACTTACTTTGATGATCTTGAAAAATAGACTATTTACTCCTTGTTAAAGTTCTCTGTGAGTTGTTTGCCGGGAAATACTGTTTTACCTTTATTGAAGCACAAACTGATGGACACAGGGCAATATATGATGATGGTGCTAATAACAGAGAGGTAGATATCAGCTTGTGTTTCAAAATCACGTTAATGGTTCTGGAGGTAGTGTTGCTGATTTTGTTTTCTTATCTCTTTGAAAGGTGGTTTGTTGCAGTTATAAACAAACAGTGAACATAAGCAAATGTATCTGGAAGGTAGGTTTTCAGCTGCTAGCAACAAAATACTCAATGTGTTTCTAATCAAATAAGGTTTTATTTTTCTTGTAGAAAGTCTAGAAGAATGATGCTATAGCACGTGTGAACCTTGAAAACATGCTAAGAGAAAAAAGCCAGACACAAAAAGGCACATGCTGTGTCTTCATTTTATATGAAATACCTGGAATAGGCAAATGGCAGAAAGCAGATTAGTAGCTGTGAGGGGCTGGGGTGGCAGGATGTGGATTTGTAGGGGTACGTAGCATTGAGTATGAGAAACCCATTTATTTACTAGAGCAATCTTATTACTTCTAAAAAATTCACATTTATTATGTATTATGTACATAATATATGTACATAATATGTACATATGTATTATGTATTTGGTTATTACTTTTTCTTTCATGGTGAGTGAAGACTCCCAACCAAAGTAGTGGTTGACATTTTCCCTTGCATATTCAGGGTTTTTTCTTTTTTTTGTTTTAGAGTTTTATTTATTTATTTGACAGAGAGAGCAAGAAAGCACAAGCAGGCAGAGCAGCAGAGGTAGAGGGAGAATCAGGCTCCCCACTGAGCAGGGAGCCCCATGTGGGGCTCAATCCCAGGACCCTGGGATCAAGACCTGAGCCGAAGGCAGTCACTTAACCAACGGAGCCACCCAGGCGCCCCACATATTCAGTTTTAAAAAATTATTTTGGTATTGTGGTTTTGGTACATGAGGATTCTTTCTTCACTGTGGATTATACTGTTCATAAAGTGTCCTATTTTGTCTTCACACCTTTAAAAAAAAAATGATGGCTTCTTTGTTAGCATCTGCCTGGTTTGTCTGTTTATCCTTTTGTTTTCAATCTTTTTGAGTCACTTTTTAAAAATTTCATTTTTTAAAAAAGATATTTATCTATTTATTTGACAGGGAGAGAGAGAGAGAGAGACAGGGAGAGAGGGAACACAAGCAGAGGGAGTGGTAGAGGGAGAAGCAGGCTTCCCACTGAGCAGAGAGCCGGATGTGGGGCTGGATCCCAGGACCCTGAGCTGAAGGCAGATGCTTAAGGACTGAGCCACCCAGGCACCCCTCATTTCATTTTCTTTAAAAGATTTTATTTGAGAGAAAGAGGGAGAGTGAGAGCAAGAGAGAGAGCACAAATAAGAGGGAGGGGGAGAAGAAAGGGAGAAACAGGCTTCCTGCTGGGCAGGCAGCCCAATGCTGGACTCCATCCCGGGAGTCTAGGATCATGACCTGAGCTGAAGGCAGATGCCCAGGTGCCCAAGTTACTTTATTTTAGATATGTCTGTATCTGTGAGAGTTTTCTTTTAATAATTTGTCTTATTTACAATTTTGCTTTTAATGTTTCATCTTTAATCTGTTATGATTTTCACAGTATTGGTCTTTTCCTGTCTTTTACCACATAGTCTGGATTTTTCTTTGTTTTATTGTTGTTTTCCTGGCTCTTAGGATAACTTGAAGGATTTTAATTTTATTTTAATGGTTAGCTTGTAATGTTGAAGGATACTTAACATCTCTGTTTTTTGATTTAGTGACCTTAAAATAAAGCAGTGTCTGTTGGCGTTCAGCTGTGGTATGAGATTTTTGGCTCAAATATAATTTCCTCATTTCTCTGCCAAGATTTTGTCAGAAATGTGTTCATGGTAGCAGTCCTTGAGCCTGTTTGCACCCATGACTCTTTTATGAAACTCCTTCCTCTGGTTACCCTAAAATAGTTGAAACCCATCAGCCTTGAATGAAAAGCTAGGTAGTACCATTTGATTATAATGCACCAGTTTGAATTTACGTTCATATCTTGTACCTGGAATTTAAGAATTTTAGCCTTTAACAATGTATTTTAAAAGTATTATTAGATTACTTGTGACTGGGTAATTCAACTCTCAAATGCCTAGCCTTTTTTTTAATTAAAAAAATTTTAATTGAAGTATAGTTAACATGCAATGTTATCTTAGTTTTCAGTATACAACGCATTGATTCAGCAATTCTATACATTACACAGTGCTCATCACAATAAATGCAGTCCCCATTTGTCACCATACAACATTATTACAGTATTATTGACTGTATTTCCCATGCTGTACTTTTCATCTCAGTGACTTACTTATTTTATAACTGGAAGTTTGTACCTCTTAATCCCCTTTATCTATTTACCCATCCTCCCACCCACTTTCCCTCTGGCAACCACCAGTTTATTTTCTGTCTTTAAGAGTCCATTTTGTTTGGTTGTTTGCTTTTCATTTTTTTTTTTTTTTAGATTCCGCATGTAAGTGAAATCATATGGTATTTTGTCTTTCTTTGTCTGACTTAACTTCACTTAGCATACCGTTTAGGTCCATCTATGTTGTTGCAAATGGCGAGATATCATTCTTTTTTATTGCTGAGTAATATTCTAATATATATATGCATTAGATATATATGGATATGTGTTATATTATATATATTATTATATTATATATTTTATATATATATGAATAAGTCACATATTCTTTATCAATTCATCCTTTGGTGGACACTTGGATTGTCTCCATATCTTGGCTAATGTAAAAAATGCTGCAATACACATATAGTACATACATCTTTTCAAATTAATGTTTTTGTTTTCTTTGGGTAAATACCCAGTAGTGGAAATATGGGATCATATGGTATTTCTATTTTTAATTTTTTGAGGAACATCCATATTGTTTCACAAAGTGACTGCACCAATTTATATTCCCACTAACAGTGCACAGCGTTTCCCTTTCTCCACATCCTTACCAACATCTGTTATTTTTTGTTTTTGATACTAACCATCTGACTTGTGTGAGGTGGTATTTATTTGTTTGTTTGTTTTTGGTGTGAGGTGATTTTGATTTGCGTTTCCCTGATGTTGAGCATCTTTTCACATAGGCTCCATATATGTCTTTTTTGGAAAAATGTCTGTTCAGGTCCTCTGTCCATTTTTAAATTGGATTGTTGTTTTTTTGGTGTTGAGTTGTGTAAGTTCTTTATATATTTTGGATATTAACCCCTTTTCAGATATATCTGGATACATATATATATATATATATATGTGTGTGTGTGTGTGTGTGTGTATGTATGTGTGTGTGTATATATATATATATACACACACATTTATGTATATCCATCTCACCTGCAACTATCTTCTTCCAGTCATTAAGTTGACTGTTTTGTGGATTGTTTTCCTTGCTGTGCAAAAGCTTTTTGTTTTGGTGCAGTCCCAATAGTTTATGTTTGCTTTTGTTGCTGTTGCCTCAGGAGGCATATCTGCAAGTATGTTGCTAAGGTTGATTTCCAAATGGTTACTGGCTCTGTTTTCTTCTGGAGTTTTAGGATTTCAGGTCTCATATTTAGGTCTTTGATCTATTTTGAATTTATTTTTGTGTATGTTGTACAAAAAGGGTCCAGTTTCATTCTCTTGCATGTAGCTGTCCAGTTTTCCCAGCACCATTTATTAAAAGACTGTCTTTCTCCATTGTATCTTCTTACCCCCTTTGTTATAGATTAATTAACCACATAGATATGGGTTTATTTCTGATCCTTCTCTCCTGTTCCATTGACCTGTGTGTCTTGTTTTTGTACCAGTACCATACTATTTTGATTACTTTAGCTTTGTAGTATTTTTAAGTCTGGGATTGTGATGCCTCCAGTTTTGTTCTTCTTTCTCAGGATTACTCTGGTTATTCAAGGTCTTTTGTGATTCCATGCAAATTTTAGGATTATTTGTTCTAGTTCTGGGGAAAATGCTATTGGTATTTTGGTAGGGATTGCAGTGCATTGTAGATAGCTTTAGTATGGAGATTTTAATAATATTCTTCCAGTCCATGAGCATGTTTTATCTTTCTATCTGTTTGTGTCATCTTGATTTCATGAATGTCTTACAGTTTTCAAAATATAGGTCTTTCACCTCCCTGATAAGTTTGTTCCTAGATATTTTATTATTTTTGGTGCAATTGTAAATAGGATTGTTACTTTCATTTCTCTTTCTGCTACTTTGTTATCAGTGTATAGAAATGCAACAGTTTTCTGCATATTAATTTTGTATCCTGCAACTTCACCAAATTCAGTATCAGTTCTAATGGTTTTTTGGTGGAGTCTTTAGGGTTTTCTATATATTGTATCATGTCATCTGCAAACAGTAACAATTTTACTTCTTCATGAGCAGGTTTTTTGGTGGTTGTTGTTGTTTTGTTTTGTTTTTTAAATGTAGGCTCCATGCCTAGTGTAGAATCCAGTGCAGGGCTTGAACTCATGACCTCGAGATCAAGACCTGATCTAAGATCAAGAGTCGGACACTTAATCGAGTGAGCCACCCAGGCACTCCACTTCCTTAGCAATATATGCCTTTTATTTCTTTTTCTTGCTTGATTGCTACAGCTAGGACTTCCAGTACTTTGTTGCATAAAGTGGTGAGAGTGAACATCCTTCCTTTGTTCCTGATCATAGAGGAAGTTTTCAGTTTTACATCATTGAGTATGATGTTAACTGTAGATTTTTCATATATGACCTTTATTGTGTTGAGGTATATTCCCTCTAAACTCACTTTGTTGAGTGTTTTTTTCATGGATGGATGTTGTCAGTTGCTTTTTCTGCATATATGAAATGATCATATTGTTTTTATTCTTCCCCTTGTTAGTATGGTATATCACATTGATTGGTTTGTGAATATTGAACCATGTTTGAATCCCTGGAATAAATCTTGCTTGATTGTGGTGACTGATTTTTTTTAATGTATTGTTGTGTTGGGTTTGCTAGTATTTTGTTGAGGAGTCTTTGCCTCTGTGTTCAGCAGATATATCTGCGGTGTTTTTGTCTGATTTTGATATCAGGGTAATGCTGGTCTTGTAGAATGAATTTGGAAGCTTTTCTCCATCTTCTATCTTTTTGGAATAGTTTGAGGAGAATAGGTATTAACTGTTCTTTAAACGTTTGGTAGAATTCACCTGTGAGGCCATTAGGTACTGGACTTTTGTTTGTTGCTAGTTTTTCATTACCCGTTCAATTTTATTACTTGAAATTGGTCTGTTCAAATCTTCTGTTTCTTCCTGTTTCAGTTTTGGAAGAGTGTGTGTTTCTAGGATAGCCACTCTCGATTAGCATACTGACTAAAGCCATGTGGCCCCTGAATTTTCAGGACTGAAATTCATGTGGCTGAATTTTCTGCTCTCTGGTTTAGCTGGCACAGAGGATGTGCAACTGGTATTGTTTCTCCTTGTGAGGTTTGGGAACCTTGCTCTTCCTCCCTGACCAGGGGAGAAAGTTCATCCTTTTTAGATGAGAGCCTATTCCTCTCCCTTTTTCTCAGCTGTATCTTACTCACCGTTAGTGGTGAGGAGTTGTAATGAATTTCTCCTTTTTTTCTTTTTAAGATTTTATTCATTTATTAGAGATAGTGAGAGAGATAGAGAGAGAGAGAGCACAAGCAGGGGGAGCGGCAGAGAGAGAGGAAGAAGCAGACTCCCTGCAGAGCAGGGAGCCCAGTGCAGGGCTAGATGCCAGGACCCTGGGATCATGACCTGAGCCAAAGGCAGACCCTTAACCGACTAAGCCACCCAGGTGCCCGACTTTCTCCTTTTTGGTTAGGAATGTCCTTTTATTCCCACCAGATATAGGGACAATAAGAGGCATTATGGCAGTTTGCTTTTATTTCCCTCATCCCTGTGGGTTGCTGTCTGTTGAAGGTGCACTCATTTAGGGGAGGAGCATTGGCTCCTAGTCCCATCTTTGGAACTAGAAAAATAGTCTAACCCATTCTGTGAGTTTTGTTTCAATCTGTTATAGTTGTATTTTTATTTTCCTAATGGGTGGCTTTTATATTTAAATTAGTAATATTTATGTTTTTATAATTGTTAGCCTTACTTCCATTGTTTTTTTTTTAATTAAAGATTGTATTTACTTATTTGACAGACAGAGATCACAAGTAGGCAGAGAGGCAGGCAAAGAGAGAGAGGGGGAAGCGGGCTCCCCGCTGAGCAGAGAGCCCGATGCGGGGCTCAATCCCAGGACCCTGGGACCACGACCTGAGCCGAAGGCAGAGGCTTTAACCCACTGAGCCACCCAGGTGCCCCCTTACTTCCATTCTTAAATGAATTACTTTCCATTAGTCTTTTCATTTTATACCATGCATTTTGGTTTCTTAATTGCCTTTTGTTCATTACCTCTCATGTCTTCTCATCTTCTGCTTCTGCATGAACTTTCTGGAATTTCTGACACTTTTGTTCTCTAACTTAAATACTAAGTTTAAAGATCTGTAAACATTCTTTAATCATAACTTTTTCTTCTTCCACATTCCTTGGTCTTCTGTTGCAGTTTTATTGGGAGCCTCAGTTGATAGACAACTCTACTTACCCATCACTCTGTACTTAGTTTCTTTTTTTCCCCCCTCACTCTACTTAGGATTTATGGCCATTCATTTCACTCACTTTTTTTTCTTTAAGATTTTATTTATGTTTTAGAGAGAGAGAGAGTGAGAGAGCACAAGCACAAGCGGGGTGGAGCAAGGGCAGAGGGAGAGGGAGAAGCAGACTCCTTTCTGAGCAGGGAGCCTGACACCAGGCTCGATCCCAGGGGATTACATCCTGAGCCAAAGGGAAATGCCCAATTGACTGAGCCACCCAGGTGCCCTTAACTTACTTCTGCTAATACCCTAATCCAGTGGTTTTCAGACTGTGGTCCAAGGATTTCTGGGGGTTGATGGTTAAAACCCTGGGAGCAGATTAGGTTACCTGTGAAGAGCTTGTGGATTGAGGATAGAGTTCTGGCTCAGCCCTGAAATCATAGGGAAGAATAATAGTGTGGTGTGTTTTGTTTTGTTTTTGTTTGTTTTAGAAGAATAATGTTTAAAGGGTATCAGGAAGAGGGAAGCTAGTGATCGAGACTGGGTGCATAATCAGAGGAGGAGGATGGTTGCTGATATAGGGGGGACTGCTCAGAGATCAGGTGAAACCGGGGGAGTGGAATTCAGCTGCTAGGTCTTGACGGATCACTGCGGGAGCACTTGGGTTGGGCAGCGGACCTGAAGGCAGATCTGTGATTGGAGGAGTGAGTGAGTGGTACCCTGCGCAAGTCTGCAAGTACAGGCTGTCCAGGGGAGGAGAGAAGAGGGTAGTTGTTAGAATCCTCAAACCTCTGCTTGTTTTATCTGCAGCTTCCCCGGCATCTAAGAGCCAGGATGTCATGTTGCAGAGCGGCAGGGGGCCTCTTGCCTGGCTCAGAGGCTCAGCTTGGGCACGCCTGGAGCTGGGACTTCCATTTCGTCTTGCTGTGGCTCTCATTTCCCTTTTATTCTCTACTCCATTTATGGTGTCATCCTCCTGTGAATTCTGTCTCCACTCTCCACATGTAACTCTATTCGAGGAACTTCCATCAGGAGGGAATATTTTTGTGCTTTTACCACCCATCTGCTTACCTACCTGCAGTGGAACTCAAATGTTCTGTCCTCTTCTGCTTTGGCTCCTCCTCCTTCTGACTAGGGATACATTTATCTCTAGCTCCTTACCTTGAACACATTGCTTTAGCACTTCTCCTTTTTCTTTCTTGCATTAGTAATTTTTCTTTCTACCTGATTATTATTGCAATTATGTGTGACTTTTCTCATCTTAAAAAAAAATCCCCTTCGTAGTTCCCCTCACATTTCTTTTGCTTTCCTTTCCTATAAAATTCCTGGAAAGAACTGTCGATGTAAATTTTATTTTCAATTCTTCTTCTGTCTTAATTTACTTCAGTCAGGGTTTTATGTTCACTGCTTCAGAAAAACAGCTCTTGTCAAGGTCACTGATGACCTCCATGTTGCTAAATCCAGTTGTCAATTCTCAGCGCTCATCTTACTTGGCCTGTCAGCAGCATTTGACACGGCTGATAATTCCCTTTTCTTACATGAACTTTCTTCATTTGGCTTTCGGGACATCACAGTCTCTTGCTTGCCTCCTACCTGCTGACTGCTGCTTCTCAGTTAGCGCTTCCTGATTCCTTCTGTTAAGTTGACTTCTAAATATTTGAGAGGTTTGAGGCTTGGTTCTCAGACTTCTCTGGATGTAATCACTCCCTAGGATGGAAATCTTATCTGGTCTTAGGGCCTTAAATACCTATCTGATTACGTCCCCCCTGGTCCTCACCTTAGAAAAAAAGATCTAGCCAGGCTCTTTTCCTTGGATTGTACAGATTTTTATATCCACCAGTTTATCTGCCCTCTCTACCTCAGTGAATAAGAGGTATTTCATGTTCAGCGGTGTACCCTGTACTTTTTATCTCCCAAGCAAAATAACTACTCATAATCTTTCCTGCCTGAGAAAATGGCCACTTTCTCTTTCCAGTTTTGTAGGCCAAGCCTTATCCCTGCAAACCCTGTCAAGTCTGTTTTCATACCCAGAACTTGATAATTTTTGATATTTCTGCTACACAGGGCCAAGTGACCTCTCTTCTGGATGATTGCAGTACCCTCCTGGCTGGTCTGTCTGCTGCAGTCTGTGTCCCTTCTAAGTTACTTTCCACATTGTACCTACAGTGAGCCTTTTGCCCTCTGTCAGATCCTGTCACCCGTCTGCTCAGAGTCCCACCGTGCATTCTTACCTCACTCAGCGTAAAAAGGAACTCTTCACTGTTTGTGAGAACTGACACATAGTTCAAACTCCTGTGAGACCTCGTCTCTTCTCCCCTCTCGCTGTTTGAACACACCAGAGCTTTTCCTGTCTCAGACCCTTGGTGTGACTGTTCTCTGTGCACTGAGTATCCTCCCTCCGGATTTCTGCATGTCTTTCTCTTTCTTCTCCCACAAGTCCTTCTTCAGATACCACCGTAGTAGTGAGGTGTGCCCCCTCCCCTGCTCGTACTTCCTGTTCCCTTAGTCGTGCACCGGTCGTCACCTGCCTCGTCGTCGCCTGCTTATTGATCCACGGTTTTCTTAGTGGAATGTAAACTCAGTGAGTACAAGAGCTTTGTTTTGTTCACTGTTGTGTGCTCAGTTCTGAAAAGAGTGCCTGGTGTACAGGAAGCTCATGACAAGTAATTGTTGAATGAATCGAATTTCAGGTAGCTTCTGTCATAAATATTAATTCCTTTGGTCCTTCGATCCCTCTGACTTTAACCCTGTAAGTCGCCGAGTTCCGGCCAGTTGCCCTCTTTCCAGTGTTCTTGCAGCCCTACTCAGACGTCACCATTCCCTTGTACACAGTCTCCCCTGACCCTTAACATCTTCCTAGAAGACCCCCTCTGTTCACATTTCTTCACCGGTGATTGGTTTCCTTTTTGATCCATTTTCCCTACTCCAAAGGATTTTGGGAGAAAGTAGGGATGGTGTTAATATTCTCTTATCCATCTGGAGTTCTTAATGGGCTCCCAGCAGCAGGCCAATTTGATGCTTTTGACTCTTGGCTCCTTTTTGTTTTTGTTTTTTAAGATTTTATTTACTTATTTGACACAGACAGTGAGAGAGTGAATACAACCAGGGGAAGTGGGAGAGGGAGAAGCAGGCTTCTGCTGAGCGGGGAGCCTGATGCGGGCTAGATCCCAGAACTCCGGGATCATGACCTGAGCTGAAGGCAGACACTTAATGACCAAGCCACCCAGGTGCCCTCTTGGCTCCTTTTTGGTCACTGTCCTTATTGTCAGTTGTCACTTTCCCACTCCACTTGCATTGGAAGAATTGTGATATCATGAGACTCATGGTCTTCCTCTTCATTGTCCGTTTGTCATTTTGTGGATGACATTGTATAGTGCCGGTTCACACCCAGATCCAAGGTCATTTTCAGTCATGTGGACAACAGTCCTCCTTCAGAAATCCATGCGTAGGGGTGCTCCCTAGACTACCATCACTTGGAATTTTTTCATTTGAGGGTATTTTTACTTTGATCCATAGCCCTAGTAAGACTATTTCTAGCACACTTGGTCTTGGACTGTAATGAGATCTCCTATCCTTGACCCATCCTCTTTTGCCTGTCATCCCCATAAAATTAGATGGAATTTAATTTGAATTTAATATTAAAATTAAGTTTCTCATTCAACTGCTGTTTTTTTGATATGTGGTGTATTTATTGAATAATTATTCCCCCCTACATTGATTTGTGATGCCTCCTGTATGTAGAACTAACTTATATAATTTTTTGTATGATAGAATGTTTCATTTATCTGTCAAGTTTTGGTGCCATCACACTCTTTAATTGTTATTGAAGTTTTATAGTATGTTCGATATTTGGAAGGGATAGTAGCGTCTCATTGACTTTAGTTTTCAGAATTGTTGGTGTTGGTCTGGCTCTTTACACTTCCAAAATATCTAAAAATTTTTACTTTTTAATAGATCAAATCATTCTTGCCTATAAATACCAAAGGTGTATCTTCTATAATTTTAAAAAAGATATGCAACAAATGTAAGTGAATTGTTCATTTTATTTTTCAGATATGTTTCCTTCTTTTTGCCGTTCTCTACATTGTTTCCTATTTCATCATCAGAAGATACAAGAGAAAATCAGGCAAGTAAAAACACTGTAGTTAAAACTTAGATCATCATGCCAGGTGGTCTGTGATGTATGGGCTTCATACTGTGCCAGTATGGAGTGTATATATTCAGTATGGCCATGATTGAAGGACACAATAGCTTGGTACAGAGAGTAAACAGTAACCTTCAGGAATCTGACTGCTTGCAGGGTCATCATTCTCTTAGACCTGAACCCTTGTTTACCATTGTTCTAATGTCCAAGAGTCGTGTGGGGCTGCTCAGTATCTGGGAAGTTCTAGAGTTTATAAGGATATATGTGTTCTTGTGACTGGCTCTGAGTTTGAACAGCATACTTTCCATCCTTACTCTGACTACTAGACTATCTTTTCTTTCTCTAAAGTGATATAGAATTTAGAATCTCCATGATACCATTTAGTATCAATTGAGGATTCAATTTTATATTTTTCTTTTTATTATTTCATAAGTAATCTGTATACCAGAGGGACTACTAAATCTTTATTCCTTTTTTATTAAAAATTATTATTATTTTAAAAAGATTTTATTAATTTGAGAGAGAGAGAGAGAGACAGAGAGAACACAAGCAGGGGAAGAGGCAGAGGGAGAAATAGACTCCCCCTGAGCCAGGAGCCAAAAGCGGGGCTCAATCCCAGGACCTGGAGACCATGACCTGAGCTGAAGGCGAATGCCAACCATCTGAGCCACCCAGGCACCCTATTATTATTACTTTTGAAGATTTTATTTATTTTGAAGATTTATTATTTTTGAAGATTTTATTTTATTCTATTCACTGTATGACAGTGAATAAAATCTTCATATATGTGAGCATGTGCATGAGTGGGGGGAGGTGCAGAGGGAGAGGGACAAAGAGATTCTCTGCTGAGCAGGGAGCCTGGTGTGGGGCTTGATCCCAGGACCCTGGGATCATGACCTGAGCCGAAGGCAGGTGCTTGACTGACTGAATCACCCAGGCGTCCAATCCCTTCTTCTTTTTCTTTTTTTTTTTAAATGAACTTTGTGCTAATTAAGTCAGTTTTTTGTGCCATGGTTTTGTAAGGATCTGAACAATGGCCTTACTGCCTTCTGTTAAATCTCAGCTCTTTTCTAGAAATCACAGGATTTTCTGCCTGTGGTGCTGCGCTTGCAGTAGGTACCATGTGACTACTTAAGGATTCCATATAATAGGAACTCTTCATGTTATAATAATAAAAAACTTGTTGGACTTTTGAAAGCAATTAGGAAATAGTACTTGCTCTAGTGTTTTAGTTTGGCTCTATGATTACACTAAAATACTTTTTGGAATCTATAATCTTTCAAAAATTTGAAGACCTGCAGATTCAACACAGTATCTTAGCTGTTTTTACACATGTTTTGGCATCAGGTTTTAATGATTAGAGACACAGAAGCAGGGGGAGAAAGAGAATTAATGAATATAAATCCATCATTTTAGGGGAAATTAGGGTATGATGAGCAGGAAAATTGGAGATGAGAGGATTGAGATGGTTTTTAAATATTTATTTATTTTGAGAGTGTGTGAGCATGTATGGGGGGCAGAGACAGAAGGGGAGAGAGAGTCCCAAGCAGACTCCCCTGACCCTTTGGCTGAGCATAGAGCCTGACTCAGGCCTGCTCCATGACCCTGAGACCGTGACCCTAGTGGAAGTCAAGAGCTGGATACCCAACAGACTGAGCTACGGGGACAACCCATTAGATGATTTTTAAAGTAATGGCAGCAGGGAGGGGTGATGAATACCTTGGATTTAGTAGAATTTAGGGAGAAGAACTGAAATTCATATGGAGCTATTAAAACATTCTTAAGTAGTTGATGGTTCATTGGGGGTATGCACAACAGTATAAAAATTAATTGTGACTGTCCTTTTGGTTGTAAAGCTATTTTGGCAGCCTGTAATTAAGAATGGAGATTGGAGTCAGAGAATGGCTCAAATGCACCATCGACATGGAAGCAGGTAGACTCTCATAATTACAGAGACCTAGAGAGAGAGAGCCTTTGAGGACAACCCCAGTTAGGTATTGAGGAGAAGGAGGGGTCAGGGGGTGTTGTGCAATATTCTTGTAATTGGATCACACTTTCTTTAGCTGGTAATTTATGTGGGAGGACAAAGAAAAGGCTAGCAGCCACGAGAGAGAGGGAGGTGAGTGAGCATTGGAGCAGAGGGCATCTGCTACTTGTAAAAGACATAAAACTTGGTACTTTCCTTCTGTAGATTGAACAATAATTATGAAGTATTGAGGCAGTGGTATCTAAATGGTTTAGACTGGTCCAAGAGCGTCTTTCTTATTACCAGTAATAATGACAGACTCAAAAATTGTAGAAAAGTACATGAGTTTTAAGATTCCGACTAATGATTTTATAATAAAGATTTTTGTTGGATATTATCAATTAAAAATTTTCATTCATTAGCAATTATAATTTTACTTATATTGTATGACAGTAAACTTGATAGTGGTCCTAAGGTTTTACTAAGTTTTATTTTCTTGCGCAATAAATATTTGGAAAATCTCAGTTTACATATGTTAGTTTTGTTAATCAGGATTTTGGTTAATCACAACACTCTTCTCTACCTACATTCTGTCATATGTAATTTAATAGGATTTAAATTTGGATCCATGCTGAAATAAATACAGTGCTTTTTGAAAATCAGTTCTTTTCAGTAATTCTTTAAGTTTCTATTTTTGTTTATATTTTCTAATAAATTAATGAAACATTTTGTTGAAGAATAAAAAAACTAATACCGTAACCATTTTTACAGATGAACAAGAAGATGAGGATGCCATAGTCAACAGGATTTCGTATGTATTTTAAAATTCATTTTTTCTGTTTCTAATTTCGATGTCATAAATTCTTCAAATTTAATTTGTACCTTTGGGCATAAATGTGGGAAACAGTCACCTTTCTTATTGATATTAACCCTATCTTTAGAAACATATAAATATACAGTTGACTCTTAAACACCGTGAGAGTTAGGGACGCTGGCCCTGTGCAGTTGGAAATTGTGTATAATATTTAACTTCCCCAGAACTTAACTACTAATAGCCTACTATTGACTGGAAGTCTTACTGATAACATAAACAGTTGATTAACACATATTTTATATGTTATGTGTATTATATACTGCATTCCTACAATACAGTAGCTAGAGAAAAGAAAATCTTACTAAAATCATAAGGGAGAGAAAATACATTTACAGTACTGTAATTTTTTTAAAAAAAGATTTTATTTATTTATTTGACAGAGAGAAACACAGCAGAAGAGGGAGCACAAACAGGGGGAGTGGGAAAGAGAGAAGCAGGCTTCCTCTTCTGCCAAACAGGGAGCCCAATGTGGGGTTTGATCCTAGGACCCTATAATACTGTATTATATTTAGGGGTGCCTGGGTGGCTCAGTTGGTTAAGCGTCTGCTCTTGGCTCAGGTCATGATCCCTTGGTCCTGGGATGGAGTCCCACATCGGACTCCCTGCTCAGCTGGCAACCTGCTTTTCCCTCTGTTGCTCCCCCTGCTTGTTCATGCTCTCTTTCTTTCTGTCAAATAAGTAAAAATCTTTAATTAAAAAAAAAGTAGCTAGAGAAAAGAAGATCATAAGGGAGAGAAAGTCCTTTTACAGTACTACATATATTTTTTAAAAGATTTTACTTATTTGATAGAGATATAGTGAAAGAGGGAATACAAGCAGGGGGAGTGAGGGAGGGAGAAGCAGGCTTCCTGCCAAGCTGGGAGCCTGATGTGGGGCTCAAGCTGGGAGCCTGATGTGGGTCTTGATCCTAGGACCCTGGGATCATGACCTTAAGCCGAAGGCAGACACTTCATGACGGAGCCACCCAGGTGCCTCTATAATACTCTATTATATTTAATTTAAAAAATTCACTTATAAGCGGACCTGTGCATTTCTAAGCCATATTGTTCAAGGATCAACTGTACATGGAAAAATGAGGATTGATTGTCTCCTGTTAAAATTTGCTTCTTTGAGGAGCTGAAAATTTTACCTTCAGAGGTTTTAGCCAGGAAGTGGGCTTCTGGTGGGAAAGTTGCTGGGCCATAAGAAAGAAAACTCTGGGTTGTTTAATGGTCTCCTGAGAAGACTGTGACAGTCTTGGAATAAGGAACAGACATCTGTTGTAGCAGCTGAGCATCTACCTGCTGTGAGCAGGTGGACGGTCTGATGATTCTTTAGGTTCCCTATAGCTCTTTTTCTGCTTATTTATGCTGATATATGATTGTTCTGCCCTTTAAATTTTTTGAGGTGTCAAACTGGATGGGAAGCAATAAGTTTCTTTTTATCAGATTTTGCTTGACTAAAATTTGAAATCACACAGATACAACTACATTGGAGAGATTCTTATGCCAGGATTCTTTTTTATCGATACTTTGAAAATTATTTGGCATAGTCGTGAATTTATAGAAAAGTTAGAAATACAACAAAAAAAGAGCCTTTCTGCCCCAGAACTGTTTGAGAATTTGCCAACCTGGTTCTCCATTTCCTCAGGATACTTTTGTATATAATGCCTACAAACAGTGTGTCCTCCTGTGTATCTACCATACAACCATCAAAATAATGAAATTGAGGCTGTACCACTCATGCCCCATTCAGATTTACCAGTTGTCCCAGTCATGTCCTTTGTTGCGAAAGGACCCCGTTAAGAATCACAGGCTGCGGGATGCCTGGGTGGCTCAGTTGGGTAAGCGGCTGCCTTCGGCTCAGGTCACGACCCAGGGTCTTGGGATCGAGTCCCACATCGGGCTCCTTGCTCGGCAGGGAGCCTGCGTCTCCCTCTGCCTCTGCCTGCCTCTCTGTCTGCCTGTGCTCGCTCTCTCTGACAAATGAATAAATCAAATCTTAAAAAAAAAAAAAAAAGAATCACACGCTGCTTGTAGTTGTCGGGTCCCTTTCGTTGCCTTCAGACTGAAACCCTTCTTCAGTGTTTTCTTGACTTCCCTGTCCTTGATGCTTCTGAAGACTGCAGGCCGGTTGTTCGGATTTGTGTCTTCATGCTTGGTATCAGATTATTCATTTTGTGCCTGGGGTGGGGCGGAGGTGAGGAAAGGGAGAAAGGCTGCCTGCACTTAACGCACACATACACAAATACTCTCACGTACTCTTACTCAGCCGTAAAAAGGAATAAGGTACTACAACGTGCAGGAACCTCAGAAACATCATGCTAAGTGGAAGAAGCCAGACCCGAAAGGTCGTTGAGTGTGTGATTCCATTTATGAGAAATAAACTAGTAAAGGTAAATCCATCCATGTCATATTGATGGTTACCAGGGACCAAGGGGAGGGCAGAATGGGGAACAACTCCTTAGTGAATACAAGGTTTTATTTTGGGGTGATGAAATGTTCTGGAACTAGAAAGTGGTGGTGTTTGCACAACACTGTGACTACACTAAATACCACTAGATTGTTCACTTTGAAATGGTTAATTTTATGTTATGTGAATTTCACTTAAATAAAAAAAATACTTTCAACTGAGAAGTGACTTGAATAGGGCTGATTTGATTCATAACTGAACAGTGAATTTAAATGGACCTTGCTTTACTAGGTTTGGTCATTTAAATTATTTTAAATGCCCTGGGGAAAACATCTGTAACTTTATATTGTGAATTCTTCTTGCTTTGTGGATTTAAAACTTAGGCCTATTACTTTATTTAAATTTATAGGATTAGGGGTTATAGTTTTATTTCAGACCATGACATTTATGAAAATTCTTCAGTGATTTATCATTTTTCTCTGTCTAAATTCCTGGTCTAGATAATTCACTTACCTCAGAAAGCTTCAGCAAATCACACACTGAATAAAGGGCAGATATAATTCCTTCCCAGTGAAATCCTCTAGGGATGAAGTAAGTACCTGTGAGATGTGTGCCACTCTCCTCTCTGTTTAGTCTGCGCTCCACTCTTGGTGGTACGTTTCCATACATGCATTTGTGGATCAGTCACTTACGAACAGACCAGAACACAGCACTTAGGCTTTACCCTGCAATGCATTCTATGAAATGGTGGCTGTGCCTCGTTTCCTTCTGAGGAGGCTCAGGAGCCCTGACCTCCCCTTCTGCTTTCACCAGTTCTGCTGCCATCGCTGTTGCGGTGGGTCTGAGGGCTTTGGGTTCTCCTGGCGGGTGGTTCCTGCATCCCGTGAGTGGAGGCAGGCAGCTGGGGGAGCACTGACATTAAGGATGGGAGAGGGAGGAGGGGTGAGGGCACCTAGGAGAATCAGGACTAGTCTGTTCCCTTCCACCGCCTCCCAGTGACCCTTCCGGCTTTCACTGCTTTTTTCCCCCCTTGTGTGATAGAATGAGTGAGAATGGAAGAGGAAGGCAGATCTGGATTCAAACTCTGAACTCAAGATTAAGTTCAGGTCCGAAGAGATTGAGAAACAAACATTTGTTTTCTCTTTGTGTGAAGGAGAGCTGCCACTTACTCTGTCATGCTGTTGTGTGGATTAAGTTGCATCTGCAGAGTAATCCGGACTTGGTGCTGGGGCATTGTACGTGGGACTTCGGGGTTGCCTCTCTTCTCTCCACCATCTTTCCTTCCCTTGCCCCCTCCACCGAAGAGGAGGAAGCGGAGGAGAGTCCTGCTAACCGGGAGAAGAAAGGGAAAGGGCTTGACAGGTTCTTAAGTGCAGTGGTTGGCAGCACTCCGGGGTCTCCACAGCTGGCTCAGCACCCATGGCAAAATGGAAGGCCTGTTCCTCGGCCTCCTCACCTCCCGTTAGCCCTGCGCTTGCTTTCTCCTTTGCTCCTCTGTTCTGCTCTTCGCCTGTACCTGCTTGTGCCTCCAGATGAACTTTGCAACCAAAAACTACATTTTCTGCGAGCTACTGTTGGCTAGTTAGTTGATTTGAGAGTGAAATCGGAATGCCTAACTGGTGAGACTTTTACGAGCCTTTGCAGGTGAGAGGAGGGTTTCCATTGCAGGAGGTGGTCCTAGCATGACGTATCAGAGCCCCGGGGGGGTGACCTGGTGTGGGCTCTCAGGGTCTGAGAGGAGGGAGGGAATTTTCCCTGCAGAGGGAAATCCCGGCGTGGAGTGTGAGCTTGGGGGTGATGAGGGGCACCCGCACGTGTTTAGGGGTGCTCTGTCACAGGGTGTCAGAGGTTGGGGAGGGCACCCATACAGGATGACAGAGCCCAAGTAGGCTGGTGTCCCTGGAGGGATGGCCTGGCATGGGTATCAGAAGTCAGTGGGGAGGGAGGGAGGGCAGTCCAGAATGGGGAGTCACCTAAGCAGGAGGGTGGCTCTGGATAGGGTAGGAGTGTCAGATCATTTCCAGGGGATTGGTCCATTGAAGGTGATGGGGGCCATTTGCAGTTACAGGAAGGGGAGAAAAATGAAGATGAACAGGGTTGTTGCATTGCGGTTGGACTTGCCAGTGGACGATCAGTGCGGCCTCATGGTTTTTGACACAAAGTTATCGCAGCAGATCTCGATGTAAAGGCGGGTGTAGGTAACTGTGTATATGTACCTGTATGCATAATGCGCACTTACAGTCCTTGCCCTGTCCGTTGGGAGCGTGACACCCCAGCGGCAGGGAGTATATTCAGCACCAGATCGGTATTTCTAAATACAATTTCCAACTAATAGGGACCCAGGCTCCTTGGGGGAGAAGCTGACTGCAGGGTAGGGGAGGGGAAGTTCCAGGCTCATTCTGTGCGTGTGGTACTGCCGGAGTGCAAGGAAGTGCCCCAAGAATGATGGGTACATGTCAAAAAGACCCAGAAGCCTCCGAGGGCTTTCCCACCAATCAGGGACAATCTCAGTGTCCGGGGAATGATTGTAGTGGACCCTACACAGAATAAAATAGAACAATCTTGAGTCCAAACTGATAGGAATCCGTAGATGAATAATCTTTCTTGGCAAGGAACAGGCTATTTTCCCTAGTTTCAAACTTAGCTTCCCACAAAATACTTATTATTTAAAGGGGAAAAGAGTGATGTTAGAGTCAGAGAGCCCTGGCAGACACCATCCTGACCAGTGGTCATCGGAACGTGACCAGCAATGGGGCAGACAAGGTCTAGGCCACCTGGTAGCCTGCAGAGAGAAGTGTGAAGCATTGCTTCTGTGATGCTCCTGCCTTGTGGACGTGACAGACGAAGCTGGGCCAAAGCTGAGTTCCTGTTTCCCCGTCAGCCTGCCCCAGCTGCGGCCTTCTCCACCACAGGCAGTGCCCGCTCTGCCGTTCCAGTTCTCAGGCTAAAACTCAGATCGGCCTTGAGTCCTCTCTGCCCCCGCCCTCAGGCAGTCCTGTGGGTTCTGTCCTCAGAATCTGCTCCGTTTCAGAAGGTGACGTTTGTGAAACGGTGCTTTAATCCGAGGGGCACTTCAGTAGGTCTGTAAGCCATGGCCACTACTGCCCTATTTCGACTTGACTCAGGGCCTTACCTTAGGGACCCCTTGCCAGCGTTGACCTGCACTGCTCCGGCCTTCTGTGAGTAGCTGTCACCCTAGGTGCCCACGGGCAGTGCGAGAGGGTGACAGCATCTTGTCCGAACATCCTGAGCCCAGTCATGGTACCTGGAATACATACAGTAGGTTCTGGAAGTGTTTTGTTGAGAGTTGGCGTCGTTGTTATGGTGACCATACATTCAGGCTTTTCTGGATCGTTGATTTCAAATACTTTACCTATTTGTCCTCATAAGCTTAGTTTTTTGTCAGATTACAGGACCCAGTTTTTGATTTGGAAACTATGGTTGGTCTTCTTGCTGGTTGTGTGGTGAGTGTCATGTGAGCTGAGAAGAGAGGGATTGACTACTGAGAGGAATGTGGAGAGTGGTGGTTCGCAGGGCAAATGACATAAAGGGGACCCTAGGGACAGAGCTGACTGTGCCCTGGAGCACAGAGCGATGAAACGCATTGAGGTTTGGTGTACAAGAAGACTGGGTACGTGGCACTGTATGTGGGAGTCTGTCGTGGCGAGAGGAGCCTTGCACACATACTGGAACAGCTGTGCAGGACCTGGAATGGTGAGCTTGTGGGTTTGATCCTGTTTTTAGCATTGGAAGGCAGAAATGGTAGTGGTTGGGGTAAGTTCCTCACTTGACTTGCAAGGACAAAACCAGAGAAGCGTGCTTCAGGCCACTGGCTGGTAGTTGCCAGAGTTGGCGGTGGACCGGGGTAGACATTGTTCCTAGTGCTTTTCCCAGGAAACGTGCCCACTCAGCTTCTAAGCCTTCTTCTGTGTCTGATTTGAGTTGTATTTTTGGTATGTATGATATGGTCTACATTTGAACTTTATCAATGATTTACTGAACAGAGAGGTTTCATGGTTGTTTTGGCTTTTAAGTAGGAAAACACTTCTTTTGGTTGCCACAAGATGGCATTGGTCTCAAAGTTACTCTAGTGGATGTTTATTTCCAGTGTTTAGTATGCATTTTTTCCTTATGTCTTCTTACATTTATTTTCACGTTGTTCCTATATTGACTTTAATGGAATGGATATTAAATTAAGGTTCCATCTATAATGTTGGTGAGGTTTTCTTTTCCTTTCCCTTTTAGTCTTAAAAAATTTTTTTTAAAAAAATCTTTAAAAAATTAGATAAAAAATTTTTGAACATTGCAGACATGTATAAGTGAGAGTGTGAAAGCCCACTCTCCTGTGGCATTGTTATATATTATGCTAGGTTTTTTTTTTTTTTTTGGTACCTCTGTTTTCCTGTGTATATAAATGCATTTTTTGGGTGTGTGTGTGTGTGTGTGTAAGCATGTATTCTATTTATTGTCCATGCTTTCTCAGTTTTTGTTTTTTTACTTAATTTATTTTTGACATCTTTCTGTATTAGTATTTATTAGCAGTATCTTATTTTTAAAAATGACAAGGCAGTGTTTTAAATAGTTTAATAGTAGAATATTTAATAGTTAGATACTGTTAGCTAGTCTAATTTATTTTACCTTTACCTCTTTTAAGAGGTAGCTGACCAATGGCTTTGCTGAGTTTTTTTCCTTGAAATAACCATTTTGAATTGTTTTTTCATATTGTTTTCACAAGTATTTTTTTTCACCTGAATCAGTTTTTGCATTGCTGTTAGGATGTATTTGCCAGTTGTTAATGAAATGCAATTGTGGAATAAATATTTAAATTTAAAAGAGGAGAGAAACTATGGCTTATTCTTTGTAAAGTGTGCAAAGTACTTTGTCTTCTGTATGTGATTCTTCTAGGGCCTGCTCGTTCGAGTTACTGACCTTTTTCACAGAGTGAGGAGTTTTGGAGTATACCTAATTGAACTTGTAGTATCATACAGATAACATTTGTCTCCCAACTATACGTATTTAATGAAAATCTTATGTAACTCTTTTGGATTAAAAGATTTAAGAGTTTTTGTCCTTTTTGAATTCCTACTGTATTCCTTGCTTTTTCCAGTTGCTGGTGACAATGATCTCTTCCAGGTTGTTCTTGAGCACGTTCACCCTGGCAGTTTCAGCTGGGGCTGTTCTGCTTTTACCCTTTTCAATAATCAGCAATGAAATCCTGCTTTCTTTTCCTCAAAACTACTACATTCAGTGGCTAAATGGCTCCCTGATTCATGGTCAGTATATATTGCTTAATAATGAATGTTTTCATGTTTTTCTGCACTGTATTTTTAGATTTGCCTTTTCTTAATTTCCTTCATAATTTGCATCTTCCTCCATGAGTCCTTCATAAAATCAGAAAACCAGATTTTACTTACTATTCCTGTTCTTAGTTGTGACAGTCTTTTCTGTTTTACTTAATCAAGAACCAGTCTTTATACTTAATAATGATTTTGATAAGTAAGTTCTCATGTAAATATGTATCAAGAGAATTTTGGTTTATCTGGATATGTCAAAAGAACTCAACCTCCATTTAAGACCTAAAAACACTAGCCGTAGTTTTCTACTTCATTTATTTTCTCTTAGTTACTTTTTTCATTTAAGAATGTGTAATTGAAGGGGGAAAAACCTCTTTTGTTAAGTATGAACTTTAAAATTAATGTGGTTAAAAAAGTGACTTACTTGCTGTGGGCAACATGGTATATTGCTTGGAGGCCAAGTAGACCTGCATTCCAATCTTGACTCTACCATTTTCTAGAAATTTTTGATGAAGTAGGACATTTTAATTTTAATTTATAAAATATAAGATCTAATACATAGATCTTTTTTATATGTTTCATTTCCTCCCCCCTTTTATTCTTATTGAATTATGATTTCTTTATATGCGAAACATCAGCTTTTTATTAGATTTTTGTAAATATGTCCTGGTTATTTTTCTTTTTAACTTTATTTGCTTTCTTGATTGACAAAATTATTAACATTTGTATTTTGCCCAGTGTGCAGTCTTTTTTCTTCCTTTGGTTTTTCTAATTGTTCTGTGTTTAGAGGATCCTTTCCCTTCCTGAGATGTGACAAATAATCCCTTCCCCTCTCTCATTTTCTAAAGATGACTTTGTGCATAACTCTTTATCTGGAATTTATATACATGGCTACCTTTTCTCTCACTCCTTTGTGTTTAAAGAAATGCTATGTTTGCTGTAGAATATTTGGAAAACAATATACAGTGAAGAAAATTAATGTTACCCAGAACCCTACAACTCACAGAGCTATTGGGAATACTGTGGCCTGTAGCCTTCAGTAAGGTGTATTCCTGTGGATACATAACCAGATGGAAACCTTCATGGACTCACTGATAATTTGTATTTTCCTAAATCAGCATATAAGGGGGAGGTTTCCATGCCATTAACTACTTTTCTGTGCAATTTACAGTAGTGCCTGAAGCTGTTATAAGCATGGATTGTTCCCATTTTTTTTTTAACTAAAAAAGCTACATCTTTACAAATAAATATTTGTCCTTAGGATAAATTTCTGCAGTTTACTTTCCAGGTAAGCACACTTCAAAAGTTTTGAGAAGATATTTCCTGATTCCAAAAAGCTGTGTGAATTCCACTAGTGGTTTCACTTTCAGGGGTGGGATGGGGGAGGGGCTCGTCTTCCCAGAATGCATCTTCATCAACTGTGGGCGGTACTTAAAACGTGCCAATTCAAGGGGTGCCTGGGTGGCACAGTCAGTTAAGTGTCCGGGTCTTGGTTTCTGCTCAGGTCATGGTTTCAGGGTCATGAGCTTGAGCATCGGGTTCCATGCTCGGTGCGATCTACTTGGATTCTCTCTCTCTGCCCCACCCCCAAACAAATCTTTAAAACAATCATTCCAATTCAAAAACGTGAAACATTTCTCCTTGTAAATGTACATTTCTTTAATTACTAGTATGGTAGACATTTACAACATTTACAAAACATACTCGGAGGTCATTCATAGTTTTTTTTTTTTTTTTAAAGGTTTTATTCACTTATTTGACAGAGAGACACACAGCGAGAGGGGGAACAGAAACAGGGGGAAGTGGAGAGGGAGAAGCAGGCTCCCCGCTGAGCAGGGAGCCCGAAGCGGGGCTTGATCCCGGGAACCTGGAATCATGACCTGAGCCGAAGGCAAACACTTAATGTCTGAGCCGCCATAGTTACTTTTTTAGTAAACTGCCTGCCTGTGTTTCCTTTGCCCATTTTTACAGTGTTTTTTCCCCCTTTTTCTTTTTTTAAATTACATTTTTAATTCTTGTTTGTTAACATACAGTATGATATTAGTTTCAGGTGTACGATATAGTGATTCAGCACTCCGTACACCACCCCGTGCTCATCACGATAAGTGTACTTCTTCATCCCCATCACCTATCTCACTCATCCCCCAACCACTCCTTCCCTTCTGGTAACCACCAGTTTGTTCTCTATAGTTAAGAGTCTGTTTCCTGTGTTTCCTGGTTTGCCCCTCAACTCTTGTTCGCTTGTGCATGTTTTGTTTCTTAAATTCCACATATGAATGAAATCATAGGATCTTTGTCTTTCTCTGAGTGACTTATTTCTCCTAGCATTATATTCTCACTCCATCCATGTTGTTGCAGATGGCAAGATTTCATTCCTTTTTACACCTGCTTTTTTTTTTTAAGTAATCAGTTGTTTATCAGGTTAATTGCAGACACTTTCCTCCCGTATGGCCTTTAATACTGCTTAAACTGTTTATTGACATGAAAAATTTTAACATTTTAGTTTAATCATATATTTGAATTTGGCTTTTGTGGTTTCCATTGTGCTTGAAAGTAGAAACAAATGGAGTCATGATGCTCTGAAGACCAAGTGAATTCAGCAACATTAGAACTAATTATTAAATGAATAATTTAATAATGACTTAATTTTTTGCTTAGCAATTGAAAAAAACTCAAATAAGCAAACTGAAATTGATAGAAAAAATAAATCTTCTACTGAAAAGTCCGCTGTTACTATGAAAGGCAGGAAACAACCTGGAAAGTAAATTCTATGAATGTTTTGGTGAGTTATTTTTAGATGACTTGTTATTTGTTATTAAAAATATGTGAATAATATATAATTTAGAAAACGTTTTTTACATGTGTTGTCTAAAATGTTTGAGGAGGACTGTTTGGCATGGTTCTGCTTGGCCCTACCTTTCTGTAAAGCTGTAGGTACTATGGCACAGATGTTTTGCAGGGTTGGGCTCCAGGTGTTTTTACCAGCAGTGCAGGTGATTTCAAGCTGGGCTAACCGGTATGACAGGTCAACTGGCCTTTGTTTCCAGTTTCGCTGAGTAGAAATTGCGTGCTATACTTGATGACCTTCACATACTCTAAATCAAGGTCGTTTCTTTTATTCTATTTATGGACTGGAAGTAAGAGCTACTAACACATGACATGCCATATATTTGGAGGCCTTAACTCTGTAAGTAAATATATTTGTTTTATTGGTAGTCTTTCTCATGATGATGTAAAGTGTGCATGTAAGCTCGAATATTTTGTTTATAAATTAGGGCTTAGAGCAATGATTCCCACATAGTTGATTGCCTAATAAATGTGTTGAATGAGAATGTAATAAGCAATAATTTTGAACTCCAGTAAACCACATCCTCTGAAAGTCGGGGAACTAGAGGAAGAACCTTCTAGATGATGTCACTGCTTCTAAATGTACTCTTGGGAATAGGTTTCAGGAGGCCTGGGGTGCAAGCCTCGGAAATTTTCCTTGAGGGTTTTATGACCCCTGGCTTTGTTTCTGTTAAATCTTTGGTATGTCTGTATCCTTTGCTGCATGTAGTGAATTTCATGAATCTTTAAATTCATCTTTCTCTTCTAAATTCATAGCTTTCTTTAACCTTGTCAATGACATTCGAGGGAGTGATTATTAGTCCCTAAGATTGTCTTGGGTTGAAGATTTTTCAGCCTTAGACATGCTTGCTTCTTGGCTTTTAAAAAATCATTAATGGGCTCAAATTATGGTGATACTAAGACATGCCCTGAGTCATGTCCTGTTTTCTAGACACACTCTTCCTCACCTCCATTGTGGAGGAGCAGTCCAGGTTCCACTTGGTGGTCAGGACTCCCTTCCTTGCTGGTTGAGAGGCTGGAGGACCACAGAGTGCTGGGCAGCAGTCTGAGCTTCCAGGTCCGTGGAATCACTGTTGTGTCTCCTGGTGGATGTGTTCCTCCCTTTGGAGCTAGAACCTCTAGCCTAGCAGCACTAGTTTCTAAGGTTATAGGAATAGGAGGCAGAAGGTTTGCTAGGGGTCAGTAGGGATACTAGTCAGTGCTACCACTTGCATTTCTGCCCCTTGATTCCTGGGCCTGTGAACCCTGGCTATGGGAGAAATGCCACCATGTATTGAACACAGATTCAGGGTAAATACAACTTCTTGAGTACCTTTCTTCAGCCCTGCGAGGTATTACCTCCTAGCTAGTACCATAACTGAGTCTTCAAAAGGGCATTCTGTTGAACCAGCTGCTTCAGGACGGCGGGAAACATGCATGGCCAGTGAATTCCAAGGGCATGGGCCCATTGTTGTTCTGCTGTGAGGTATTTCCTAGATCAGAAGCACTCCTGTGATGATGGTGGACAAGGCATTCTGAAAGTCCGCAGATAGTAGTTTTGGCAGCAGCTCACCTTGCGTTCAAGGTGAATCTGTACCCAGAGTAAGTGGCTGTTCCAGTGAGGACAAAATGTTGCCCTCTGCATGATGGGAGTGGCCCATTTCACTGAACCCACCACCAGGTAGCTGGCTAATCTCCCCTGGGAGTGGTGCCATAGTGAGGTCTCAGTGTTGGTTTTTGCTGCGGGCAATTAGGCACGCAGTGGTAACCATAGCCAGATGAGTCCGATGAGTAGAGGTGCACATAGCTGAGCCCATGCCTAATCTCCACCCTGCCATCATGACCACTTTGTTTATGAGCTCATTGGAACAGGACAGGGGTGCTGGGGAAAGAGGCTGACTGGTGTCCTGTCCACTTGATTATTAAACTCCTCCTTTGCCAGTGTCCTCTTTTGACGAGCAGTCACATGGGACATGTATATCTTCACATTTTTTTCCCCATTCAGAGAGTTCTGTCTGTATACCTCTGCCCCAAATTCCCTTGCTACCAGTTTTCTAGTCATTTCTTCCTGACCATGTGGCACATCACTGGACACAACGCATGAATTTATAATCCCATGTCTGGCCATTTCTCCTCCCAAGCAAAGTGAACGGCCAGGAGCCTCGGGAGGATTTCCCTTCACTGCTGTCCTTCCGGGATGTTTCAGGGGGGCCCTAGTGCTGCGGCGTCCACTCTGGGTGCTGTTGTGCAGAACCATCTGTAAACCAGGCTGGAGTCTTCCCTCTGTCAGCTGACTGTAAGGAACTCCCTATGAGGCCCCAGGTGCAAGTTGGGGGAGAGAAGTAGTAGAGTAGGAGTGGGGACCATGGGCATTTGGGCCACTTGTTCATGTGACTTACTCGTACCTTCAGGGCCTGCTTGGGCTTGATCACGTCCGTACCACTTCTGTTGGATGGTGGAGTGCTGCTGCACATCCGGTGTTATGACTCGGTGGGTCAGATGACAAATACCCTGTTCACGATGGGCAGCTCCAGTCACGTGGTAACTTGGTGGCTCATGATGAAGTGTTCAGTCTCTTTGAAGGCCCAGTAACAGGCCAAGATCTGTTTCTTAAAAGAGACTGGTTATCTGTTATCTTCCTGTATGTCCCAGAGGGGCAGGGGCTGTAGTGCTGTAGGGCTTTGCTCTAAAGTCCTAAGGGCCTGTGCCGTGATCTGTCTCTAGTGCCTGCCAAAGGCTCCAACCAGCATCCCTGTCTGCCATGGACACTTAAGGCACCAGTGGATTTGTGGACCCGGTGGCCTGAGGAGGGGAGCAGCTTGCACAGCAGCCTATACTTGTCGCAGAACCTTCTTTTGTTCTGGACCCCACCGTACACTGGCAGCTCTGGGCGTCACTCGGTAAATGAGCTGGAGTAACACATCCAGAGGGGTCGGTGAGGAATATGTTACCTCCAAAATCCCAAGAAGCCCGTGGACAGTTGTTCCTCTCTTGGTTGTAGGAGGAGCCCGATTCAACAGCTCATCCTTCTCCTGAGAGCTCTCCATGTGCTCCACACCACTAGACCCCTAGAACTTTGACTGACGTAGAAGGCCCCTGAATTATTCTTGGATTGATTCTCCACCTCTGACATGAAAATGTCTTACCCATAAGCCTGGATACTTGCTACTTCTCACTCACTAGATCCGGTCAGCACAATGTCATCATTAGAATAGGCCCCTGTGACATTTTGGGGAAGGGAAGGGCCATCAGAATTCCTGCACATTAAATCGTGACACAGGTCTGAAGGGTGGGAGGGCCCTGAGGGAAAACAGTGAGGGCGCTTTGCTGGCCTTGCAGCTGCGAGTAAACTTGCGGTGGGTCTTAGGGACAGAGATGGAGACAGAGGCCAGGAGTCACACACCAGGTACCAGTGTGTTAATTTACTCAAGCATTGAAACCACATCTGGAACAGCAGCTGGAACAACAGCAACAGTGGGGGGTCACCATCGAGTGAGGCTTATGGTAATCAACTGTCATTGTCCTAAGGTCTGTTCTGGGGATGTGGGAGTCACCACTTTTGTGTCTTTCTAACCCTTGATGGTGGCACTAATCTCTGCATTTCTTTCGGGGATGTGGCATGACTTTTGGTTTACTATTTTCCTAGTTAGAGGCAATTCTGGAGGCTTCCACTTGGTGTTTCCCACTGTAGGAGCCCTTACTACACAGGTCAGGGCACCAGAGTGGGAATTCTGTCAGTAGGAATTCTGTCAGGAATTCTATTCCTTGTGCATTCCGGCACTGGGCATGTGACCATAGACCGGGTTTGCAGACCCACTGGGACATCTGTGAGACCTGAGCTAATATTCCATTGACCGGCTGACCTCCATAAGCCCTTCCTCTGACTGGTGGGCCACAGTGGTGTTTTGGGTCTCCTAGATTTAGTGTCAGGTCACAGCCAGTGTTTAGTAGTCTCTGGAAAGTCTGAGGGTTTCCTTTACCCCAGTGCAGTTATATCATCCACATTCGTCAGTCATTTAACATTTTGTAAAACTTAGCAGATTTTCTTGAGTTGTTATTTGTCTTCTTGGTTAAGCCTTTTGTGAATTTATGCCAAATTCTTTGAGGTCTCAGAATATGTCTGAAATTATCTTTATCATTGCTCCAGTACTTTCACACTGAAATTGTCCAGTAAAGATTCATCGTTCAGTGAATAAAAGTTATTTATTGTGTCATTAGCAATACCTTGGTTAAAAGAAGAACTTAATTTGAAAAGAAATAGAATGACTTACCTATAAAATTGTCAGTATGGATGGTTTTGATCGCTTGTGCCTTAGTGTAAATCACATGGATTAGGCCAATATGAGTGTTGATAATGCTTTAGTGTGTTTAAAAATATGTAGTTTGAATTAAATACAGTGTCTGGATTTTGGGCACATGAATTTAAGAGGTTACATGTTAACCAAATTACGGTAGATGGCCACTTCACTTCTGTGGGCCAGAATTGAGTAATGTAAATAAATAAAATATTACTCTTAGTTCTAAATCTGTATCATGTAACAAGATGTATCTCTGTCTACAGTGAGAAAATTATTAAAACAGCTTGAAAAATGTGATGTACAAAAGTGATATCAGAGCTGGAATGAGGCAAAATGGTAATCCTGTGATTATGGGCAGTTTTAGCCCAGTGTCTGTCAGCCAGACGCAGTTGAGCTGTGTCCCATTGCTCCTTAGTGTGGGTATGACATGGCCAGCAACTATAGTTATTCTAGGATGGTACAAAGAGAGCAGAGATGACAAATTCAAACGGTAACTAAAATTTGTATTGTCACTTTTATTGTTAAAATTGGAAAAGGGTGAAAAATGGACAGAAAAAAAAGAAAGCATCAATTTGTATTCACTTTCTTTGTATCTTGTTAAAAACTTAGAAAAATACGAAATCAGTGAGTTCCACAGGTTGAAAAACTGATACACAGGGGATTTTCTTCTCTGGGTGATAGACATGTCTTGGAATGAGATGGTGACTTGTGAATGCACTAAATGCATTGAATTATTCCCTTTCAGTGGTAATTTCATGTTATGTGAGATTAAAGTTAAAAACTAAACAGGAATAAATCTTTGGAGGGTAGGAGAATAATGGTGTTCAGTTGTACCCTTAAATGGTCAGGAAATCGTTCTTCAGTTCTTTAAGGTATCCCCCCACTGGGGGTCAATTTTTGCTAAGCTGTCAATACTTACTTATGAAACAGACAGAGACACCTATTTATAACATGATTGCCTAGTTGACATTTAGTTGTTAAGAGATAGCCACCATGATCTGTGTGGGCTTCTAAGTCCATGCAACATTTGGGTCATTTTCAAGGCTGCCTGGTTTTTGCTTTCTAACAAGCTTTCTGCTTCTTTGCGTGTATGCGCGTGGCTTAGCAACCATGGGTATGTGGGTGGCTCGAACCAGCTTCAGTTTCTACTGCCTGCCTCGGGTAAACCTGGAGTTTATGTGGAGTGCTTATCCCATCCAGATGGCTCTCTGACCTCTCAGAGCTTACAGTTAAATACCTTGCTACTCTTGTTTCCCCTAAACAGCATTGCAACCTCAGGCTAGAGAACTCTGTGTGCTTAGCATGGAGGCCACCTCTTTGACTTACTCTGCCTCAGGTCAGGCAAGTCCCTTCTCTAAGTGACAAGTTTCTGGCATGGGAAGTGAGAGCACAGCACAGACTCACACAGCTCTAACCAAACTTCAGTAATCTTCATGAATAAACCCTTCTTAGTTTGTTGTAGGTCTTCAGAGTCTTTAAAATAATATTATCCAGCTTTATAGCCTCGGGGCGGTGAGCCGAGCGGGGGCCCCGCCACTCTGCCCCGTCAGAGCGGCGCGCCGCCGCACTGAGATTTGAGAGGCTTGGGCCTCGCACATGCACTTTGGGCACCTTTAGTCGCTGGCCCTTTATGCGCAGGCGCAGCCACGCGGGTTTCAGAGGTGCGCAAGCGCATTTGTGCTTGGCGTCATGGTTACGGTTGTTAGGTGCTCCAAGATTCCAAACCATTGTGAGGTCGGTTTGGCTTATCTCTAGCACTGGTGCTGGTGTGTAGAAGCGGTGAAAAGCCCAGTGGAAGGTGAAGTGCTGGTGAAGCCTCTAGGCTTTGCAATGAAGAAGTTTTTTGGTTTCGGGACTGGGAAGGGGCGTCATCCGTGACCTTTCGCAGGGAAGTGATGAATGACTTGAGGGCCCCGCTTGTTAAGAAGGGAGAATTCAACGAGTCCCAGCGGGTGTATAACATCCGAATGAAAGATCTCAAAAAGATCCACAGAGTTGCCGTCATGAACAACATATTGAAAATGCAGCGGTTGCTACTGCTTGGGAAAGACGTGAATAAAAGAGACAAGAAAAAACGGTAATAGAGCTGTAAGGGCCTGCTTAGCCAGAGGGAGTCATTTTGTGAACTTAGATTGACCCTGCCCCTCCCAGAGGAACTTACTTGCAAAGCCCAGTTACAAGGGCGGGTCAGGCCAGGTGAAGACATCCAATCAGTGGGGTGTGCATATATCTACTAGGGTAAATTGAAATTCCGTTGGCCACTCATGTGTAACCTAGCAGTTTTCTCTGTGTGTTGCAGACCTATTGCAATCTCACTGGTCACCTGTGTATAGCCCGGCTAATCTACCTCTATAAAAGTTAGTCTGTTATTTTTAATGGACATCTTTTTATACGATAATGTTATAAAAAAAGATCTATTCCCATAATAGATCAACTTCTGGGCTACAAATTCTTTCGATAAAATCCAATATATAATTTATATCTGTGTCCACTTTGTATGTATGTTATTTACTGACTGGCTGTCGAAAGAAATTTTGAATTGGGAAGATGGTTCTGTTTGTGATTAGGAAGATATATTTCTGAAAATGTGTACTCTTCTTGTATTTATCGACATTCCATAAAGCAAATAAAATCATCATGGTTTAAAGAATTTTGGGTTACACCTGCTCTCTTTTATCATTGTGATGACATTAAGAAAATTTTTGGAATCACTATAGTGTACACCTGAAAGTAATATAACACTGCATGTTAACTGGAATTAAAATAAAAACTTAAATTTTTATAAGCAGACAAATTTACCCTTCCAGATATCAAAATGTATCTTAAATTTCCACAATTTACACGGTTACTAATAGCTGAAAGGACAGATGAATGAATGGGGCAGAGTAGAAAATGCCAAACACCCAAATATGGTGACATTTCATATTAGTAGGAAAAGGTGAATCATTCATAAGTGGTGGAGAAATATCTGTTATTTATTTTTTATAATAGTATTGAATACTAATATTGATTATTGGTAATTCTTGATTTTCATATGATCTATAAATCTAAATATCTAATAAAATGAAGAAAATAATTTCATTTTTATTTAATATAATGTATATAAAATCTATCATATATAAATATATGATATATTTATGTATAAGATATATAAAATATTATTTAATATATAAAAATATATAAAATACATAATCTATAAAAATAAAACTGGTCCTGTCTATTTGAATCCTGAGCTTCCTTTGGCTTACATTTCTTGAAAATCAGAGTGAAGAATTACTTAAAAAGAATTCTTCATTATTTTAGCCCTCTTTTCCCATAATGCTTTCAAGAACTAAAATGTATTTAAATGCCAACCATGTGACTAGAACTGCAGTAGAACTGTTGTATGTATATACCATTATTTCAGTTAATGTAAGGCACATTGATTGTGTGATGCCCCACCATTTTATATACCAATAAGAAATCTTAAAAAATTCTGCCAATTATAGTTGTAAGACATTTTGAATTATAAATTGCATCCCAATGTCAGAGATACTAAAAGGTGACAAAATGAGCCTCCTAGAATCATTGATATATAGTATTCCTGTGAATATTTAAAACATATCTGAGAAGTAGGCATAATTGTATCACTTTACCTAATAGGAGAGTTGTCTTTGTACAGTAGTAGCAACAGTAATAGTTATAATAATAATATGTAACAAACTTTGCATAGATCCTCATTTAAGCATGGTGACGAGGTCTTGTGAGATAACTATTCTTTATTTTATTTTTATTAGTTTTTAGTAATCTCTATAGCCAACACGGGGCTTGAATGCATGACCCTTGAGATCAAGAGTTACATGACCTTCAAACTGAGCAGGGCAGGGGACACGAGATAACTATTTTCATGTCCATTTTGTTGAGGAGGAAATTGAGGATAAGGCTGAGTAATAACTATTAAGTGACAGAGTTAAGTAGGATTTAAACCCAGGTTGAGCTGAATCCTGAGGTCACGCTCTACCTAGTCAGATAGCCCGCTCTTTTACTAGCATGGTGACTAATCACTAATACATATTGTACTTTCGTCAAAAGAAAACTAAATCTTTGTTTTTGAGTCAAAGGAATAAGATGCTATTTAACGTTTACAATTACATGAATTAACTGCATGTTTTGAAGTAGTGCACTATAATTTCCTAAAACGTTCTTTCACTTTCCTAGGACTCCTCTCCATCTGGCCTGTACCATTGGCCATGCTGACATGGTGACTCTTCTTGTACAGAGGAAATGCCAGCTTAATCTCTGTGATAAAGAATGTAGGACTCCTCTAATGAAGGTGTGTGGTAGCAGCTGTGTCTGCCTGAGATGGGTTTGATTGAATTACGTAGAATGAAACTTTATTGCATTTAAATGTAACTAATTGGTGAAAACTGTGGCATGCTTGCTTTAAATTCCCAGAATTTACACTCTGTTTCTTGGGATACTACTGACAGGCTATACAATACCAGGAAGAGACATGTGTAACTATTCTCTTAGAACACGGTGCTAATCCACACCTTACGGATAACTTTGGCAATACTGCCCTCCACTATGCTGTTGCTGGTGACAACACGTCAATAGTAGAGAAGCTGATTTTATACCATGCAAATATTGAAGCAAGAAACAAGGTACGTAAACTTTATTGATAAAGTATTTGAAATTTTAAAACATACATGTAAATTTTTTTAGCGACAAAACATTTATTTACGTATTTATTTATATATGTAATAAATAATAAATACTGAATTCGATACATCAAGTCCTATCACCACGGAAACAACTCCAAAGCCAGGGCAGGGAGAACTAGAGATCGACGATGCGCACAGAAAGGGCAGAGTTCTGTTTCCCAGCCACTCTTCCACCCCAGAAGGAGAATCTTCCCATTAGTGCTTGGGAGTGGATGGTGGGCTCAGAGCCCACAAAGGATTGAAGGCCTGGAGGGGAGTGAGGTGATGATGGAGGCTGAGTGCTGTGCAGGGGCTTAGGAAATGGGTGCTGCTGGGAATGGGTGGGAGTCCATGACCCAGTGGGGTAACTTGAGTGAGTGCAAGTGGGAGGAGAAAGCAGCAGGTTGCAGGCCCTGGCCACTCCAGGCCCCAAGGTTCTGAAGATGAGAGCAGGGGAATCGGGTCATGACATCCTACAGGGGCGTCTACTTGCGCTCATAGCCACTCTGCCTGCCATGTACCGCAATGGGGTCTCCCATTTCACAGAGTAGTTCCTGCTCAGCATTGTGTAGGTCCTCGGGGGGGTATAGCTGTGCATGGGGAGTAGTGGAGGACCGCGCTCACTATTCCACTTGTTATTTCTTTGACGTGCGTCACCTCCTACCACTGCCCTTAAGGAAGCACTGTTGGTTGACATAGATAGGGTCAATTTTTCATATGTAGAAGCTCGAGCATTCCCTGAATGAAAATATTTTGAAATAACTTAATTGTCTAAGATTTCCCTTTATTTTTATTTTTTAATTTTTTTTTCTTGAGCGTACTTTTTGGAAATACATTTTTGTAGGAACTGTAAAGAAAGAAAGCAGGAAGAAAGCACATATACAGACTTGTAAGAAGAGAAGCATGTTCTTCACATAGCAAGAATTTTTATGCCTCGGCTTCTAACCCAAGGAGCACTTCTGAGTAATTTTACATGGAATATGCTTTATTCTGCTCTAAGACCATGATCTTGTTATAGAGATAGAGAAGTGATCTATGTCTCTATGATTCAGTTGATATTAACACTAATCTTTGATACATTTTCATTCTTAAATGCAGCAATTATCTACAATTGCTTATAGTTACTAAGATTTAGTTGACCCAAGTGTTGGTTTTCTTCAAGTTTTGAAAGAGGCCGGCTTTGGCTAACAGTGCTGTAAACTGTCAAGTCGGTTATTCGAAGTTTTAAGATTTCACTTTAATGAAGTTTAAAAAAAAAAAAAAGATTTTATGTATTTGAGAGAGAGCGTGAGAGACAACACACATGAGTAGGGAGGAAGGGCAGAGGGAGAGGGAAAAGTAAGGGAGCCTGATGCAGGGCTGGATCCCAGGACCCCGAGAGCACGGCCTGAGCCGAAGGCAGACGCTTAACTGGCCGATCCACCCAGATGCCCCAGAGCTGCTCTTTTAATTCAGAGTGCATCTCCTCAGTGACCCATTTGGAGCAAGAGTGCTTTATGTTGACATCTGGGATCCTGATACCATTGATAGAAGAGAATCAAGCATGTTGGTATAACCTGGAGAAAACCTTCACCTTTATTGGAAAGCTCTCGACACTGTATCCCTGAAACTCTAATTTCTCAAATGTTAATGTTTGCCGTGAAAAGTATTGTCAAATGGGGATAAGCAAATTTAAACCGATTTCTTTTGTGCGAGAGATATAGTGCAGTTCTGTAATATTTCTCAAACATAGAGGATCATTGACTCTTTCTATTGAGGCACAATCCTCACCTTCCAGCAAAGTGTGTGTTCTTTGGGATATAATTTGAGAAACACTACTCCAGAGATAATCATTTAGGCTGTTAACTCAGTAAAAATACTTTAAACTTTTACAGCTATGTCTTAGAGTTTGGAGATATAGAGATAAAAAATAGTCCCTTCCCTCAGAAAGCTCTTGGTTTCGATGGGGTGCAATAAAATAATTGGAGTATACAATGCTAAATGCTGTGATAGAAGCCGAGATTCTTGGAACCAGCCAATGTTTGAAGTAAGATTTGGAGAATGACTACAGTTAATCTGTTGAAGAGGTGGAGGAGGGCTATTTAACTTAATTTGTTTTATTTTTTTCAAAAATATTTATTAAGTTGAGAGAGTGAGAGTGGGAGAGAGAGCATGAGCAGAGGTGTGGGGCAGAGGGAGAAGGAGAAGCTGACTCCCCACGGAGCAGGGAGCCTGACATGGGGCTGCATCCCAGGGCACTGGGCTCATGACCTGAGCTGAAGGCAGAAGCTCAGACTGAGCCACCCAGACCCCCTGAGGCGGGCTGTTGTAAAGAGAAGGAGCAGCTGGTGAAAGCAGGGGGGTGAGGGAGGGTCGGGGGGTGGGGAGGATGGGGGGATGGGGAGGATGGGGGGGTTAGAGTACTTATATATGTGTTTAAGTTTAGAGGATCCTTTATAGGTTTTAAAATTCAGTATGGAAATATGTAACTTTGTAAATTATAAATTGTAAATGATAAATTGTTTTTACACTTTTACAGTTGGAACTCACACCTTTTTTACTTGCTGTAAATGAAAACAAACACCAAATGGTGGAATTGTTAATTGGAAAAAAAGCAGATGTACATGTGGTTGATAAGTCCAAAAGGTACAGTAGTTGTCTTTTTTTAAACCTTATATTGTTCTAGGATGGTAACAGTTAAGTCAGACTAACTTAATAAGAAGAGGATTAATTTATAATTATATAGTGAAAAATGTCGACATGTCATCAGTTAGGCAGAAAGCAGTTATTCTGATGGGGCAATATGAAGAACAGTATACGGCAGAATTTATATTCCTTCATATCATTAACTGATGTGATTTGCAATCTTTTTTTTTCTGCCATATGATTTTATGTTAGCTAAATGGGTTTCATATTAGTTTTATTATAAAGTGTGGACTCCTTTTATTTTATGACACAATACTGAACTTCTTACCCTTTTATAGTATTTTTTGGAAACTTCTACTTCATATATATTTTCCTTAAAAGATGCATATTAAACATAAATAGGAGTTGTTTTATCTTTTGAATGACTCCTTGCTTTAAATTGCCTTTTTTTTTTTTAAGAATACTGATGTTAGATGATCCCTAAGTGATTATTAATTAGTATTACCAGATAGTGTGGGCTTATCATCCTTTTTTGTGTTCAGTATATTTTTTGTTTTGTTTTGTTTTGTTTTCGTTGGTAAGGGTAGAAGGATGAAAGATAACTTTAATTGAATAGATTTTTCTTTTAGTGAGGACAAATCATAGGTTGGTGATAAAGAGAAAAGAGATGGACTTTAGATAGACACAAGACTAGGTTTAATTCCTTTCCTACTTGCTGGGTATGTGACTTTGGAAACATTACTTATCATCACCAGATACATTCTCTCATATGAAAAGGAGGATAATATATCCTTCAAGCGTTGTTGTGTGTAAATAATATCTTACATATATAGTATTTAATTTAGTGCCTAACACATGCTTATCTTAGTATCATTAACTGCAACTATGACTCTTGTTACTGTTAGTGTGAATACTGTTATTTTAAGCCTGAAAATAGCTTTTTTGTTTTTTTTTTATTTTTTTATTTTTAAAGATTTTATTATTTTTTTGAGAGAGAGAGAGCATGAGCAGGGGAAGGGGTTAGAGCAGGGAGCCATATGTGGGGCTCAATTCCAGGACCCTAAGTTCATGACTGAGCTGAAGGCAGACGCTTAAATGACTGAGCCACCCAGGCACCCCTGCAAATTACTTTTTATACAGACCTGTCCTCTAGAAGGCATGGAGGTACTCTGAATCAGCTTAAGGAAGAAATGGGGAATTCTTTTTTAAAAGAATTTAGCATAGTTTCTTGTTCATCAAGTGACTTTAAATTAGCAACTTCTACTCTCATACCCAGGGGGGACAAGAGGCTTCTTTTTTGTCCTTTAATTTTAGCCATGGAGGTAATTTACAAAGATAAACACTTGAACGTGTTAATGGTCAATTCTGGACCGACAGGCAAGATATTAATCTGGTAAAGTATATGAAATTTGCTGTTTAGATAACTCTGAGTTCCTAAGGGTGAAGTTATGTCTCTGTTATTTTAGAACAGCCCTCATGCTTGCTGCAACTCTTAAATCTCCAGATGTAGTCAGGCTTCTTCTTCAGCAAGGTGTTAATACCTCTTCTCAAGATGAATGTGGATGGACGGCAGAAGACTATGCTGATTTTTGTGGATTTTATGTGTAAGTGTGTACATTAAAATGTTAGTTATCACTAAACTGAAGTTTAAAATAGTTTAACTCTTAGTTCTTATGTAGTGGTTGAGAGTTCGTAGTTTGATTTGGGCAATGTTGGGATGGCAGTGAGTTAGCCCCCATCATTTGCCAGAAACCAAGACAAAGGCTAGACTAGTTAGCAATAACAACGGGTGCAGGATTCTTTATCTCAGGACTATTGAGACCTTTGTCTTTAGGGATCTTAACTGTATCTGTTTCATTCCAAGGATAACTCTTATGCATGGCGTACAAAGAACGTTACATTTGTGTGGTTTTTTTTTTCCTTCCTGCCTCCATCCCTCCCTCCCTCTCTTCCTCTCTTCCTCTCTTCCTTTCTTTGTAGATTTTATTTATTTATTTCAGAGAGGGAGAGGGTAGGGACAGAGGAAGAAGCAGATTCCCTGGGGAGCAGGGAGCCTGATGTGGGGCTCAACCCCAGTCCCCCAAGACTGTGACCTGAGCTGAATGCAGATGCTTAACCAAATGCCAAGTGAGCCACCTAGGTGCCCCAACATCCAACATCTTTTTTTTTTTTTTTTTTTCCTAACTAGTTACTTGGGTCTTGAGATTTTCAGTTTAGTAGAAAACCCTATACTTTCCCTTGAGGGTTATCTCTTATACTTTCCCCCTTGAATTTTCCAGGAACCTAAGGAGTTCCCTAAGACCAAAGAGACCATCCTCTTTCGCAAGTCATTTGGAGGGAAAAAAGGACATTCTTGTCATTCCCTTGTTTCCTTTGATTCTGTTGCTGCAACATTGCTGTGTGTAGTACCTTGGTGACTCTGTTAAGCGACTGTCTTTGGCTCAGGTCATGATCCTGGAGTCCCAGGATCGAGTCCCCCAACTGGCTCCCTGCTCAGCAGGGAGTCTGCTTCTCCCTCTGACCCTCCCCGCTCTCATGTTTTCTCCCTCCCTCTCTCATTCTCTCACTCAAATAAATAAATAAATATCTTTAAAAAAAGAAAGAAAACTAAAGATTTTATTTTTTGAGAGAGAGAGTGAGAGCATGAGCAGGGGAAGGGGTTAGAGCAGGGAGCCAGACATGGGGCTCAATTCTAGGACCCCAAGATCGTGACTGAGCTGAAGGCAGATGCTTAAATAACTGAGCCACCCAGGCACCCCTGCAAATAACTTTTTGTGCAGACCTGTCCTCTAGAAGGCAATGTTATTTTTCTGCAGTTTGGTTATGGTTATGATTGACCTTTGCTCCCAGGATGCCCTTGCTGATCCGCATTCCTCAGTCTTCGTGGTGACCCACGATGAGACTTCAAAGTTACAACATTTTTTAGTTTGCGACATATGCTTGTATGCTCAGCTGCTATTCCACGGCACCAGCACCCTGTTCTGGCCGCTGGGCCCCCTGGCTTTAGCCACACACACCCTTCCCTTCGCACTCAAAAGCCTTACATGAAGCCCACATGTTAGCGCAGACCTTCATAATGAAGTACCGCTTGAGGATTTTGCTTTTCTATCCTGCTAGCAGATGGCAGTTGGGACCCTTCTAAGCTGTTAGAGAGGTTCAAGTAATGCTACAGGAAGAGCCTGGACTTTCCTTTCTCCTTTGTTTCTAGGCCTATATCTCAAGCCTGCTTTAAATCCTGAGGAGCGCCTTTTCTTATGGGCTGATGAAAGGTCTCATACAGCCCTTCCCAGAGTGGTGGGTGTCCCCTTTCCCGACAGGCCATGTTTTGGGTCTAATATTTCATGAAATCCTCTTAACAACCTTGTGAAATAAGGCAGTAAGATGCCTGTTTTCTAGAGGAAGACTTGGAGCCAGAGAGAAGTGGCTCATCCAAGAGCAAATAGCTGTGGTTACAGAGTTAGGACCACTGAGTTCAAGACACGTTCCGTTATGGCAAGCTAATACTACTAATTGCTAAGTTACTACTTTATGACTGGTTCACCTTCCTTTAAAGTATATGGGGTAATTTAAGGTTTGATATTAGCTCTGATATTATTCGAAATACTCTTATGAATTGATATATTTGGTAAATGTTTTCCATATCAGTATTAAAATAGTAACATTGTTTATCACCCCTTTTTATATGTAGCAATCGCCAAATAATTGCCCAACATAGAGAAGAAAGATTTAAAAATTTTTCGCAAAATAACAATCCAGGTAAGACTTTTCAGAGTGAAGTACTTTTGGTGGTCACATAGATGAAGGCAGAGTAAGGAAGTTTTGATTATGAAAGAGCAGTGGGGGGAAAAAAAAAAACCCAATGTGTAAATTGCATAAGCTCACTTTCTTGCTTTCTTCCTTTCTTTCTCTTTCTCTCTCTCTCTCTCTCTCTCGATTTTATTTATTTATTTGACAGAGAGAGAGAGAGAGAGCACAGGCAGAGGGACAGGGAGAAGCAGGTTTCCCACTGAGCAGGGAGCCCAATGTTGGACTCAGTCCTAGAGTCCAGGGATCTTGACCTGAGCTGAAAGCAGATGCTTACCCAACTGAGCCACCCAGGGGCCTCTATTTTTTTTTTTCTTTCTTAATTTCTTTCTTAATAGTCTAGTATTCAGAATTACTTAAGACTTTAAATACTGTCATGAACAATAGGAACAAATCCATGAGAGAGACCGGACTCCAGGAAACAAACTGAGGGTTATGGAAGGATGGAGTGGGGGAATGGGGGAACTGGGTGATGAGTATTAAGGAGGGCACGTGTCGTGATGAGCACTGGGTGTTATATGCAGCTAATTAATCATTGAACACTACATCAGAAACTTACGATGTAGTATGTGCTGGCTAACTGACCATAATTAAAAAAAAAAATGGTACCTCAGTGTGAACAACAACGAAAAAGGAAGTTAATTGTAGGTAATTTAACATATGAGACATTATTGTCTGAAAAGAAATTCATTATTTTAGTCATGACCCCTAAAATCCCTTATATCTTTGTGTAAATAAGAGAGAGATTTTTAAGTTAGTATGTTTTATGTTTCCTTTATAAGCATATTAAAACAACTTGAACTTGTTATGAAAATGGATCTTTTAGTTTTTACAAGTGGATTACATTTAGTAAGTATTATTACATATTGATTTGTCTCATTAAAAAAGGAGCTATCCTCAAAACTGGGAACTCTATAATACCTTCCTGGTACCATAAACAAATGGCAAGCAATAAGAACTGGAAAACTTAGCTAGTATGCAGCAATACCAGTGAGACTGTTTTTTTTTTCTTTAAAGGTGACTGTCCGTGGTAAAGAAATCAGAAAAGAAATGCCTTGAGAATCATAGGTGGTTTTATATATTGTTGTATCAATAAGATATCATTAACAACTTCATTTCTCATTAGTTAAAGAGAATGAGATATGTTGACTTTATTAGAACAATGTTTTCTTCTGTTCGTTGCATAATTGTCATGATACTGTAATTTTGTTAGAACACGACACTCTGTTGCCATTAGTAAAAAGATTATCATAATAAAAATTCAAATGGGGCAACTCTGAGGCTCAACAGATTATAACAAAAGCAGAAAAATGGTTCACAATAACAAAAATGCTACCACTGCTCCCTAGATGTGGCACCTAGTGCATTGTACAATCTGACATGTATGAAGGAACCTTTAACTTAGTAGACTTTTATCAAAGAAAATCTGTAGGTTGGTTTGGTTTTGCAATTTACTCATTTTCATTTGTTCACTTAGCAAATAACTATCAAGTGTCTTTTAGCCACTAAGTGTTACTCTGATATAGAATACAAACATTCAAAAAACACAATCCCTTCCCTCCGGGAGTTTGTTATTATCATTGTCATTCTTATTATTTACTCTGTTTTTACTACTCTATTTTTATTATTTACTCTACTTTATTCCGTGCTTACTATGTGCCAGAGTCCCCTAGTGCTTATAATTATCATTGTTATGTTTTTATTGGTACTTAATATGTAAGCCGATAGTGACAAGTTAGAGTTTTAGAAGAGTGGGTAGAATTTAAGGTAAGTATGCAGACCGAGTATTAAGTTTGCCAGGTAAAGAGGCAGAAGAACCATGTTTGGCAGGAGAAACGTCCATCAAGATGACATGTTTTGCACAGGGAACAGCAGTGCAGATGCTCAGATGTACGAGTGAACTTTGGAGCACTTACGAGCAGTTCAATTTTGCTGGTACAAAAAGTGTGCTATGGGAATGGTTGGAATGAGTGAATACTTAGCTAAGGCAAGCTAATGAAAGTTTTTCAGTACCATGGAAAGGTGTAGCTCTTAGGCTGTAGACCTTGGCAAATTTATCAGGTCGAATGCTTTTAGCTGCGAATAACAGGTGACTTATAATAGTGACTAAAACGGGGCCACCTGGGTGGCTTAGTCAGTTATGCATTGACTCTTAGTTTTAGCTCAGGTCACAGTCTCATGGGTCATGAGATCAAGCCCCACATCCCACTGGGCTCTGTGCTCAGCATGGAGTCTGCTTGACGATTCTCCTCCTCTGCCGTTCCCCCCGTTCGTGTACTCTCTCTTGCATGCGTGCACTCTCTCTCAAATCAATAAATCTGAAGAAAGCAAACCAAACAAAACAGTGACTAAAACAGGAGGAACCAGAATTGTTTTGATGGTTCAGTGATGTCACCAGGATTCCAGTTGTCTCTTTTTAGCTTTGAGGTTGGCGGTATTTTATATTTCCTTTCCTGATTGGCTAATTAGCAACAGTTCGAGGCATATTCTCACATGACAATATTCAATGACTGGAAGGACTGTTTTTCTTTATATGTTCCTTTTTTTTTTTAAAGATTTTATTTATTTATTTGACACAGAAGACAGACAGAGAGGGAATACAAGCAGGGGGAAGCGGCAGAGGGAAAAGCAGGCCTCTTGCTGAGCAGGGAGCCTGACGTGGGGCTGGATCCCAGGACCCTCAAATCATGACCCAAGCTGAAGGCTGAGGCTTAACAACCAAGCCACCCAGGCATCCCTATATGTTTCTTTAAATAGGAAGAAAACTCAGAAGCTTGCAGTAAATTTACTGTAACATCTTATAAGCTAGGTTATATCACGTGCTTGTTCCTAAACCAGCCGCTGGTAAATCAGGTACTGTGATTAGCTTAGAATAATCATTTCTCCTTTTGAAGCTGGGGTAAGGCCACCTTCTTCGTCTTTGGGACAAGAAATATCCAAATAAAGTTGTGGTTCTCCAGCAAGAATGAAGACTCTGGCATGGTTATTGGGGAGGGAGCCAGCAGTACTTGATGCAGGGATTCACTGGAGAATGTGAAGCAGAAGGGTAACAAGATTAGATTTGAATTAGGGCCTTCTGGTTGTGGCACAAAATAGGGATCACCAAGCTTTTTCTCTAAAGGGCCAGATAGTGAATATTTTAGGCCCTGTGGTTTCTCAACTACAACTACCATTATAGTGTGAAAGCAGCTGTAGCAATACGTAGGTGAATAGCAAGAACCAACCATCTGGTCCTGTAAATAAAGTTTTATGGGAGCACAGTCACATGTGACTGGTCCGACTTGGCCTGTGGCCATAGTTTGGTCACCCCTCATGTGGAGGATAGATTGGGAAAAAACCATGTAAAGAGACTGGAAGATAAAGGACGCTTCTATTTCCTTAGTCTAGTATCAGTCCATTATGAAATGTTCACTCCTCTATACTGAAAAAGTCAGGAAGCCCAACTAATCAATTTACAATGTTGTTCTTTTTCTAGGCCTTATGTCTTTCTCATTTTTTTAATTTAAGACTTTTTAAAAGATTTTATTTATTTGCGAGAGAGCACAAGTGGGGCCGAAGGGCAGAGGGAGAGGGAGAAGGAGACTCCCCATTGAGCAGGGAGCCTGACACGGGGCTTAATCCCAGCACTGTGTACTCCTACATGACAGGACAAATTGAAGCAGGTCATACATACTTAGAGTCCAATGGTATAAATGATTCTGCTGTGCTGCCTTAAGGATGTGGTGTAGCATTCTACCATGGGCTTTCATGTATGTCCACTCAGGGTCACGATTTGTTCCTCTCATTAGAAATTGCCCTTCTGGCCAACCCACCTTCCTGTCTGCAGAAACAACCCCCAAACCCATTTGTCATCTGAGCCAGGCATGAGGATTCAGCTTAGTACTAAGTGCATGAGTGTTTGTGGGCTTCTCTATGTACATGGAGCTAACTAGATGACCCTTTTGCTTTTTAGATTCTCCAGGAAAATATTCTCACCGGAAGGTAAAACTTACATTTTTATTTTGAGGCTTTAACGACAGACTGCATGAAATGTTCATTATGTCTTAATCATACTGTTTCTATACCCATCCAGCCTGCTGTGGAGGGGAAAGGTTTTATTTCTAATCAACCCAGAGACATGGAGGAAATTCAAGCATCCCAATCAGGTAAATTTTACAATACAAATTGAACGGTGTAAAGAAGTCCACTAAAATATTTGAAATGCTCACAGTCTTCTTATTCTGAAGTCTTTTTATTTAGTTAGTTATTTAGTTAGTTAGTTATTTAATTTGGGGACAAACTTCAGTGAAGGTTCTGACATAAATAAGGTAGATGTTATTGCTGAACAATATTTGAACAGAAGATATTTACAAGCCTAAGAACAAGAGCTTCTGAAACATGGAAGGTTTCGCTCAATTCTTTTAAAAGGAAGAGCAGACTGTTTGAAATGCCGGAAGGGCATCAGGGGCGCTTCCGGTACCAAAACCTGTCGGAGTCGGATACCAAAATTTTCCCCCTGTTACTGCTTTCCTCGCTGCTGGGAAGACATTAAGGACTGACGTGGTTGATGATGCAAAGCTATGTTCTAGTCAGCTATAAGAATGTGTGGCTGGATGGCATGTGAAATGGTGGTACTGCATAAATCGTATCATTGAGTGCCAAGTAAGAGTATTGGAAGGAGAAGAGAGCAGGGTCAGTTTGGGGGAAATTGAGGAAGCCTTAGCCGTGCTAAAAAGTCTATTAGAAAGTTTGTGACTTTTAAGACTTTTCCAGTTTTGAAGAATTGATAGTGACGAACGTGAAGCTTGCTTCTCGAAGGTGAAGTTAAGGTGAAGGAATGTGGCAGCAGACTCAGTATGGACCAGAATTTCTCCAATGTTACTGAATCCTCGGAGACCTTGTTAAAAATGCACATTGTGGGGGCGCCTGGGTGGCTCAGTGGGTTAAAGCCTCTGCCTTCGGCTCAGGTCGTGATCCCAGGGTCCTGGGATCGAGCCCCACATCAGGCTCTCTGCTCTGCGGGGAGCCTGCTTCCCCCCCTCTCTCTCTCTGCCTTCCTCTCTGCCTACTTGTGATCTCTCTGTCAAAGAAAGAAAGAAAGAAAGAAGGAAAGAAATCTTTAAAAAAAAAAAAGAAGTGCACATTGTGAGGGGCGCGTGGGTGGCTCAGTGGGTTAAGCCTCTGCCTTGGGCTCGGGTCATGACCTCAGGATCCTGGGATTGAGCCCCGCATCCGGCTCTCTGCTCCGCAGGGAGCCTGCTTCCCCCTCTCTCTCTGCCTGCCTCTCTGCCTACTTGTGATCTCTCTCTGTCAAAGAGATAAATACAATCTTTCAAAAATAATGAACATTGTGAGCGGCAGGTCTGGGATCCTGCATTCTGACCTGTCAGGTGATGCAAATGTCAATGGTGCGTTGGTCATGTGCTCCATTGCAAGGGTGGAGACTTCCACGTAGAGACACCTGGAAAGGCCACTGGATACTTCAAGACACCACAGGATCAAGGAAAACATTATTTTCTTTTTGTTTGTAAGCATGTTTTCAGCTAGACGGGAGAAAGGAGATGCAGAAAGGGAGGTTATAGATGTAAGATACTAGTGCTAACTAAAAAGGAAAGAAGTGGTGGAGATAATCCCTAATAAAAAGGGTGTAAACAAAAACAATCAAGACTATAGATCCACAAATAGGTCTTTTTTTAGGATTTTTTTTTCTTTATTTGTTTCAGGGAGCAAGATTGAGAGAGACAGAGAATGATCAGGGGGAGGGGCAAAGGCAGAGGGAGAGGTTCCTCAAACAGGCTCATTTCTGCACCTGGAGTCTCCATGCAGGGTTCCGTCTGAAGACTCTGTCCTCATGAGCTGAGTCGAAATCAAGAGCCAGATGCTCAACCCGCCGTTCCGTCCGGGTGCTCCCAGAAATTACTTTTTGAAGGGGCGTAGCGAAGGGAACAAGGGAAAAGGGAAAGTCACGTTAGCTGAGAAGTCTTGGAGTTGAGAAGGAAACTCCAGAGAATTCACTTTAGATGGCTCGAGGGTATTTGCACTAGAACCACATATCCATCCTCCTCAGGTCTTTTGGACATCAAAGATACAGGTTACGTCGGTCTTCATTACTCAAGTGAGATACGGAAGCTATGGCTTTCTTTTTTTTTAAGATAGGTAATTTTTTGATACGAGAGCTGTTTCCAAAAACCCTTGAAAGACTGACATGATCTACCAATTCAAACTACGTTTGGAATCCAAAGAAATTATAGGGTTGGTTCCCCGAATGCTAAAATTGTTTTTATCAATAAGTATGACAGTGACCAAAGATTTTCAGTACCTAGGATTTCTGTGGCCATTCAATAGATTTTGTTCCATATACATAGTCATATTTCCATATTTAAAGCTATTGTACATTATTTCTTAGATGTGTTTTAGACACCTTCTTGTATAAGTGAATGAAGAAACTTTAAGGTGGCTAAACTAGTGGATGCAGGAAATGTCGGCATACCGGTAGCCCACAAGGATATGGACAAAAATGAGTACTTTTAGTAACTGTGATCCCACAAGTGTATATCCAAGCTGATCAGTTCCTACGGTTTTGTTTGATGAAAACTCAGTTATGCATTCAGTTGGCCTATCATCAGCACTGTGTACTCCTACAGGACAGGACAAATTGAAGCAGGTCATACATACTTAGAGTCCAATGGTATAAATGATTCTGCTGTGCTGCCTTAAGGATGTGGTGTAGCATTCTACCATGGGCTTTCACGTATGTCCACTCAGGGTCAACGATGTGTTCCTCTCATTAGAAATTGCCCTTCTGGCCAACCCACCTTCCTGTCTGCAGAAACAACCCCCAAACCCACTTGTAATCTGAGCCAGGCATGAGGATTCAGCTTAGTACCAAGTGCATGAGTGTTTGTGGGCTTCTCTATGTACATGGAGCTAACTAGATGACCCTTTTGCTTTTTAGATTCTGCAGGAAAATATTCTCACCGGAAGGTAAAACTTACATTTCTATTTTGAGGCTTTAACTACAGATTGCATGAAATGTTCATTATGTCTTAATCATATTGTTTCTATACCCATCCAGCCTGCTGTGGAGGGGAAAGGTTTCATTTCGAATCAACCCAGAGACATGGAGGAAATTCAAGCATCCCAATCAGGTAAATTTTACAATACAAATTGAACGGTGTAAAGAAGTCCACTAAAATATTTGAAATGCTCACAGTCTTCTTATTCTGAAGTCTTTTTATTTAGTTAGTTATTTAGTTATTTATTTAACTTTGGGGGCAAGCTTCAGTGAAGGTTCTGACATAAATAAGGTAGATGTTATTGCTGATATCTATGTTTGAACAGAAGATATTTACAAGCCTAAGAACAAGAGCTTCTGAAACATGGAAGGTTTCGCTCAATTCTTTTAAAAGGAAGAGCCGACTGTTTGAAATGCCGGAAGGGCATCAGGGGCGCTTCCGGTACCAAAACCTGTCGGAGTCGGATTCCAAAATTTTCCCCCTGTTACTGCTTTCCTCGCTGCTGGGAAGACATTAAGGACTGACGTGGTTGATGATGCAAAGCTATGTTCTAGTCAGCTATAAGAATGTGTGGCTGGATGGCATGTGAAATGGTGGTACTGCATAAATCGTATCATTGAGTGCCAAGTAAGAGTATTGGAAGGAGAAGAGAGCAGGGTCAGTTTGGGGGAAATTGAGGAAGCCTTAGCCGTGCTAAAAAGTCTATTAGAAAGTTTGTGACTTTTAAGACTTTTCCAGTTTTGAAGAATTGATAGTGACGAACGTGAAGCTTGCTTCTCGAAGGTGAAGTTAAGGTGAAGGAATGTGGCAGCAGACTCAGTATGGACCAGAATTTCTCCAATGTTACTGAATCCTCGGAGACCTTGTTAAAAATGCACATTGTGGGGGCGCCTGGGTGGCTCAGTGGGTTAAAGCCTCTGCCTTCGGCTCAGGTCGTGATCCCAGGGTCCTGGGATCGAGCCCCACATCAGGCTCTCTGCTCTGCGGGGAGCCTGCTTCCCCCCACCCTCTCTCTCTGCCTTCCTCTCTGCCTACTTGTGATCTCTCTGTGAAAGAAAGAAAGAAAGAAAGAAAGAAAGAAAGAAAGAAATCTTTAAAAAAAAGAAGTGCACATTGTGAGGGGCGCGTGGGTGGCTCAGTGGGTTAAGCCTCTGCCTTGGGCTCGGGTCATGACCTCAGGATCCTGGGATCGAGCCCCGCATCCGGCTCTCTGCTCCGCAGGGAGCCTGCTTCCCCCTCTCTCTCTGCCTGCCTCTCTGCCTACTTTTGATCTCTCTCTGTCAAAGAGATAAATACAATCTTTCAAAAATAATGAACATTGTGAGCGGCAGGTCTGGGATCCTGCATTCTGACCTGTCAGGTGATGCAAATGTCAATGGTCCATTGGTCATGTGCTCCATTGCAAGGGTGGAGACTTCCACGTAGAGACACCTGGAAAGGCCACTGGATACTTCAAGACACCACAGGATCAAGGAAAACATTATTTCCTTTTTGTTTGTAAGCATGTTTTCAGCTAGACGGGAGAAAGGAGATGCAGAAAGGGTGGTTATAGATGTAAGATACTAGTGCTAACTAAAAAGGAAAGAAGTGGTGGAGATAATCCCTAATAAAAAGGGTGTAAAAGCGGAACAATCAAGACTATAGATCCACAAATAAGTCTTTTTTTAGGATTTTTTTTTCTTTATTTGTTTCAGGGAGCAAGATTGAGAGAGACAGAGAATGATCAGGGGGAGGGGCAAAGGCAGAGGGAGAGGTTCCTTAAACAGGCTCACTTCTGCGCCTGGAGCCTCCATGCAGGGTTCCATCTGAAGACTCTGTCCTCATGAGCTGAGTTGAAATCAGGAGCCAGATGCTCAACCCGCCGTTCCGTCCGGGTGCTCCCAGAAATTACTTTTTGAAGGGGCATAGCGAAGGGAACAAGGGAAAAGGGAAAGTTACGTTAGCTGAGAAGTCTTGGAGTTGAGAAGGAAACTCCAGAGAATTCACTTTAGATGGCTCGAGGGTATTTGCACTAGAACCACATATCCATCCTCCTCAGGTCTTTTGGACATCAAAGATACAGGTTACGTCGGTCTTCATTACTCAAGTGAGATACGGAAGCTATGGCTTTCTTTTTTTTTAAGATAGGTAATTTTTTGATACGAGAGCTGTTTCCAAAAACCCTTGAAAGACTGACATGATCTACCAAATCAAACTACTTTTGGAAACTATAGAAATACAGGATTGGTTCCCTAAATATTAAAATTGTTATTATCAGTAAGTGTGACACTAATTCTGAAATACATATTTTTTATTTTAATAAATAGAATTTTTTTAAAATTTTAATACACATATAATGTATTTTTATCCCTAGGAGGTACAGGTCTGTGAATCGCTACGTTTACACATTTCACAGCAGTCATCATAGCACATACCCTCCCCAATGTCCATATCCCCCGTAGAATCTTTTTTTAAAAAGATTTTGGAGATTGTAATTTCTTTTAGGCTGTTTTTAGCATTCACTTGAGAGTGGGTGGCAGTATTATATTTAGAAGTTTGTGCTCAGCTAAGGATACTAGGTTGAGGTCTAAAGATTGCTTATTGAAAACAAAGTTTCTTAACTTTATTTTTATAGCTTTAAATTCACAAGTATTGGTCCAATTATATTCAATGTAACTAGAAAATGCAGCTTCCCAAACCAAATATTAAAATATTTCCTATATTCTCTATGACTTTATTTTAGAGTTGTCTTTCCCAGCATTAATGGGAATCATTGAGAATTTACTATATAGTATCATCTTCTCAACTATGTATGCATAGTCTATGTTCTTGTTTTATTATTTTTATTTTATTTTTTTAGAGAGCAAGAAGGTGGGGAGGGAGGGAGGTAAGGCAGAAGGAGAGGGAGGGAGAGAACCCCAAGCAGCAGGCTTCACGCTTAGCACGGGCTCTGATGTGGGGCTGGATCTCACGACCCTGAGATCATGACCTGAGATGAAATCAACAGCCAGACACTTACTTCACTGAGCCACCCAGATGCCCCTTATTATTATTATTATTATTATTATTATTATTTGAAGATTTTATTTATTTGAGAGAGATTGAGAGAAAATGTGGGAGGAGGGGCAGAGGGAGAAGCAGACTCCCCACTGACCTGGGAGCCCGATGGAGGACTCCATCCCAGGATCCAGTCATGACCTGAGCTGAAAGCAGCCGCTTAACTGACTGAGCCACCCAGGCGCCCCCCTTCATTAATTTTGATGAATAGGTGGAATATTGGTTTTAAGGAGTACTACACCGTTTAAAAATAACATTCTCCTGATATACTCAGTCTACTGATTAACCATATCTAATGTGTGCTCTACTTAATGTACCAGTTAACTAAGGGCCTTTCATCAGTCATATGATCAGGTCGGTACTAATAAATTGTACAGTATTTTTTTCACCCCTGTAGTTTTATGTTCTTTCTTTACTTGTAGAATTAACACTATAGTTTCAAAAGATTTTCAATTATCTCCTAGAGTAGTGAATGCAGACAATAAATTCAAAGTTACTTACCTATACAAGTGACTTGTTCCTGTTACTTCCTCATGAGCTTGGTAGATCCAAGAAGCAGGACTTTTAAAACAAAGCACCCACAGGCTTCTGTAACATAGGAAGATATGGAACAGAAAAATTATAAAATAAATACATTCAACTTAAAACAGTTCATGTAGAATAATTCCCACTTGATGCCTTTTATAAAGTAACGAGCAAAATTGGTTGCTAGGGACCCAAGATTGTGTATTTACTCATTTAATATAGATTTATTCTGTACTGGCCCTGATAATTTTATATCCTCAATATTTCTAGAACCATTCTGTCGGTTCAGGTGTGCTTCATCTTTATTTTGCATCAGTGCCTTCTCATTCATCTCCCATCTTTTATTACAATGCCCCTCAGATTCATCCCTCTCCACAGCATTTAGAGTGATGTGTCTCGAATGCAAATATGACTGTGAACCATTGTTGAAAATATGTTTGTGTCCAGGTATCTTAAAATTACATATAAGGCTTTCATAATTTTGAGTTCTGCTAAGCTCTCTAACCCTTTCTACTGTCTGCCCTTTTCTCTGGCATCTGAACTGCTTTTGGTGTCTTCCTCTTTGATTCCTGTATTTTAGACAGATATTTACCCTGTTGTGTGTTTCTCTCCCTTGTCTTACTGCGCCCTCTAACCCCTTTGACTCTGGCTGACCTCAGTGTTGCTGTCTCAGTTCAGGCATTATCTCTACAAAAACCATTCCTGACACCTTTTATCTACATGCTGCTTTAAACCTGGGTGCCTAGCACTTACTGGGAACTCAGTAAATAATTACTGAGTAGAATAAAGACTGTTTACACAGAGATGATTTAAGAGATTGTCCCATACAGGGCCCCTGGGGGGCTCAGTCGGTTGAGTGTCCAACTCTTGATTTTGGCTCAGGTCAAGCCCCAAGTGGGGTTCAGTGCTGGGCGTGGAGCCTGGTCAAAATTCTCTCTCCCTCTTCTCCTTCCCCCCGTCTCTCTCTTAAAAAAAGAGAAAGAGAGAGATTGTCCCATACAGTCTAGTAACAAAAGGAATATGTACACATAAAGAAGTAACTTACAGTTCAGGTGGTGAAGATGCACTAGAAAAATCTGTGTGGTACTAACGTAGCCCCAAAGAAAGAGATCTATTTATCTAGGGAAGGGTAGCCTTAATCAAGGATGACTTTGTGTAGCAGTCTGTGTCCTAGAAGATGTGAAGAAATTTGTCAAGAAGTAGAGGAAAACATTTTAGGAATGTTTACATTCATCAGGGAAATACACCCATAGGAAGGTTGTACACTGATAAAGGCATAAAAAATACTAGTAATTTTGGAAACCATGAATAATGTTGTAGTTGAAGCTTAGGGTGACGTTTAAGAGGTACTGTAACAAGGTAAAGAATAGTCTGTTGTGATTTTATATCTTTCTGCTGCATTTTAAAAATTTGTTTCTGATTGTTTTGTTCATTGGTGTTAGGTGGGTGAATTTGTGAATGATTCTTTGAGATGTTTGTATGCCTTTAACCTAGTGACATTTAGTATTTCCCAAATGGTTTGTTGAAGTTTTTGATAATGAAAAGTATTTCTTAAAGTAAATATCCAGCTAAAGATTAAGTTTAATTTAAACTCTTAATTGATAAGATGTTGTTTTCTATTTTTATGAAGGTTATAGCTTTTATCTAACCAGTCTAATTTGTCTATTTTAATAAAATATATAGATTTTTCAGCAGAACTAGACTTAGAAATGACAACAGAAAAAGAGGAAGAAAGTCTTAATGAAAGTGAAAATAAACACCTGCAGGTATATACAAATTTAAATTTAAATTTCCAATTTTATATTGTTTTCCCTGCTTTAAGAATGTAACATAGCTCAAATGAAATTATCTTCTGAACAAAATGTATTGAAGTTGATCGATTATAATTTAGTATTTAGTTTTTGTAAAATTTTACAAGTTACCATATTTAAAATATTGTTAGAATTTATAGTAGCTTGTAGTTAAACTTCATCCTTGGAATTGGACCAAAAAAAATCCTGAATATTGTTTGCTTCTTCCATTTTTGTAAGTTTTTACATGCTAAAAAGGTGACATCAAATACTGAACCATATGTTTAAGCAGTTGAAATTAAGTGCAGTATAACAATTATGACTATTGACTTAGATTCATGTAGAAGGAGTGGTTCTTAATGTGCAGTTCTCAGTGGTTCAAAACGTGCAGTTCTGTATTGTCAGTCACTAATGCCAAGATTAAAGATTTATTTTGTCTTGTGATCTCTGTGTAGTTGACTTCAGAGAGTAGGATCATAAAATGAACACAATTGCCTATTGTAGAATCAAACCTTCCAGGATGGGACCTTTGTATTTGGGTAATAAACAGGAATGTTTTCAGTTATTTCATTTCCATATAGGGAATCTGTAAATATTATTCGCATTTTTCTTATCCACTCTCAGTGGACGTTACAATAGCTGGATACAGGCAGATAATTTATAGTGATGTATAACACTATCATAGTATATAATTTGAATTAAAATTTAGGAATTTATTTTTCTTTCTGATTGATGTTTATTGATTTTGGCTCCTAATAATAAGTTTGTCTATTCTCTAGTTATTAATCTTTAAAAAAATTCTCAAATGCACTATTGGGGTCACTGTTTAAGGTATGGTAAGATAAAATGGTTTTAAGTTTATAACATTGAAAATCATCTAATTCATTTTTTGGTAGATGTGACATGTAATGAATTGTTTAGTTTAAAAAAACTGACAAAGTTAAGTTTATGGATTTGTGTTTTTCTTCTGTCTCAGGCTAGGGCAAGTTATTTTCGCTTCTTAGTTACAATCCAGTGACTTGGGAGCAGCTTAACATAGATTAAGACATTTAACAGTTAAATTTTAATTATTTTCTAATTTTTTCTTTGTCCATACTTGATTACTTAAGGATAAAGTTATTTTACAAACATGTATGCCAACAGAAAGGACATCTGAAAATGAAACACAGCAATTTAACTTTTATATCTGTCAAAAATGGCTCAAGAACCAGGAATGAATAAGGAATGTGATAGAGAGGATGATAGATTTTTATATTCAGAACATCCCTCAGTTCAAAAGTGTGAGGACATGTGGACCAAACAAGACAAATTAGAGTGGAAAAATAAGTTAAAACTCATCACCAGAGAGTTAAAGCAGAAGTTTGGTGAAATTTGTGGAAAAAAAAAATTACTGCTTATCCTAAGGAAGATTCACTACATGGTCACTTTAAAGAAGGAGCAAACTTAATGGAAATACCTTCTAATTTGACAAATGATAGACTTGATTGTGAGAAAAAAGATGCATTTGCATCTTTGAACAGAAAGAGTCTAGACTTGAAAATGTCGTTCTTTCTCATTCATCCTCAGATCATAGTTGCCAGTCATCTTCTGATCTTTCCTTAAGTGAAAATAAATCAGACTCTGAAAATGATAACAAATCAGACTTTGAGCATATTTTTAACAAAAATGACAGTTTTGATAGTGACATAGAAAATAAAAAAGTAAGGAACCCAGGGGTTACGTTTGAAGGGAAAGAAGACCAGGAGTTTGACATGCAAATGGCAAAAAGTATAAACCAAACTAGTTATTTTAAAGATTTTATTTACTTGTCAGAGAGAGAGAGAGAGAGAGAGAGAGAGACAGCATGTGCACACAAGCAGGGGGAAGTCCTGGCAGAAGCAGCAGGCCTGAACTCTGTCCCAGGACTCTGGGATCATGACCTGAGCCCAAGGCAGATACTTAGCCAACAAGGTATCCACGTATCCCAATTCCTCTCTTTTTATTGACACAGAAATGAAGCAGAATTTATAAAAATTGCAGTTACTTGTAATGATAAGCACAAAATATTTTTATCAATTAAAATTATGACAAACTAAGAGTCAAATGATATAATTAATGAAAAAAGTTCTGGGATGCCTGGGTGGCTCAGTTGGTTAGGAGCCTGCCTTTGGCTTGGGTCATGATCCCAGGGTCCTGGGATGGGGTCCTGCATTGGGCTCCCTGCTCAGGAGGGAGCCTGCTTCTCCCATTGCTGGCACCTCCTCCTGCTTGTGCGCTCTCTCTCTCTCTGATGAATAAATAAATAAATAAAATCTTTAAAACATGTATAATTAATGAAAAAAGTTCATTTTAATGAATAAACTAGTAACGATTATCCTTCTTATCAAACTTCCATTAAAGATTGAAGAAACGGAGAAGCACCAAAATGATGAAATGGCAGTATTAGAAAGCGTATATGCTTCTGCTGCTGCTGGACTAATGCATCAAAGAGGGAGTGGAAAAACTGATAACAACCTATGTCCTATTATGGAAAATGAAGAATCTGATGGGTAAGCCTATAGCAATGCTTAAATAGTAGGTAATTATTATTTTCCTATAAAACAAATTCTAGTTGGAGCTAACATTCATGATTAACAAATTTTATGTTTTTTAGTAAGGCTATTTCATCTTGGGTGCTAATCAGAAAAATTTAAATAATGAGATACCATTTTTTGCTATCATAGTGATACATATTTTATTAAAAAATTAACAACCAAAGTTAGCAAATGTGAAGAAAAGGGCATTCTTATACACTGTTGTTAAATAAAATTGGTAAAGCCCTTCCGAAGGGTGATTTAGCAGTGTGTTTCAAAAATTTTATATATTCTGACCTCTTATCCCAAGAACTTCATTGCTAGGACTAGATCCTATAGGAAAACATGACTTGTGTAAACACACACACACACACACACACACACATTCTAAGGACATTTATTATACATTTATATATATATATAAAATATGACATATGTTAAGGATATTTATTATAGCATTATTTTCATATAAAAAGTTGGAGATAGTCTAAGTATCTGTCAATAGGGAAGTAAACTTTCACCCCTGTAAAACAATGTAGTACGCGACTGTTTGAAAAAATGAGTTTAGGTCTACAAGGTACTGATTGTTTAACAAAGTATATTTAAAGTTTTTGGTTTGATGTCATGTTTTATGCAAATTTTAGAATACTTTTATTTACTTATTTATTTTTCTACCCCAGCATTTCTTTTTCTTTTTCTTTTTTTTTTAATTACGCTATGGTAGTCACCATACAGTACATCATTAGTTTTTGATGTAGTGTTCTGTGATTCGTTGTTTGTGTATAACACCCAGTGCTCCATGCAATACATGCCCTACTTAATACCCATCATTGGGCTCACTCAACTCCCCCACCCCATTCCCCTTTAAAACCCTCAGTTTGATTCCCAGAGTCCATAGTGTCTCATGGTTCATCTCCCCCTCTTATTTTCCCCCCTTCATTTTTCCCTTCCTTCTAATTCCTCCATGCTATTCCTTATGTTCCACAAATAAGTGAAACCATGTCATAATTGTCTTTCTCTGCTTGACTTATTTCACTCAGCATAATCTCCTTCAGTTCCATCACGTTGATGCAGATGTTGGTATTCATCCTTTTTGATGGCTGAGGAATATTCCATTGTATATATGGACCGTATCTTCTTTATCCATTCATCTGTTGAAGGTTACCTCTGCTCCTTCCACAGTTTGGCTATTGTAGACATTGCTGCTATGAACATTGGGATGCATATGGCCCTTCTTTTCACTACATCTGTATCTTTGGGGTAAATACCCAGTAATGCAATTGCTGGGTCTTAGGGTAGCTCTGTTTTAATATATATATATATATACATACATATATATATATATATGTATATATATATATTTACATTATATATATTATATATATATTATATATATATATTTAGATTTTTATTTATTTATTTGACAGAGAGAGATCCCAAGTAGGCAGAGAGGCAGGCAGAGAGAGAGAGGAGGAAGCAGGCTCCCTGCCGAGCAGGGAGCCCGATGCAGGACTCGATCCCAGGACCCTGAGATCATGACCTGAGGCGAAGGCAGAGGACCAACCCACTGAGCCACCCAGGCGCCCTGTTTTTAACTTTTTGAGGAACCTCCACACTATTTTCCAAAGCAGCTGCACCAACTTGCATTCCCAACAGTGTAACAGGTTTCCTCTTTCTCACATTCTCTCCAACATTTGTTGTTTCCTGTCCTGTTAATTTTGGGCATTCTAACTGGTGTAAGTTGGTATCTCAATGTAGTTTTGATTTGAATTTCCCGATGGCTAATGATGATGAACATTTTTTCATGTGTCCGTTAGCCATTTGTATGTCTTCTTTGGAGAAGTGTCTGTTCATGTCTTCTGCCCATTTTTTAATATAATTTTTTATTTTTTTATTAACATATAATGTATTATTAGCCCCAGGGGTACAGGTCTGTGAATCACCAGGTTTACACACTTCATAGTACTCACTATAGCATATACCTTCCCCAATGTCCATAACCCAACCACCCTCTCCCTACCCCTCTCCCCCCAGCAACCATCACTTTGTTTTGTGAGATTAAGAGTCTCTTATGGTTTGTCTCGCTCCCGATCCCATCTTGTTTCATTTATTTCTTTCCTACCCCCCAAGTCCCCCATGTTGCCTCTCAACTTCCTCATATCAGGGAGATCATATGATTGTTGTCTTTCTCTGATTGACTTATTTCACTCAGCATAATACCCTCTAGTTCTATCCATGTCATCACAAATGGCAAGATTTCATTTCTTTTGATGGCTGCATACTATTCCATTATATATATATATATATATATATATATATATACACACACACACACACACATATATATATGTATATGTATATATATGTATATATGTGTGTGTGTGTGTGTGTGTGTGTGTGTATACCCCGCATCATCTTTATCCATTCATCAGTTGATGGACATCGAGGTTCTTTCCATTGTTTGGCTATTGTGGACATTGCTGCTATAAACATTCAGGTGCCCATGCCCCTTCGGATCACTACATATGTATCTTTAGGGTAAATACCCCGTAGTGCGATTGCTGAGTCATAAGGTAGCTCTATTTTCCACTTTTTTGAGGAATCTCCATGCTGCTTTCCAGAGTGGTTGCACCAGCTTGCATTCCCACCAACAGTGTAGGAGGGTTCCCCTCTCTTCGCATCCTCGCCAGGATTTGTCATTTCCTGACTTGTTAATTTTAGCCATTCTGACTGGTGTGAGGTGGTATCTCATTGTGGTTTTGATCTGTATTTCCCTGATGCTGAGTGATGTGGAGCACTTTTTCATGTGTCTGTTGTTCTGCACATTTTTTGACTTGATTATTTGTTTTTTGGGTGTGAAGTTTGGGAAGTACTTTATAGATCTTGGATACCAGCCTCTTGGATATAAAGTACTTTATAGATCTTGGATACCAGCCTTTTATCTGTAGTGTCAGTTGCGAATATGTTCTCCCATTCCGTGGGTTGTCTCTTTGTTTTGTTGACTGTTTCCTTTGCTGTGCAGAAGCTTTTTATCTTGAGGAAATCCCAAAAGTTCATTTTCACTTTTGTTTCCCTTGCCTTTGGAGACATGTCTTGAAAGAAGTTGCTGTGGCTGATGTCGAAGAGGTTACTACCTATGTGCTGCTCTAGGATTTTGATGGATTCCTGTCTCACATTGAGGTCTTCATCCATTTAGAATTTATCTTTGTGTATGGTGTAGGAGAATGGTCGAGTTTTGTGAAAAATGGAATACTTTTAAAATCTGCTGTGTTGCAAAAGGAAGTTACCTGCTATACTGGCACTCTTATTACCAACAAAATTGCTAGTCACTAGGTTTTGGTTTTGGTTCCTAATGCATGAGTGCTCAAATGTTGGACCCTCAAATTGATCTGAGTATTACCAAGAGATTTCATATAGCAACTTCTCCCATGTTCTATACAAACATTTGATTTGATCCCTGTGCTATAAACCAAGATGTTGCTAATGCGTTGAATCTTCTTCTTAAGGTACCATGCACGCGTGCTATTATCCTTCCTTTTTTACAAAAATTAATTTATTTTATTTTTAATTTTTTAATTTATTATTATTTTTTAAATAAACATATAATGTATTTTTATCCCCAGGAGTACATGTCTGTGAATTGCCAGATTTACACACTTCACCGCAGTCACCATAGCACATACCCTCCCCAATGTCCATAACCCCACCCCCCTCTCCCTCCCCCCACCCCAGCATATTATCCTTCCTTTTTAAAGAGAATCTATTTCTACATGCGCCTCACCAAAATTTTCAATAGTGACTTCATATTATAGAATTTATGAGAATTCAGTTTACAAAATAGGAATATTTTCTACATTCTAAACCCCTTGTACTTTCCTTACAGAATTTTAATATGACTAATGATTTTGCATAGTAGAATTTATCCTAGAGTTAGATGATTTTTATCAAGCATGAAATACTGCTGTTGGAACTTAGAGTTTTTCTGTGGTCTTTCTAAGCATGAGAAAAATGATAATCAGTTTATATAATATTATATATCTAGAAAATTTTTAAGGAGTCTTTTGCTTGTATAATTTCCTGAATTATTTAATGCTTTGGTTTGGCTTTTTAAAAAGATTTTATTTGTTTATATTAGAGAGAGAGTGGGGGGTGAGGTGCAGTGGTGGGGAGAGGGACAAGCGGGCTTGGCACTGAGAGCAGAGCCCTGTGCAGGGCTTGATCCCACAACCCTGAGATCATGGCCTGAACCAAAACCAAGAGTCGAAGACTTAACCGGCTAAGCCACTCAGGCGTCCCCTTGGTCAGGCACATTAAAAAAAAAATTAGTGCTACATGTATGCAATTTAAAAAATTTCAAAATATTACAAAAATACTACATCATCATTGTGTAAGGATTGAACTAAACAAGAAAATTGAGTCATCTGTGATCATTCCACTTAGCTATGAAATCCTTAAAAGAACCACGTACACTCAGTGATCCTTACTTCCCTCCCATTCGCTCTTGAATTCTCACTAGTAATTTTCACTCCCATTACTCCAAAATTGATTTTTCAAAGGTTACCACTGATTTTCATTTTAATAAGTCTAGACATAATTTCTTAGATCTCTTTTTTTTTAACCTATCAGCAATATTTGACCCATTGGAAAACTCTCTTCAAAATTCTGTCTTCATGTAGCTTTCAGAATATCACTCACTCACCTGGTTTCCCCCTGCCTTTCTAGTCTGTACATCTCAGCCTGATTTGCTTCTTTCTCCTCATTCTCCTGATTCTCCTTCCAGGAATCAGTCCTTGATTTTCTTTCTCTTGACTTTTACTATCTTTTTTTTTTTTTAATTTACTTATTTTTTAGAGAGAGAGCGAGCGAGCACAGGCAGATAGAGTGGCAGGCAGAGGCAGAGGGAGAAGCAGGCTCTCCGCGGAGCAAGGAGCCCGATGTGGGACTCGATCCCAGGATGCTGGGATCATGACCCGAGCCGAAGGCAGCTGCCCAACCAACTGAGCCACCCAGGCGTCCCATTGACTTTTACTATCTTGTATATTCTAATGATCCTCAAGTTTGTATCTCCAGCCCACATCTCTCTGTGGAATTCCAGACTTACATATAAAACCACCTATTTGATATTTTGGGGGATAGTTATTGGGTATTGCAAACTTAACATGCCCAAAATTGAACTACTGATATTCTTTCTTATACCTGCCTTTCTTATCTTTCCTAATTAAGTTAATGACAATTCTAGTTGCTCTGCCAAAAAACTTGGTATCATCTTTGACTCCTGTCTTTTTCTTTTTCATACATGCCCCATCTAATCTGTCAGCCAATCTTGTCAGGTCTTCCTTCAAAATATAATCAGAAGCCAAACACATCCTCCATGACCAAGCCACTGTCATCTGTTGTCTGTATCGGTGTAATAATTAACTAATTGGTCTTCTTGTTTGTTCGTTCTTTTGCCTTTTCTTTTCCCATTAATTCTAAACACAGTGGATCTTTTAAAACATAAGTCAGAGTATGTCTTCCTCTGCTCAAACCCCAGTTGCCTCCCATTTCGCTCAGAGTATGTGCCGAAGTTTTTTCTAACACCTACAAGGCCTTGTGTGATCTATTCATCTCAGGTCTCTCCCTATTGCTTACTACCTCTCCTTGATTTGAACTCCTATTTTCTGTCCTTTTCACTCTGCTGAGGTACACTGAATGTTTCACTTTTTTTTTTTTTTTCTCACTATAAACACTTTGAGCTTACCTCTCTACTTCCTGTTGACTCTGTCTGGAGTGCTTTTCCCATCAATAATACTCTTATGGCTTGCTTGCTCCTTGCTCCTTCCTTTTTTTTTTTTTAATTTAATTTTTGCTTAAAAAATAATTAAATTAATTTAATTAAATTAATTAAAATTTTCGGGGTGCCTCGGTGGCTCAGTGGGTTGAGTCTCTGCCTTCAGCTCAGGTCATGATGCGGGGGTCCTGGGATCAAGCCCTGCATCGGGCTCTCTGCTCGGTGGGGGGCCTGCTCTGCCGCCCCCCACCCCCGCCCCGCCGCCTGCCTCTCTGCCTACTTGTCATCTCTCTCTCTGTCAAATAAATAAATAAAATCTTAAAAAAAATTAAGGCCTTTCTCGGTTATCCCGATTTCTTGGTTATCCTATATTTTGGGAAATATCCTGATTTCTTGGTTATCCTATAGCACATCAAAATTTGATTTCTCTGCTTTAGTTTTTCTCCTCTACTACTGGCTATTTTGCCTGTGTAGTTTATTGTTTTTTGTGTTTACTTCACTCATGAATAGGATTTTTATCTGTTCATTGCCATGTTCTCAGTGCCTAGAAAATGTTCTAGCATATATAGTTCTATTCAATAAATGTTTATTGAGTGAATGGGGTTTAACCTGCATGTATTGTTTTTAACATAATACTGATTCTCACTTAAACAAAAGGAAAGTTTGACATGGGTCCCTTCTGACAATTTAACCTGTCAGTTGTATGCATTTTTTTTTTAATTTTTGGGGGGCCCAATATTGTGGTTACTTGCTACTTATTCTTTTACTGGTATTTATGTTAGCTTTAATTATAGTAAAATGGATCAAAGGAATCACAAACTTCATTTATATTTTATTAGGGAAAATGAAATATGATTGTAAATTATTATAAGATTTTAACAATTCTTGCAAAAGGATTATGAGCCCTCAATATGTAAACTAAGAAGATGAAGCTGGAATTTATTGCCTACTAGTAAGAGAGAACTATGCTGGTCAGTCTTTTCTGACAGAGCAGTCTGCTATTCTTATATAGGGTTTTGGGAAGAGTAGAGTTTAAGGTTTGGGGGGCTTTCAGAGAATTAAGTGGTTTGTCATCATCTGAAACACCATGGTAATTTGGGTGAGACTGTTGGTTGGTTGGTTGGCACTCGAGGCATGTGTATTGGAGTGATTTTGTTCCATATTGGCTTTCTTTTAGAAAGGAGGAGCTGACATTGCCTGATTGGTGAGTGAGGCCAGTAGGCATTGATCAATTACACGCATTTAAAACTGCATATGGTGGCTTCTTGTTACTATGGCTTCCTATTCCTATTTGGGTTCCCCCCACCCTAAGTTTGAGGCGACTTTAACTAGATTTTTTTCTATTTAAAAGTTGCTTCTATCAACTGTGTTCAAAATGAAAGCTATTTCATATTCTGTAATTATAGATTTATTTTTGAAATTTAGGTCGAGAGAGATTGTTCAATAATTGCTTTCAGGAAGATCCTTCTTTTTTGGATGTTAAATTTTAACTAGAATAGTTATCTGTTTAACAGTTTTAAAACAGTAATTGCTAGCTTTGTTTTTGTTTTCAGTGCTCTGAGGGGCTCATGTTCAATTCCTAAATTAATCATCTCTTGTGGGAAATTTAGTCTTTTTGTGAGTTTAGGTAGCTATATGCTAATAATATTCTCTTGCATGCATTTAGTCCATGAAAAAGTAATTATAATTTTGTATTAGTAAATCTAGCTTTTTATGTTAGGATTAAATAGTAAGGTAAAAGTATACAAAAGTTACCAAATCATTTTCTTTAAGAAAATTAAGAAGAAATTATTTGTGTGAGAGAGAGTATGAGCAGGAGGGAGGGGCAAAGGGAGAGGGCGAAGCTCAGCGGGGAGCCTGATTTGGGGTTCGATCCCAGGACCTGGAGATCATGACCTGAGCTGAAGGCAGACCTTATCTGACTGAGCCATCCAGGCACCCTCAAATAATTTTATTTTCAAACAAAATTAATCAGATTATTGCTATTTTTGACATGTGAGTATTGTTGAATTTTGTCCAGATTTTTTGAGGTATAATTGACAGATAACTGTGTAGGTGTAAGGTATACCTGTATTACTTTAATACTCTTTTATATTGTCAAATGATAATAGTGTTAATAACTCTATCACCTCGCATAATTATCATTTCTTTTTTAGCAACTCTTTTAGTAACTTTCAAATATGTAACAGTATTATTAACTGTAATCACCATTCTGTACATTAGACCCTCAGATCTTACTAATCTTGTAATGGGAAGTTTGTACCCTTTAGCCAATATCTATCCATTTCCCTCAGCCTCCTACCCCTGGCAACCACAAGTCTATAAATGTGTTTTTTTCAAGATTCCGTGTGTAAGATTATAGAGTATTTGTCTTTTTGGATGACTTCGTTCACTTAGCTTAATTCCCTCAAGGTTCATTCATGCTGTCACAGATGGCAGGGTTTCCCTCTTTTTTTTTGTGGCTAAAAATATTCCATTGTAAATATATACCACATTTTTTAAATTAAATTTTTTATTTATTTTCAGCGTAACAGTATTCATTGTTTTTTCACCACACCCAGTGCTCCATGCAATCTGTGCCCTCCCTAATACCCACCACCTGGTTCCCCCAACCTCACACCCCCCCCGCCCGTTTAAAACCCTCAGGTTGTTTTTCAGAGTCCATAGTCTCTCATGGTTCACCTCCCCTTCCAATTTCCCTCAACTCCCTTCTCCTATATATATATACACCACATTTTTAAATCCGTGGATCCCCTGATGGGCATGTAGGTTGTTTCCATGTCTTGGCTGTTGTAAATAATGCTGCAGTAAACATAGAGGCGCAGGTACCTCTTTGAGATACTGATTCATTTCTGTCAGAATGTTCCCAGAAATAGGATTACTGGATATTCTGATAGTTCTATTTTTAGTTTCTTGAGGAACCTCCACACTGTTTTGCATAGTGGCTGTACCAGTTTACAGTCCTGTGACAGTGTGTAAGGATTCCCTTTTCTGTACATCTTTGCCAGTGGTATCTCTTCCCTTTTTGTTGTAAGCCATTTTATTAGGTGTGAGGTGATCGATATATCATTATGGTTTTGATCTGCATTTCCCTGATGAATAGTGATGTCGAGCCCATTTTTTGGTCCTGTTGGCCATTTGAATATCTTCTGAGGAGAGCTGTCTATTAAGATGCCTTGCCCAGTTTTTAATTGTATTTGTTTTTTTGCTGTTGAATTTTATGAATTTCTTATATACTTTACATATTAACCTTTTTTCAGATAGTGTGGTTTGCACATATTTTCATCCATTCTGTAGGTTGCTTTTTCATTATGTTACTTGTTTCTGCTTTGTTTTTTAGATAAATTCAACTTAGTTAACATATATTGTATTACTAGTTTCAGGGGTAGACTTTAGTGATTCATCACCTGCATGTAACACCCAGTGCTCATCACAAGTGCCCTCCCTAATGCCCACCGCACAGTTAGACCATCTTCCCGTCACCTCCCCTCCAGCAACCCTGTTTGTTTCCTCTAGTTAAGAGTCCCTTATGGTTTGCTTCCATCTCTGTTTTTATCTTGTTTTTTCCTTTCCTTCCCCTATATATTCAACGTAAATGGAACTAGAGTGTTGCTCGTTTCTTTTGCCGTGCAGAAACATTGCTTGTTCCACCGATTCTGCTTTTGTTGCTTGTACTTTTGATGTCACATCCAAAATCATTGCCAACATCAATGTCAGGGAGCTTTCCCCCGTTTTCTTGTAGGAGTTTTATGGTTTAAGGTTATATATTTAAGTCTTTAATCCAGTTTGGGTTAATTTTTGTGAGTGGTGTAAGTTAGGGGTCCGGTTTCATTCTCTGCATGTGAATATCCAGTTTTCTCAGGATCATTTATTGAAGAGATTATCTTTTCTTCCTTGAGTGTGCTCAGCTCCCTTATCAAATTTTAGTTGACTATATCCATGGGTTTATTGTCCGGTTCTTGATTCTGTTTCTTTGCGTTTTGTGTTTTTTTTTTTTTTTTTTATGAATGGTCATCCTATTTTGATTATTGTACCTTTGTAACAGTTCGAAAACAGGAAGTGTGATGCTTCCAGCTTTGTTCTTTCCTGGACTGATTTGCTTATTTGGGGTGTTTTTTGTTCTATATAAATTTAAGTATTCTTTTTCCTATTTCTCTGAAAAATGTCACTGGAATTTTGACGGGGATTGCATTGAATCTACAGATGGCTTTGAGTCACGTGGATATTTAATGTTGATTTCTCTAATCCATGAATAATGAGATATCTTCCTATTTGTGTGTCTGATGTTTCTTTTATCAAAGTCTCATAGATTTTAGTGTACATATCTTTCACCTCCTTGGTTAAGTTTATTCCTAAGTATTTTGTTCTTTTTGATGCTTTTGTGAATGGTATTTTTAAATTTCTTTTTCAGATTTTTTTGGTTAATGTATAGAAATGTAACGGATTTGTATATGTGGATATTGTATCCTTCATCTTTGCTAGTTCTAACAGCTTTTTGGTGGTGTCTTCAGCATTTTCTATATGTAAGATCATATCCTCTGCAGACAAAGACAGTTTGATTTCTTCTTTTCTGATCTGGATGCCTTTCATTTCTTTATCTAGTCTGATGTTTAATACGAGTGGTAAGGTGGGCGCCTTTGTCTTATTCTTGAACTTAGAGGAAAAACTTTCAGTGTTTTGCCACTGAGTATAATGTTAGCTGTGGGTTTTTCATATGTGGTCTTAGTTATGTTCAGGTATGATACTTTGGTACCCACTTTATTGAGAGTGTTTATCATGAAAAGATGTTGAATTTTGTCAAATGCTTTTTCTGCACATATTGAGATGATCTTGTAATTTTTTTCCCATTCTGTTAATGTGTATCAAACTTACTGATTTGATTTGATTGATTTCTATAGGATAATTTTGCTCAATAAAATATTCTTGGTTGGCAGTTCTTTTCTCTCAGCATTTTTTTTTAAGCTTTTATTTATTTGACACAGAGAGAGGGATCACAAGTAGGCAGAATGGCAGGCTGAAGAGAGGGGGAAGCAGGCTCCCTACTGAGCAGACAGCCCGATGTGGGGCTCAATCCCAGGACCCTGAGATCATGACCTGAGCTGAAGGCAGAGGCTCAGCCCATTGAGCCACTCAGGTGCCCTTCCAACTCTTTATTAAACTTCTCATTTTGTTCATCTAGTATTTTTCTCATTTTATTGAACTGTTTTTTTGTTTTGTTTTGTTTTTTAAGATTTTATTTGTTTATTTATTTATTTTAGAGAGAGCACGTGTGTGAGCCGGGCAAGTAGCAGAGGGGGAGCGACATGCAGACTCCACACTGAGCATAAGGCTGATGCTGGGCTGGATCTCATGACCTTGCGATCATGAAACAAAATCAAAGGTCAGGTGCTTAACAGACTGAGCCACCCAGGCACCCCTGAATTGGCTTTTTGTGTTTTCTTGTAGCTCACTGAGTTTACTTAAAACTGCTATTTTGAATTCTTTTTTGGATAAACTACTGATCTTCATGTGTTTGAAATCAATTACTGGAAGATTATTGTGATCATTTTGTGGTATCATATTTCCTTGACTTTTTATATTCTTTGAAGTTTTACATTGCTGTCTTTGCATTTGAAGTAGTCTTTAATGACTACCTTTCCAGTGTATCCAAACCTGATTTTGTTTTGTTTTGTTTTGTTTTTGCTCTGGTGGTGTGCTGGAACTTTACTGTAGGAAATCTAGTTTTTCTAAAAAAGCTCTTTTGTCAATGGGTGATTATCTAAGTGTTTTCCAGGGGCTCCCAGATGTGGTTGAGAGGAAGGGGCTGGAGCCAGTCTATGGGCTATTGCTGGGTCCATAGCTGGGACTGTAGTGAGTGTGCCTGTTATCTGATGCATGGGTAGGCAAGAGTTTTCCTAGGTCCCTTGGTTTATGGTGCTTGGTTCCACAGCTCCTACAAAGAGGTCCACAGCTGCTTTGTCACCACAAAGACATTGTATTGTAGTTGTATATTGATCAGTCTTTGAAGCAAGGGATGTGTATTTGCTTATATATGGTTGGACTTCATAACTGTTCTGTGAACTAATAAATGAATTGAAATGGGTAGCCGCATTTTACAAAAAATTGTTTTTTTTTAAATTCTTGACCAGTGAAATTATTAGAAAACATTGGCTTTTTAAATCTTTAAAAAATTTTTTTTAAAGATTTTTTTAAATTAAATTTAATTTTTTCCCAGTGCTCCAATATTCATTGTTGATGGACCACACCCAGTGCTCCATGCAATATGTGCCCTCCTTAATACCCACCACCAGGCTCAACCAACCCCCCACCCCCACCCCTCCAAAACCCTCAGTTTGTTTCTCAGAGTCCACCACTCTCGTGGTTTGTCTCCCCCTCCGATTTCCTCCAACTCACTTTTCCTCTCCATCTCCCAATGTGCTCCATGTTATTACTTGCTCCACAAGTAAGTGAAACCATATGATAATTGACTCTCTCTGCTTGACTTATTTCACTCAGCATAATCTCCTCCAGTCCCGTCCATGTTGATAGAAAAGTTGGGTATTCACCCTTTCTGATGGAGGCATAATATTCCGTTGTATATATGGACCATATCTTCTTTATCCATTCGTCTGTTGAAGGGCATCTTGGCTCTTTCCACAGTTTGGGGATTGTGGCCGTTGCTGCTATGAACATTGGGGTACAGATGGCCCTTCTTTTCACTACATCTGTATCTTTGTGGTAAATACCCAGTAGTGCAATTGCAGGGTCAGAGGGAAGCTCTATTTTTAATTTCTTGAGGAATCTCCACACTGTTCTCCAAAGTGGCTGCACCAACTTGCATTCCCACCAACAGTGTAAGAGAGTTCCCCTTTCTCCACATCTTCTCCAACACTTGTTGTTTACTGTCTTGTTGATTTTGGCCATTGTAACTGGTATAAGGTGGTATCTCAATGTGGTTTTGGTTTGAATCTCCCTGATGGCTACCGAAGATGAACATTTTTTCATGTGTCCATTAGCCATTTGTATGTCTTCTTTGGAGAAGTGTCTGTTCATGTCTCTGCCCATTTTTTGATGTGATTTTCTGTTTTGTGTGTGTTAAGTTTGAGGAGTTCTTTATAGATCTTGGATATCAGCCTTTTGTCTGTAGTGTCATTTGCGAATATCTTCTCCCATTCCATGGGTTGTCTCTTTGTTTTGTTGACTGTTTCCTTTGCTATGCAGAAGCTTTTTATCTTGGGGAAGTCCCAAAAAGTTCATTTTCACTTTTGATTCCTTTGCCTTTGGAGACATGTCTTGAAAGAAGTTGCTGTGGCCGATGTCGAAGAGGTTACTGCCTATGTTCTCCTCTAGGATTTTGATAGATTCCTGCCTCACATTGAGGTCTTTTATCCATTTCGAGTTTATCTTTGTGTATGGTATAAGAGAATGGTCGAGTATTTATTTGAGAGAGAGGGATAGAGAGTAAGAAAGAGCATGAGAAGGGAGAAGACCACTGAGCCAAAGGAAGTGGCTTAACCAACTGAGCCACCCAGGCTCCCGAAAACATTAGCTTTTTAATGGATGTTTTAAATGGATTTTTAAAAAATAGTGCTCCTGCTTTGGATATAAAGGAAGTAAGGAAAGGGGATAAAGAAAAACAAACATCAAAAGAATCTGTGATTACATCAAGGTTTGAGAAAGCCCCTTCTCTAACTTCTCATCCTCTACAAATGAATGATGACAACACTTCAAGTGGAATGGATCAGGATGAAGGAAGGTAAAATCTACAAATTCTTTATTTCCTTCTGAAGGAATTTTAACAGTGATTACTTTTTATGGAAATGAAATGCTGTAGCGTAGGTACAAGTGAAGACAAGAAATACTCAAGTATATCAGACACACTGCTTGAAAGGTTAAGATGAGGACAAGTGACTTTGACAAGGAGCAGTTTCAACAGTCACCATGGAAGCTGGACTGTAATGAATAAGTATAAAGAACTCCTTAAAGAATTTTTACAGGAAAGGTAATAGAGAAATGGATGATATAAAAAAGAATGTGGAGTTCAAAAGAATTTTCTTTATTTTTTAATTTTAAGATGGGAGCTTTTAGAATACCTTTGTATGCTCCCAGAAATGATCCAATGGAGATAGGCATGGTTATTTTATTTAATTTTTTTCACATTTCCAAATGTTAGAAAGCTTATTGATTGTATTACATTCTTTTAAAGATGATATAGTAATTGTCCTTAGTATTCCTATGCATGTAGTTTTGTGTCAAGAAATTGTTTATTCAGAATTGGTTCCACCGTGGAGTATTCTCATATAATTGAATATGCAGATACTATCATTCATTCACTTAAAACTATACATATAATAGTAAATATTCAAACCTTAGGCCATTCTGAATAGAACTAATCATTCCTTGATAATTTTTTTAGATTTTATTTATTTATTTGACAAACAGAGATCACAAGTAGGCAGAGAGGCAGGCAGAGAGAGAGACGAAGGGAAGCAGGCTCCCTGCTGAGCAGAGAGCCCGTTGTGGGGCTTGATCCTGGACCCTGGGGTCATGACCTGAGCTGAAGGCAGAGGCTTTAACCCACTGGGCCACCCAGGCGTCCCCATTCCTTGATAATTTCAGATATTCAGTGCCTTTGACAGTATCATGAATAGCTATGGTTTTATTAGGTACTTTGAATTATCTGGTTATATTTACTTAATATTTGTTTAGATTCTGGGGGAAGGGGAAAGATTTTATTTATAATTGAAAAAAAAACTATCAATCTATCATAGATTATTACTTTTGGTTTATAAAGTTCTAAATTACAAAGCTGAAGATTCCTGTACCAACAGTGTCATTGACACCTACATAGTATACTCAATAAGTGTCTGTTTGTGAATAAACAGTTGAATGAATAAATGAATGCCCATTGATCAACTTATTTAGAAGAAGCAAATCTTGAGTTGTTTGAAAGTAGATTTTCAATATTGCCTACATATGAAGTTTTTTATTTAAAAAATGGTTAAGATTCATGAATTATTATTTACAATTATAGCTAAAAATGGAATACGCATAGATTCATTTGCTATCAGATTACTTAAAAACACTTAAATATTACTTTCACCATATACTGTAAAACACGTGTTTTGAAGGCACATTTCCTGGATTTGAATTCTGGGTCTACTCCTGACCACCTGTACCAGCTTTGGGAAGTTACTTTTTTCTGTGCCTCATTTTCTTCCTGTGTAAAATACCCAATATAATTACCTACGTTTATAAGATTGTTGTGAGGCTTAAAATACCTTTAAAACATGTGAAGTTTTCATAATAATGCATAGTATTTACACAGTAGATCCTCAAAACACTAATATCATGATTATCAAAAAAGGGTTTCTTTCATATAAGAACTTAACTTGCACTTTCCAAATAGTTTTTAGAACCAGTAAAAGCTTGTTTTTATTGAAAATGATGACAAAAAATGTGGTATGTTTCTTCATGTCAAATAATGCAAGTAACGTTATGATTTTCCTTTGCTTTTTGTCAGTGTGATCTAAATTTAATGCTTTGTTAACATTATTAATAATATAGTTTAGATATGATTTAGATATTCTTTGTATGTTAAGTATTTAATATTTGCCTGAAAAGAATTGATTTTTTTTTAGATCTGCAAAGGAAACATCTAGTGACAAGGAAAAGGTAAATATATACATATAATTTTTTTCATTTATTTTTAAATTTTTATTTTATTACGTTATTTTGATAAATAGTGTTTATCAGAAATATTATTCCACGATAAAAAATTACTTTAGGAAAGGCATAGTGAAAAAAGAGAAAATCTGCCTTTGTTGTACAGACATATACGTTGAAAAAGTTGTTCAGAAACACTAGTTATTGATAAAGGTCATTTTGATAAAAATCAGTCCTTTTGAAAGTACCTTTTTTTTACTCTTGTAAAAAGATACGGGTATTTATCATCTCTCTACACTTAGTATATTTTATCAACATTTAGGGGACATTTTGAAGTAGTATTATTTATTTGTAGGTCAAAAAGCAAATTGATTCTATGGATGACTTTGATGACTTAACTCTGTCATCTGAAACAATTTCGGAGGGTTTCCACATGCCTTGCTCTAATCATATGACTTGCATGTCGCTAATTGAACAACATCGCATGGATTGTAAAGGTAAGACCCTTGTGTAAATATGAAGCCTTTGTATGTACATTACTATAGTAATATGTGCACTTCTTGTCTAGTGCTGTACCATACAACACTGATGTGTTATAGAGCTACTCATCTCAGAAATACGTTTTATATGAAAATAGAGAAATGTTGAATACTCTTAGCCAAAGAGCTGTAATTTCCACTATGTTTTTCGTCATGGCAATGGCACACCTGATGTGTGTTAACTCTCCTCTTGTGTGCCTTCACCCAAGGTCAGGTCAGGTTACCACTACATTTGTCCTAGAAAACTGAAACGACCCAGCACTGTTTTCCCTGGCATTCCACTTCCCAGAATCTTGGTCTACACTGCAACCATAGTTACCATATATTTTTAAAAATTTATATTTCATCACGTGACCCCCTTGCTTAAAGCTTAGTTATTACGTCTCATCGTTCTGGGGTGAAAAACCACAGTTCTCAGCTTCATCTTGGATTGTTTCATATTCTTCTGTCCGTGTCTCAGCCACTGTTTTAGATATTTTTTCTTATAATAGAGGTTTTTTTCCCCTCAACAGCTTAAGTTAGGGCAACTGCACATTATGAAGTGTATAATTTGATAGTTTTGACATATGTATATGCATATGAAACCTTAACTGTAATTCAGGCAGGTAATAACCCTTAAGTCTCGTGTCTCTTTGTATTCCCTCATTATGAAACTGCCGAATGGTTTTCTAAAGTAGTTGCACCATTTCCAATTCCCACTAGCAATGTGTAAGAGTTCTGATTTCTCCCTATATATTCATGAACACTTAGTATTGTCAGTTTTTTAAGTCTTAGATGTTCCGATGGGTCTGTAGTATATGTATCATTATGGTTCTAATATACATTTCCCTAATAACTTATAATGTTGAGCATATCTTCGTGGGCTTATTTGCCATCTGTATATCTTCTTTGAACTGTCCAAATCCTTTGTCATTCTAAAAATTAGGTTTTCTTGGGGCACCTGGGTGGCTCAGTGGGTTAAAGCCTCTGCCTTCGGCTCAGGTCATGATACCAGGGTCCTGGGATCGAGCCCCGATATCGGGCTCTCTGCTCAGCAGGGAACCTGCTTCCTCCTGTCTCTCTGCCTGCCTCTCTGCCTACTTTTGATCTCTGTCAAACAAATAAATAAAACCTTTTAAAAAATTAGGTTTTCTTACCTGTTGAGTTTAGAGAATTCTTTGTATATTCTAGATATAGTTCCTTTATCACCTGTATTTTTTTTTTGCAAAGATTTTCTCCCAGTCTGTGACTTTTCATTCTCTCAGCAGTATCTTTTGAAGAGCAGTTTTTCTTTTTGATGAAGTCCAGTTTATACCTTTGTTCTTTTATGGATTTTTGCTTTTGGTGTTCCTATCTGAGGAATCTTTGCCTAGCACAAGGTCAGAGGTTTTCTCTCACGCTTTCTTTTAGAAGTTTCGCAGTTGAATAACAAAGTTTTATAGTTTTAGGTCTTACATTTAGATCCGTGATCCATGAGATCCAGTTTGTGTCCTTTTTTTTTTTTTAAGATTTTATTTGTTTATTTATTTATTTGACAGAGAGGGAGAGCATGAGCAGGGGGAATGGCAGGCTGAGGGAGAGGGAGAAGCAGGCTCCCTGCTGAGCAGAGAGCTGGACACAGGACTCAGTCCCAGGACCCGAGATCATGACCTGAGCCAAAGGCAGCCACTTAACTGACTGAGCCATGCAGGCACTCCCATTTTGAGTTCTTTTTTATTTATGATACAGGGTATGGATCCAGGTTCATTCTTGAACTTGGTAAGTTTACTTATTAGTTTTAGTAGCTTTTTAAAAAATTCTGTCAGATTTTTCTACATAACCAAAATTTATCAAACTTTTTTTAACTACTATTTTACTAATTTCTTCAGGTGGAGCCAAAGGTCATCAGTTTGAGACTTTTCTTCTTTTTTAGTATATACATTCAGTGCTATAAATGTTCATGTGAGTGCTGCTACTGCAGGATTCCAGAAATTCTTAGGTGTTATATGTTCATTCCCATTCAGTTCAGAATATTTTCTAATTTCTTTTTTCCTTACTTCTTTGACCCAGGGGTTATTTAAAGATTTTATCTATTTGAGAGAGAGAGATAGAGAGTGAGAGAGAGAGAGCGAGAGCGAGCGAGTCTTAGAGCAGACTCCCCTCTAAGCAGGGAGCCCAGTGTGGGGCTTGATCCCAGGACCCTGAGATCATGACCTGAGCCGAAGGCAGACACTTAACCAACTGAGCCACCCAGGCGCTCTGACCCAGGGTTTATTTAGATGGGCGTTAATTAGTTTGCAAATATTTGAGTATTCTCCAGAGATATTTTTATTCTTGATTTCTAATTTGATTTCTTTGTGGTCACAAAACACACTCTTATGACTTCAGTTCTTTTGACTTACTCCTTTTATTAGAATTTATTTTATGACCCAGAATATAGTCTCTTTTGGTAAGTGTTCCACGGATGCTTGAGAAGAACGGTAGTGTTCAAGTCTACGATGTCCTTGCTGATTTTCTGCCTACTGAACTCTCAGACTATAATTGTGAATTTGCTTGTTTCTCTGAAGTTCTGTCAATTTTTACTTTATGTATTTTGAACCTATTAATAGATGCATAAACATTTAGGTTTATTATGCTTCCTTTAGTTGACCCTTTTATCATTATTAAATGAACTTATTTATTGCTGCTAATGTTTTTGCTTTGAAATCTGTTTTGTCTGGTATTAATGTAACCGCTCAGGCTCAGCCTTCTTTTGCCAAGTGTTAGTGTGGTCTATCATATTTCTGGCCTCTTAACACATTTGTAGTTTTTACATTTAAAGTGCATTTTTTTTATAGGTGGCAGATAGCTGGGTCTTCCTTTTTTATCCATTTTGACAGTCTGCCTTTTCATTGAGACTTTTAGACCATTTTCATTTACTGTGATTATTGATGTAGTTGATTTGAATCTGTCATCATGTTGTTTGACTTCAATTTGTCCTTTCCGATCTTCATTCCATTCTCTTCTTTTTCTGATTTCTTTTGGATTAAGCAAGTAATTTTTATGATTTAGTTTTATTTATGTGTTTATGTGTATGTATGTATTTCGCTTACTAGCTGTAACTCTTTAGTTTTGCTATTTTGGTGATTAGGGCCTAAAGTATATGACGTAAGCATCATAGTCCTCCATCTAGTAATGTTATAACACATCATATGTCGTTTAAGAAAATTATAAAGGTTTACTTTCTTTTCTTCACTCCTAGCCAGATCCTTCTGGATCTGTGGGTTTAGAGTTTTCATTAAGTTTAGAAAGGTTTTGGCCATTTTTTCTTTTCTTTTTTTAAAGATTTTATTCATTTATTTGAGAGAGAGAAGGAGAGAGAGAGAGAGAGAGAGAGAGAGAGAGAGAGTGCAAGCACAAGCCAGGGGGGAGGGGCAGAAGGAGAGGGAGAAGCAGATTCCCCTCTAATTGGGGAGTCCAACACTGGGCTTGATCCTAGGATCAAGCGGGGAGCCTGCTTCCCCCCCCTCTCTCTCTGCCTTCTTCTCTGCCTACTTGTGATCTCTCTGTGAAAGAAAGAAAGAAAGAAAGAAAGAAAGAAAGAAAGAAATCTTTAAAAAAAAGAAGTGCACATTGTGAGGGGCGCGTGGGTGGCTCAGTGGGTTAAGCCTCTGCCTTGGTCTCGGGTCATGACCTCAGGATCCTGGGATCGAGCCCCGCATCCGGCTCTCTGCTCCGCAGGGAGCCTGCTTCCTCCTCTCTCTCTCTGCCTGCCTCTCTGCCTACTTGTGATCTCTGTCTGTCAAATAAATAAAAAATCTAAAAAAAAACAAAAATAGAAATTATAGGGTTGGTTCCCTGTATGCTAAAACTGTTTTTATCAATAAGTATGACATGACCAAAGATTTTCAGTACCTAGGATTTCTGTGGCCATTCAATAGATTTTGTTCCATATACATAGTCATATTTCCATATTTAAAGCTATTGTACATTATTTCCTAGATGTGTTTTATACACCTTCTTGTATAAGTGAATGAAGAAACTTTAAGGTGGCTAAACTAGTGGATGCAGGAAATGTCGGCATACCGGTAGCCCACAAGGATACGGACAAAAATGAGTACTTTTGGTAACTGTGATCCCACAAGTGTATATCCAAGCTGATCAGTTCCTACGGTTTTGTTTGATGAAAACTCAGTTATGCATTCAGTTGGCCTATCATCAGCACTGTGTACTCCTACAGGACAGGACAAATTGAAGCAGGTCATACATACTTAGAGTCCAATGGTATAAATGATTCTGCTGTGCTGCCTTAAGGATGTGGTGTAGCATTCTACCATGGGCTTTCACGTATGTCCACTCAGAGTCACGATTTGTTCCTCTCATTAGAAATGGCCCTTCTGGCCAACCCACCTTCCTGTCTGCAGAAACAACCCCCAAACCCATTTGTCATCTGAGCCAGGCATGAGGATTCAGCTTAGTACTAAGTGCATGAGTGTTTGTGGGCTTCTCTATGTACATGGAGCTAACTAGATGACCCTTTTGCTTTTTAGATACTCCAGGAAAATATTCTCACCGGAAGGTAAAACTTACATTTCTATTTTGAGGCTTTAACTACAGATTGCATGAAATGTTCATTATGTCTTAATCATATTGTTTCAATACCCATTCAGCCTGCTGTCGAGGGGAAAGGTTTCATTTCGAATCAACCCAGAGACATGGAGGAAATTCAAGCATCCCAATCAGGTAAATTTTACAATACAAATTGAACGGTGTAAAGAAGTCCACTAAAATATTTGAAATGCTCACAGTCTTCTTATTCTGAAGTCTTTTTATTTAGTTAGTTATTTAGTTAGTTAGTTATTTAATTGTGGGGGCAAGCTTCAGTGAAGGTTCTGACATAAATAAGGTAGATGTTATTGCTGATATCTATGTTTGAACAGAAGATATTTACAAGCCTAAGAACAAGAGCTTCTGAAACAGGGAAGGTTTAGCTCAATTCTTTAAAAAGGAAGAGCCGACTGTTTGAAATGCCGGAAGGGTATCAGGGGCGCTTCCGGTACCAAAACCTGTCGGAGTCGGATACCAAAATTTCCCCCCTGTTACTGCTTTCCTCGCTGTTGGGTAGACATTAAGGACTGACGTGGTTGATGATGCAAAGCTATGTTCTAGTCAGCTATAAGAATGTGTGGCTGGATGGCATGTGAAATGGTGGTACTTCATAAATAGTATCATTGAGTGCCAAGTAAGAGTATTGGAAGGAGAAGAGAGCAGGGTCAGTTTGGGGGGAATTGAGGAAGTTTAGCCGTGCTAAAAAGTCTATTAGAAAGTTTGTGACTTTTAAGACTTTTCCAGTTTTGAAGAATTGATAGTGACGAACGTGAAGCTTGCTTCTAGAAGGTGAAGTTAAGGTGAAGGAATGTGGCAGCAGACTCAGTATGGACCAGAATTTCTCCAATGTTACTGAATCGTCGGAGACCTTGTTAAAAATGCACATTGTGGGGGCGCCTGGGTGGCTCAGTGGGTTGAAGCCTCTGCCTTCGGCTCAGGTCGTGATCCCAGGGTCCTGGGATCGAGCCCCACATCAGGCTCTCTGCTCTGCGGGGAGCCTGCTTCCCCCCCTCTCTCTCTCTGCCTTCCTCTCTGCCTACTTGTGATCTCTGTGTCAAAGAAAGAAAGAATGAAAGAAGGAAAGAAATCTTTAAAAAAAAAGAAGTGCACATTGTGAGGGGCGCATGGGTGGCTCAGTGGGTTAAGCCTCTGCCTTGGGCTCGGGTCATGACCTCAGGATCCTGGGATCGAGCCCCGCATCCGGCTCTCTGCTCCGCAGGGAGCCTGCTTCCCCCTCTCTCTCTGCCTGCCTCTCTGCCTACTTGTGATCTCTCTCTGTCAAAGAGATAAATACAATCTTTCAAAAATAATGAACATTGTGAGCGGCAGGTCTGGGATCCTGCATTCTGACCTGTCAGGTGATGCAAATGTCAATGGTGCGTTGGTCATGTGCTCCATTGCAAGGGTGGAGACTTCCACGTAGAGACACCTGGAAAGGCCACTGGATACTTCAAGACACCACAGGATCAAGGAAAACATTATTTTCTTTTTGTTTGTAAGCATGTTTTCAGCTAGACGGGAGAAAGGAGATGCAGAAAGGGAGGTTATAGATGTAAGATACTAGTGCTAACTAAAAAGGAAAGAAGTGGTGGAGATAATCCCTAATAAAAAGGGTGTAAACAAAAACAATCAAGACTATAGATCCACAAATAGGTCTTTTTTTAGGATTTTTTTTTCTTTATTTGTTTCAGGGAGCAAGATTGAGAGAGACAGAGAATGATCAGGGGGAGGGGCAAAGGCAGAGGGAGAGGTTCCTCAAACAGGCTCACTTCTGCGCCTGGAGTCTCCATGCAGGGTTCCGTCTGAAGACTCTGTCCTCATGAGCTGAGTCGAAATCAAGAGCCAGATGCTCAACCCGCCGTTCCGTCCGGGTGCTCCCAGAAATTACTTTTTGAAGGGGCGTAGCGAAGGGAACAAGGGAAAAGGGAAAGTTACGTTAGCTGAGAAGTCTTGGAGTTGAGAAGGAAACTCCAGAGAATTCACTTTAGATGGCTCGAGGGTATTTGCACTAGAACCACATATCCATCCTCCTCAGGTCTTTTGGACATCAAAGATACAGGTTACGTCGGTCTTCATTACTCAAGTGAGATACGGAAGCTATGGCTTTCTTTTTTTTTAAGATAGGTAATTTTTTGATACGAGAGCTGTTTCCAAAAACCCTTGAAAGACTGACATGATCTACCAAATCAAACTACTTTTGGAAACTATAGAAATACAGGATTGGTTCCCTAAATATTAAAATTGTTATTATCAGTAAGTGTGACACTAATTCTGAAATACATATTTTTTATTTTAATAAATAGAATTTTTTTAAAATTTTAATAAACATATAATGTATTTTTATCCCTAGGAGGTACAGGTCTGTGAATCGCTACGTTTACACATTTCACAGCAGTCATCATAGCACATACCCTCCCCAATGTCCATATCCCCCGTAGAATCTTTTTTTAAAAAGATTTTGGAGATTGTAATTTCTTTTAGGCTGTTTTTAGCATTCACTTGAGAGTGGGTGGCAGTATTATATTTAGAAGTTTGTGCTCAGCTAAGGATACTAGGTTGAGGTCTAAAGATTGCTTATTGAAAACAAAGTTTCTTAACTTTATTTTTATAGCTTTAAATTCACAAGTATTGGTCCAATTATATTCAATGTAACTAGAAAATGCAGCTTCCCAAACCAAATATTAAAATATTTCCTATATTCTCTATGACTTTATTTTAGAGTTGTCTTTCCCAGCATTAATGGGAATCATTGAGAATTTACTATATAGTATCATCTTCTCAACTATGTATGCATAGTCTATGTTCTTGTTTTATTATTTTTATTTTATTTTTTTAGAGAGCAAGAAGGTGGGGAGGGAGGGAGGTAAGGCAGAAGGAGAGGGAGGGAGAGAACCCCAAGCAGCAGGCTTCACGCTTAGCACGGGCTCTGATGTGGGGCTGGATCTCACGACCCTGAGATCATGACCTGAGATGAAATCAACAGCCAGACACTTACTTCACTGAGCCACCCAGATGCCCCTTATTATTATTATTATTATTATTATTATTTGAAGATTTTATTTATTTGAGAGAGATTGAGAGAAAATGTGGGAGGAGGGGCAGAGGGAGAAGCAGACTCCCCACTGACCTGGGAGCCCGATGGAGGACTCCATCCCAGGATCCAGTCATGACCTGAGCTGAAAGCAGCCGCTTAACTGACTGAGCCACCCAGGCGCCCCCCTTCATTAATTTTGATGAATAGGTGGAATATTGGTTTTAAGGAGTACTACACCGTTTAAAAATAACATTCTCCTGATATACTCAGTCTACTGATTAACCATATCTAATGTGTGCTCTACTTAATGTACCAGTTAACTAAGGGCCTTTCATCAGTCATATGATCAGGTCGGTACTAATAAATTGTACAGTATTTTTTTCACCCCTGTAGTTTTATGTTCTTTCTTTACTTGTAGAATTAACACTATAGTTTCAAAAGATTTTCAATTATCTCCTAGAGTAGTGAATGCAGACAATAAATTCAAAGTTACTTACCTATACAAGTGACTTGTTCCTGTTACTTCCTCATGAGCTTGGTAGATCCAAGAAGCAGGACTTTTAAAACAAAGCACCCACAGGCTTCTGTAACATAGGAAGATATGGAACAGAAAAATTATAAAATAAATACATTCAACTTAAAACAGTTCATGTAGAATAATTCCCACTTGATGCCTTTTATAAAGTAACGAGCAAAATTGGTTGCTAGGGACCCAAGATTGTGTATTTACTCATTTAATATAGATTTATTCTGTACTGGCCCTGATAATTTTATATCCTCAATATTTCTAGAACCATTCTGTCGGTTCAGGTGTGCTTCATCTTTATTTTGCATCAGTGCCTTCTCATTCATCTCCCATCTTTTATTACAATGCCCCTCAGATTCATCCCTCTCCACAGCATTTAGAGTGATGTGTCTCGAATGCAAATATGACTGTGAACCATTGTTGAAAATATGTTTGTGTCCAGGTATCTTAAAATTACATATAAGGCTTTCATAATTTTGAGTTCTGCTAAGCTCTCTAACCCTTTCTACTGTCTGCCCTTTTCTCTGGCATCTGAACTGCTTTTGGTGTCTTCCTCTTTGATTCCTGTATTTTAGACAGATATTTACCCTGTTGTGTGTTTCTCTCCCTTGTCTTACTGCGCCCTCTAACCCCTTTGACTCTGGCTGACCTCAGTGTTGCTGTCTCAGTTCAGGCATTATCTCTACAAAAACCATTCCTGACACCTTTTATCTACATGCTGCTTTAAACCTGGGTGCCTAGCACTTACTGGGAACTCAGTAAATAATTACTGAGTAGAATAAAGACTGTTTACACAGAGATGATTTAAGAGATTGTCCCATACAGGGCCCCTGGGGGGCTCAGTCGGTTGAGTGTCCAACTCTTGATTTTGGCTCAGGTCAAGCCCCAAGTGGGGTTCAGTGCTGGGCGTGGAGCCTGGTCAAAATTCTCTCTCCCTCTTCTCCTTCCCCCCGTCTCTCTCTTAAAAAAAGAGAAAGAGAGAGATTGTCCCATACAGTCTAGTAACAAAAGGAATATGTACACATAAAGAAGTAACTTACAGTTCGGGTGGTGAAGATGCACTAGAAAAATCTGTATGGTACTAACGTAGCCCCAAAGAAAGAGATCTATTTATCTAGGGAAGGGTAGCCTTAATCAAGGATGACTTTGTGTAGCAGTCTGTGTCCTAGAAGATGTGAAGAAATTTGTCAAGAAGTAGAGGAAAACATTTTAGGAATGTTTACATTCATCAGGGAAATACACCCATAGGAAGGTTGTACACTGATAAAGGCATAAAAAATACTAGTAATTTTGGAAACCATGAATAATGTTGTAGTTGAAGCTTAGGGTGACGTTTAAGAGGTACTGTAACAAGGTAAAGAATAGTCTGTTGTGATTTTATATCTTTCTGCTGCATTTTAAAAATTTGTTTCTGATTGTTTTGTTCATTGGTGTTAGGTGGGTGAATTTGTGAATGATTCTTTGAGATGTTTGTATGCCTTTAACCTAGTGACATTTAGTATTTCCCAAATGGTTTGTTGAAGTTTTTGATAATGAAAAGTATTTCTTAAAGTAAATATCCAGCTAAAGATTAAGTTTAATTTAAACTCTTAATTGATAAGATGTTGTTTTCTATTTTTATGAAGGTTATAGCTTTTATCTAACCAGTCTAATTTGTCTATTTTAATAAAATATATAGATTTTTCAGCAGAACTAGACTTAGAAATGACAACAGAAAAAGAGGAAGAAAGTCTTAATGAAAGTGAAAATAAACACCTGCAGGTATATACAAATTTAAATTTAAATTTCCAATTTTATATTGTTTTCCCTGCTTTAAGAATGTAACATAGCTCAAATGAAATTATCTTCTGAACAAAATGTATTGAAGTTGATCGATTATAATTTAGTATTTAGTTTTTTAAAATTTTACAAGTTACCATATTTAAAATATTGTTAGAATTTATAGTAGCTTGTAGTTAAACTTCATCCTTGGAATTGGACCAAAAAAATTCCTGAATATTGTTTGCTTCTTCCATTTTTGTAAGTTTTTACATGCTAAAAAGTTGACATCAAATACTGAACCATATGTTTAAGCAGTTGAAATTAAGTGCAGTATAACAATTATGACTATTGACTTAGATTCATGTAGAAGGAGTGGTTCTTAATGTGCAGTTCTCAGTGGTTCAAAACGTGCAGTTCTGTATTGTCAGTCACTAATGCCAAGATTAAAGATTTATTTTGTCTTGTGATCTCTGTGTAGTTGACTTCAGAGAGTAGGATCATAAAATGAACACAATTGCCTATTGTAGAATCAAACCTTCCAGGATGGGACCTTTGTATTTGGGTAATAAACAGGAACGTTTTCAGTTATTTCATTTCCATATAGGGAATCTGTAAATATTATTCGCATTTTTCTTATCCACTCTCAGTGGACGTTACAATAGCTGGATACAGGCAGATAATTTATAGTGATGTATAACACTATCATAGTATATAATTTGAATTAAAATTTAGGAATTTATTTTTCTTTCTGATTGATGTTTATTGATTTTGGCTCCTAATAATAAGTTTGTCTATTCTCTAGTTATTAATCTTTAAAAAAATTCTCAAATGCACTATTGGGGTCACTGTTTAAGGTATGGTAAGATAAAATGGTTTTAAGTTTATAACATTGAAAATCATCTAATTCATTTTTTGGTAGATGTGACATGTAATGAATTGTTTAGTTTAAAAAAACTGACAAAGTTAAGTTTATGGATTTGTGTTTTTCTTCTGTCTCAGGCTAGGGCAAGTTATTTTCGCTTCTTAGTTACAATCCAGTGATTTGGGAGCAGCTTAACATAGATTAAGACATTTAACAGTTAAATTTTAATTATTTTCTAATTTTTTCTTTGTCCATACTTGATTACTTAAGGATAAAGTTATTTTACAAACATGTATGCCAACAGAAAGGACATCTGAAAATGAAACACAGCAATTTAACTTTTATATCTGTCAAAAATGGCTCAAGAACCAGGAATGAATAAGGAATGTGATAGAGAGGATGATAGATTTTTATATTCAGAACATCCCTCTGTTCAAAAGTGTGAGGACATGTGGACCAAACAAGACAAATTAGAGTGGAAAAATAAGTTAAAACTCATCACCAGAGAGTTAAAGCAGAAGTTTGGTGAAATTTGTGGAAAAAAAAAAATTACTGCTTATCCTAAGGAAGATTCACTACATGGTCACTTTAAAGAAGGAGCAAACTTAATGGAAATACCTTCTAATTTGACAAATGATAGACTTGATTGTGAGAAAAAAGATGCATTTGCATCTTTGAACAGAAAGAGTCTAGACTTGAAAATGTCGTTCTTTCTCATTCATCCTCAGATCATAGTTGCCAGTCATCTTCTGATCTTTCCTTAAGTGAAAATAAATCAGACTCTGAAAATGATAACAAATCAGACTTTGAGCATATTTTTAACAAAAATGACAGTTTTGATAGTGACATAGAAAATAAAAAAGTAAGGAACCCAGGGGTTACGTTTGAAGGGAAAGAAGACCAGGAGTTTGACATGCAAATGGCAAAAAGTATAAACCAAACTAGTTATTTTAAAGATTTTATTTACTTGTCAGAGAGAGAGAGAGAGAGAGAGAGAGAGAGAGACAGCATGTGCACACAAGCAGGGGGAAGTCCTGGCAGAAGCAGCAGGCCTGAACTCTGTCCCAGGACTCTGGGATCATGACCTGAGCCCAAGGCAGATACTTAGCCAACAAGGTATCCACGTATCCCAATTCCTCTCTTTTTATTGACACAGAAATGAAGCAGAATTTATAAAAATTGCAGTTACTTGTAATGATAAGCACAAAATATTTTTATCAATTAAAATTAGGACAAACTAAGAGTCAAATGATATAATTAATGAAAAAAGTTCTGGGATGCCTGGGTGGCTCAGTTGGTTAGGAGCCTGCCTTTGGCTTGGGTCATGATCCCAGGGTCCTGGGATGGGGTCCTGCATTGGGCTCCCTGCTCAGGAGGGAGCCTGCTTCTCCCATTGCTGGCACCTCCTCCTGCTTGTGCGCTCTCTCTCTCTGATGAATAAATAAATAAATAAAATCTTTAAACATGTATAATTAATGAAAAAAGTTCATTTTAATGAATAAACTAGTAACGATTATCCTTCTTATCAAACTTCCATTAAAGATTGAAGAAACGGAGAAGCACCAAAATGATGAAATGGCAGTATTAGAAAGCGTATATGCTTCTGCTGCTGCTGGACTAATGCATCAAAGAGGGAGTGGAAAAACTGATAACAACCTATGTCCTATTATGGAAAATGAAGAATCTGATGGGTAAGCCTATAGCAATGCTTAAATAGTAGGTAATTATTATTTTCCTATAAAACAAATTCTAGTTGGAGCTAACATTCATGATTAACAAATTTTATGTTTTTTAGTAAGGCTATTTCATCTTGGGTGCTAATCAGAAAAATTTAAATAATGAGATACCATTTTTTGCTATCATAGTGATACATATTTTATTAAAAAATTAACAACCAAAGTTAGCAAATGTGAAGAAAAGGGCATTCTTATACACTGTTGTTAAATAAAATTGGTAAAGCCCTTCCGAAGGGTGATTTAGCAGTGTGTTTCAAAAATTTTATATATTCTGACCTCTTATCCCAAGAACTTCATTGCTAGGACTAGATCCTATAGGAAAACATGACTTGTGTAAACACACACACACACACACACACACATTCTAAGGACATTTATTATACATTTATATATATATATAAAATATGACATATGTTAAGGATATTTATTTTAGCATTATTTTCATATAAAAAGTTGGAGATAGTCTAAGTATCTGTCAATAGGGAAGTAAACTTTCACCCCTGTAAAACAATGTAGTACGCGACTGTTTGAAAAAATGAGTTTAGGTCTACAAGGTACTGATTGTTTAACAAAGTATATTTAAAGTTTTTGGTTTGATGTCATGTTTTATGCAAATTTTAGAATACTTTTATTTACTTATTTATTTTTCTACCCCAGCATTTCTTTTTCTTTTTCTTTTTTTTTTAATTACGCTATGGTAGTCACCATACAGTACATCATTAGTTTTTGATGTAGTGTTCTGTGATTCGTTGTTTGTGTATAACACCCAGTGCTCCATGCAATACATGCCCTACTTAATACCCATCATTGGGCTCACTCAACTCCCCCACCCCATTCCCCTTTAAAACCCTCAGTTTGATTCCCAGAGTCCATAGTGTCTCATGGTTCATCTCCCCCTCTTATTTTCCCCCCTTCATTTTTCCCTTCCTTCTAATTCCTCCATGCTATTCCTTATGTTCCACAAATAAGTGAAACCATGTCGTAATTGTCTTTCTCTGCTTGACTTATTTCCCTCAGCATAATCTCCTTCAGTTCCATCACGTTGATGCAGATGTTGGTATTCATCCTTTTTGATGGCTGAGGAATATTCCATTGTATATATGGACCGTATCTTCTTTATCCATTCATCTGTTGAAGGTTACCTCTGCTCCTTCCACAGTTTGGCTATTGTAGACATTGCTGCTATGAACATTGGGATGCATATGGCCCTTCTTTTCACTACATCTGTATCTTTGGGGTAAATACCCAGTAATGCAATTGCTGGGTCTTAGGGTAGCTCTGTTTTAATATATATATATATATACATATATATATATATGTATATATATATATATTTACATTATATATATTATATATATATTATATATATATATTTAGATTTTTATTTATTTATTTGACAGAGAGAGATCCCAAGTAGGCAGAGAGGCAGGCAGAGAGAGAGAGGAGGAAGCAGGCTCCCTGCCGAGCAGGGAGCCCGATGCAGGACTCGATCCCAGGACCCTGAGATCATGACCTGAGGCGAAGGCAGAGGACCAACCCACTGAGCCACCCAGGCGCCCTGTTTTTAACTTTTTGAGGAACCTCCACACTATTTTCCAAAGCAGCTGCACCAACTTGCATTCCCAACAGTGTAACAGGTTTCCTCTTTCTCACATTCTCTCCAACATTTGTTGTTTCCTGTCCTGTTAATTTTGGGCATTCTAACTGGTGTAAGTTGGTATCTCAATGTAGTTTTGATTTGAATTTCCCGATGGCTGATGATGATGAACATTTTTTCATGTGTCCGTTAGCCATTTGTATGTCTTCTTTGGAGAAGTGTCTGTTCATGTCTTCTGCCCATTTTTTAATATAATTTTTTATTTTTTTATTAACATATAATGTATTATTAGCCCCAGGGGTACAGGTCTGTGAATCACCAGGTTTACACACTTCATAGTACTCACTATAGCATATACCTTCCCCAATGTCCATAACCCAACCACCCTCTCCCTACCCCTCTCCCCCCAGCAACAATCACTTTGTTTTGTGAGATTAAGAGTCTCTTATGGTTTGTCTCGCTCCCGATCCCATCTTGTTTCATTTATTTCTTTCCTACCCCCCAAGTCCCCCATGTTGCCTCTCAACTTCCTCATATCAGGGAGATCATATGATTGTTGTCTTTCTCTGATTGACTTATTTCACTCAGCATAATACCCTCTAGTTCTATCCATGTCATCACAAATGGCAAGATTTCATTTCTTTTGATGGCTGCATACTATTCCATTATATATATATATATATATACACACACACACACATATATATGTATATGTATATATATGTATATATATATGTGTGTGTGTGTGTATATACCCCGCATCATCTTTATCCATTCATCTGTTGATGGACATCGAGGTTCTTTCCATTGTTTGGCTATTGTGGACATTGCTGCTATAAACATTCAGGTGCCCATGCCCCTTCGGATCACTACATATGTATCTTTAGGGTAAATACCCCATAGTGCGATTGCTGGGTCATAAGGTAGCTCTATTTTCCACTTTTTTGAGGAATCTCCATGCTGCTTTCCAGAGTGGTTGCACCAGCTTGCATTCCCACCAACAGTGTAGGAGGGTCCCCCTCTCTTCGCATCCTCGCCACGATTTGTCATTTCCTGACTTGTTAATTTTAGCCATTCTGACTGGTGTGAGGTGGTATCTCATTGTGGTTTTGATCTGTATTTCCCTGATGCTGAGTGATGTGGAGCACTTTTTCATGTGTCTGTTGTTCTGCACATTTTTTGACTTGATTATTTGTTTTTTGGGTGTGAAGTTTGGGAAGTACTTTATAGATCTTGGATACCAGCCTCTTGGATATAAAGTACTTTATAGATCTTGGATACCAGCCTTTTATCTGTAGTGTCAGTTGCGAATATGTTCTCCCATTCCGTGGGTTGTCTCTTTGTTTTGTTGACTGTTTCCTTTGCTGTGCAGAAGCTTTTTATCTTGAGGAAATCCCAAAAGTTCATTTTCACTTTTGTTTCCCTTGCCTTTGGAGACATGTCTTGAAAGAAGTTGCTGTGGCTGATGTCGAAGAGGTTACTACCTATGTGCTGCTCTAGGATTTTGATGGATTCCTGTCTCACATTGAGGTCTTTCATCCATTTAGAATTTATCTTTGTGTATGGTGTAGGAGAATGGTCGAGTTTTGTGAAAAATGGAATACTTTTAAAATCTGCTGTGTTGCAAAAGGAAGTTACCTGCTATACTGGCACTCTTATTACCAACAAAATTGCTAGTCACTAGGTTTTGGTCTTGGTTCCTAATGCATGAGTGCTCAAATGTTGGACCCTCAAATTGATCTGAGTATTACCAAGAGATTTCATATAGCAACTTGTCCCATGTTCTATACAAACATTTGATTTGATCCCTGTGCTATAAACCAAGATGTTGCTAATGCGTTGAATCTTCTTCTTAAGGTACCATGCACGCGTGCTATTATCCTTCCTTTTTTACAAAAATTAATTTATTTTATTTTTAATTTTTTAATTTATTATTATTTTTTAAATAAACATATAATGTATTTTTATCCCCAGGAGTACATGTCTGTGAATTGCCAGATTTACACACTTCACCGCACTCACCATAGCACATACCCTCCCCAATGTCCATAACCCCACCCCCCTCTCCCTCCCCCCACCCCAGCATATCATCCTTCCTTTTTAAAGAGTATCTATTTCTACATGCGCCTCACCAAAATTTTCAATAGTGACTTCATATTATAGAATTTATGAGAATTCAGTTTACAAAATAGGAATATTTTCTACATTCTAAACCCCTTGTACTTTCCTTACAGAATTTTAATATGACTAATGATTTTGGATAGTAGAATTTATCCTAGAGTTAGATGATTTTTATCAAGCATGAAATACTGCTGTTGGAACTTAGAGTTTTTCTGTGGTCTTTCTAAGCATGAGAAAAATGATAATCAGTTTATATAATATTATATATCTAGAAAATTTTTAAGGAGTCTTTTGCTTGTATAATTTCCTGAATTATTTAATGCTTTGGTTTGGCTTTTTAAAAAGATTTTATTTGTTTATATTAGAGAGAGAGTGGGGGGTGAGGTGCAGTGGTGGGGAGAGGGACAAGCGGGCTTGGCACTGAGAGCAGAGCCCTGTGCAGGGCTTGATCCCACAACCCTGAGATCATGGCCTGAACCAAAACCAAGAGTCGAAGACTTAACCGGCTAAGCCACTCAGGCGTCCCCTTGGTCAGGCACATTAAAAAAAAAATTAGTGCTACATGTATGCAATTTAAAAAATTTCAAAATATTACAAAAATACTACATCATCATTGTGTAAGGATTGAACTAAACAAGAAAATTGAGTCATCTGTGATCATTCCACTTAGCTATGAAATCCTTAAAAGAACCACGTACACTCAGTGATCCTTACTTCCCTCCCATTCGCTCTTGAATTCTCACTAGTAATTTTCACTCCCATTACTCCAAAATTGATTTTTCAAAGGTTACCACTGATTTTCATTTTAATAAGTCTAGACATAATTTCTTAGATCTCTTTTTTTTTAACCTATCAGCAATATTTGACCCATTGGAAAACTCTCTTCTCCAAAATTCTGTCTTCATGTAGCTTTCAGAATATCACTCACTCACCTGGTTTCCCCCTGCCTTTCTAGTCTGTACATCTCAGCCTGATTTGCTTCTTTCTCCTCATTCTCCTGATTCTCCTTCCAGGAATCAGTCCTTGATTTTCTTTCTCTTGACTTTTACTATCTTTTTTTTTTTTTTAATTTACTTATTTTTTAGAGAGAGAGCGAGCGAGCACAGGCAGATAGAGTGGCAGGCAGAGGCAGAGGGAGAAGCAGGCTCTCCACGGAGCAAGGAGCCCGATGTGGGACTCGATCCCAGGATGCTGGGATCATGACCCGAGCCGAAGGCAGCTGCCCAACCAACTGAGCCACCCAGGCGTCCCATTGACTTTTACTATCTTGTATATTCTAATGATCCTCAAGTTTGTATCTCCAGCCCACATCTCTCTGTGGAATTCCAGACTTACATATAAAACCACCTATTTGATATTTTGGGGGATAGTTATTGGGTATTGCAAACTTAACATGCCCAAAATTGAACTACTGATATTCTTTCTTATACCTGCCTTTCTTATCTTTCCTAATTAAGTTAATGACAATTCTAGTTGCTCTGCCAAAAAACTTGGTATCATCTTTGACTCCTGTCTTTTTCTTTTTCATACATGCCCCATCTAATCTGTCAGCCAATCTTGTCAGGTCTTCCTTCAAAATATAATCAGAAGCCAAACACATCCTCCATGACCAAGCCACTGTCATCTGTTGTCTGTATCGGTGTAATAATTAACTAATTGGTCTTCTTGTTTGTTCGTTCTTTTGCCTTTTCTTTTCCCATTAATTCTAAACACAGTGGATCTTTTAAAACATAAGTCAGAGTATGTCTTCCTCTGCTCAAACCCCAGTTGCCTCCCATTTCGCTCAGAGTATGTGCCGAAGTTCTTTCTAACACCTACAAGGCCTTGTGTGATCTATTCATCTCAGGTCTCTCCCTATTGCTTACTACCTCTCCTTGATTTGAACTCCTATTTTCTGTCCTTTTCACTCTGCTGAGGTACACTGAATGTTTCACTTTTTTTTTTTTTTCTCACTATAAACACTTTGAGCTTACCTCTCTACTTCCTGTTGACTCTGTCTGGAGTGCTTTTCCCATCAATAATACTCTTATGGCTTGCTTGCTCCTTGCTCCTTCCTTTTTTTTTTTTAATTTAATTTTTGCTTAAAAATTAATTAAATTAATTTAATTAAATTAATTAAAATTTTCGGAGTGCCTGGGTGGCTCAGTGGGTTGAGTCTCTGCCTTCAGCTCAGGTCATGATGCGGGGGTCCTGGGATCAAGCCCTGCATCGGGCTCTCTGCTTGGTGGGGGGCCTGCTCCGCCGCCCCCCACCCCCGCCCCGCCGCCTGCCTCTCTGCCTACTTGTCATCTCTCTCTCTGTCAAATAAATAAATAAAATCTTAAAAAAAATTAAGGCCTTTCTTGGTTATCCCGATTTCTTGGTTATCCTATATTTTGGGAAATATCCTGATTTCTTGGTTATCCTATAGCACATCAAAATTTGATTTCTCTGCTTTAGTTTTTCTCCTCTACTACTGGCTATTTTGCCTGTGTAGTTTATTGTTTTTTGTGTTTACTTCACTCATGAATAGGATTTTTATCTGTTCATTGCCATGTTCTCAGTGCCTAGAAAATGTTCTAGCATATATAGTTCTATTCAATAAATGTTTATTGAGTGAATGGGGTTTAACCTGCATGTATTGTTTTTAACATAATACTGATTCTCACTTAAACAAAAGGAAAGTTTGACATGGGTCCCTTCTGACAATTTAACCTGTCAGTTGTATACATTTTTTTTTTAATTTTTTGGGGGCCCAATATTGTGGTTACTTGCTACTTATTCTTTTACTGGTATTTATGTTAGCTTTAATTATAGTAAAATGGATCAAAGGAATCACAAACTTCATTTATATTTTATTAGGGAAAATGAAATATGATTGTAAATTATTATAAGATTTTAACAATTCTTGCAAAAGGATTATGAGCCCTCAATATGTAAACTAAGAAGATGAAGCTGGAATTTATTGCCTACTAGTAAGAGAGAACTATGCTGGTCAGTCTTTTCTGACAGAGAAGTCTGCTATTCTTATATAGGGTTTTGGGAAGAGTAGAGTTTAAGGTTTGGGGGGCTTTCAGAGAATTAAGTGGTTTGTCATCATCTGAAACACCATGGTAATTTGGGTGAGACTGTTGGTTGGTTGGTTGGCACTCGAGGCATGTGTATTGGAGTGATTTTGTTCCATATTGGCTTTCTTTTAGAAAGGAGGAGCTGACATTGCCTGATTGGTGAGTGAGGCCAGTAGGCATTGATCAATTACACGCATTTAAAACTGCATATGGTGGCTTCTTGTTACTATGGCTTCCTATTCCTATTTGGGTTCCCCCCACCCTAAGTTTGAGGCGACTTTAACTAGATTTTTTTCTATTTAAAAGTTGCTTCTATCAACTGTGTTCAAAATGAAAGCTATTTCATATTCTGTAATTATAGATTTATTTTTGAAATTTAGGTCGAGAGAGATTGTTCAATAATTGCTTTCAGGAAGATCCTTCTTTTTTGGATGTTAAATTTTAACTAGAATAGTTATCTGTTTAACAGTTTTAAAACAGTAATTGCTAGCTTTGTTTTTGTTCTCAGTGCTCTGAGGGGCTCATGTTCAATTCCTAAATTAATCATCTCTTGTGGGAAATTTAGTCTTTTTGTGAGTTTAGGTAGCTATATGCTAATAATATTCTCTTGCATGCATTTAGTCCATGAAAAAGTAATTATAATTTTGTATTAGTAAATCTAGCTTTTTATGTTAGGATTAAATAGTAAGGTAAAAGTATACAAAAGTTACCAAATCATTTTCTTTAAGAAAATTAAGAAGAAATTATTTGTGTGAGAGAGAGTATGAGCAGGAGGGAGGGGCAAAGGGAGAGGGCGAAGCTCAGCGGGGAGCCTGATTTGGGGTTCGATCCCAGGACCTGGAGATCATGACCTGAGCTGAAGGCAGACCTTATCTGACTGAGCCATCCAGGCACCCTCAAATAATTTTATTTTCAAACAAAATTAATCAGATTATTGCTATTTTTGACATGTGAGTATTGTTGAATTTTGTCCAGATTTTTTGAGGTATAATTGACAGATAACTGTGTAGGTGTAAGGTATACCTGTATTACTTTAATACTCTTTTATATTGTCAAATGATAATAGTGTTAATAACTCTATCACCTCGCATAATTATCATTTCTTTTTTAGCAACTCTTTTAGTAACTTTCAAATATGTAACAGTATTATTAACTGTAATCACCATTCTGTACATTAGACCCTCAGATCTTACTAATCTTGTAATGGGAAGTTTGTACCCTTTAGCCAATATCTATCCATTTCCCTCAGCCTCCTACCCCTGGCAACCACAAGTCTATAAATGTGTTTTTTTCAAGATTCCGTGTGTAAGATTATAGAGTATTTGTCTTTTTGGATGACTTCGTTCACTTAGCTTAATTCCCTCAAGGTTCATTCATGCTGTCACAGATGGCAGGGTTTCCCTCTTTTTTTTTGTGGCTAAAAATATTCCATTGTAAATATATACCACATTTTTTAAATTAAATTTTTTATTTATTTTCAGCGTAACAGTATTCATTGTTTTTTCACCACACCCAGTGCTCCATGCAATCTGTGCCCTCCCTAATACCCACCACCTGGTTCCCCCAACCTCACACCCCCCCCCGCCCGTTTAAAACCCTCAGGTTGTTTTTCAGAGTCCATAGTCTCTCATGGTTCACCTCCCCTTCCAATTTCCCTCAACTCCCTTCTCCTATATATATATACACCACATTTTTAAATCCGTGGATCCCCTGATGGGCATGTAGGTTGTTTCCATGTCTTGGCTGTTGTAAATAATGCTGCAGTAAACATAGAGGCGCAGGTACCTCTTTGAGATACTGATTCATTTCTGTCAGAATGTTCCCAGAAATAGGATTACTGGATATTCTGATAGTTCTATTTTTAGTTTCTTGAGGAACCTCCACACTGTTTTGCATAGTGGCTGTACCAGTTTACAGTCCTGTGACAGTGTGTAAGGATTCCCTTTTCTGTACATCTTTGCCAGTGGTATCTCTTCCCTTTTTGTTGTAAGCCATTTTATTAGGTGTGAGGTGATCGATATATCATTATGGTTTTGATCTGCATTTCCCTGATGAATAGTGATGTCGAGCCCATTTTTTGGTCCTGTTGGCCATTTGAATATCTTCTGAGGAGAGCTGTCTATTAAGATGCCTTGCCCAGTTTTTAATTGTATTTGGTTTTTTGCTGTTGAATTTTATGAATTTCTTATATACTTTACATATTAACCTTTTTTCAGATAGTGTGGTTTGCACATATTTTCATCCATTGTGTAGGTTGCTTTTTCATTATGTTACTTGTTTCTGCTTTGTTTTTTAGATAAATTCAACTTAGTTAACATATATTGTATTACTAGTTTCAGGGGTAGACTTTAGTGATTCATCACCTGCATGTAACACCCAGTGCTCATCACAAGTGCCCTCCCTAATGCCCACCGCACAGTTAGACCATCTTCCCGTCACCTCCCCTCCAGCAACCCTGTTTGTTTCCTCTAGTTAAGAGTCCCTTATGGTTTGCTTCCATCTCTGTTTTTATCTTATTTTTTCCTTTCCTTCCCCTATATATTCAACGTAAATGGAACTAGAGTGTTGCTCGTTTCTTTTGCCGTGCAGAAACATTGCTTGTTCCACCGATTCTGCTTTTGTTGCTTGTACTTTTGATGTCACATCCAAAATCATTGCCAACATCAATGTCAGGGAGCTTTCCCCCGTTTTCTTGTAGGAGTTTTATGGTTTAAGGTTATATATTTAAGTCTTTAATCCAGTTTGGGTTAATTTTTGTGAGTGGTGTAAGTTAGGGGTCCGGTTTCATTCTCTGCATGTGAATATCCAGTTTTCTCAGGATCATTTATTGAAGAGATTATCTTTTCTTCCTTGAGTGTGCTCAGCTCCCTTATCAAATTTTAGTTGACTATATCCATGGGTTTATTGTCCGGTTCTTGATTCTGTTTCTTTGCGTTTTGTGTTTTTTTTTTTTTTTTTTATGAATGGTCATCCTATTTTGATTATTGTACCTTTGTAACAGTTCGAAAACAGGAAGTGTGATGCTTCCAGCTTTGTTCTTTCCTGGACTGATTTGCTTATTTGGGGTGTTTTTTGTTCTATATAAATTTAAGTATTCTTTTTCCTATTTCTCTGAAAAATGTCACTGGAATTTTGACGGGGATTGCATTGAATCTACAGATGGCTTTGAGTCACGTGGATATTTAATGTTGATTTCTCTAATCCATGAATAATGAGATATCTTCCTATTTGTGTGTCTGATGTTTCTTTTATCAAAGTCTCATAGATTTTAGTGTACATATCTTTCACCTCCTTGGTTAAGTTTATTCCTAAGTATTTTGTTCTTTTTGATGCTTTTGTGAATGGTATTTTTAAATTTCCTTTTCAGATTTTTTTGGTTAATGTATAGAAATGTAACGGATTTGTATATGTGGATATTGTATCCTTCATCTTTGCTAGTTCTAACAGCTTTTTGGTGGTGTCTTCAGCATTTTCTGTATGTAAGATCATATCCTCTGCAGACAAAGACAGTTTGATTTCTTCTTTTCTGATCTGGATGCCTTTCATTTCTTTATCTAGTCTGATGTTTAATACGAGTGGTAAGGTGGGTGCCTTTGTCTTATTCTTGAACTTAGAGGAAAAACTTTCAGTGTTTTGCCACTGAGTATGATGTTAGCTGTGGGTTTTTCATATGTGGTCTTAGTTATGTTCAGGTATGATACTTTGGTACCCACTTTATTTAGAGTGTTTATCATGAAAAGATGTTGAATTTTGTCAAATGCTTTTTCTGCACATATTGAGATGATCTTGTAATTTTTTTCCCATTCTGTTAATGTGTATCAAACTTACTGATTTGATTTGATTGATTTCTATAGGATAATTTTGCTCAATAAAGTATTCTTGGTTGGCAGTTCTTTTCTCTCAGCATTTTTTTTTAAGCTTTTATTTATTTGACACAGAGAGAGGGATCACAAGTAGGCAGAATGGCAGGATGAAGAGAGGGGGAAGCAGGCTCCCTACTGAGCAGACAGCCCGATGTGGGGCTCAATCCCAGGACCCTGAGATCATGACCTGAGCTGAAGGCAGAGGCTCAGCCCATTGAGCCACTCAGGTGCCCTTCCAACTCTTTATTAAACTTCTCATTTTGTTCATCTAGTATTTTTCTCATTTTATTGAACTGTTTTTTTGTTTTGTTTTGTTTTTTAAGATTTTATTTGTTTATTTATTTATTTTAGAGAGAGCACGTGTGTGAGCCGGGCAAGTAGCAGAGGGGGAGCGACATGCAGACTCCACACTGAGCATAAGGCTGATGCTGGGCTGGATCTCATGACCTTGTGATCATGAAACAAAATCAAAGGTCAGGTGATTAACAGACTGAGCCACCCAGGCACCCCTGAATTGGCTTTTTGTGTTTTCTTGTAGCTCACTGAGTTTACTTAAAACTGCTATTTTGAATTCTTTTTTGGATAAACTACTGATCTTCATGTGTTTGAAATCAATTACTGGAAGATTATTGTGATCATTTTGTGGTATCATATTTCCTTGACTTTTTATATTCTTTGAAGTTTTACATTGCTGTCTTTGCATTTGAAGTAGTCTTTAATGACTACCTTTCCAGTGTATCCAAACCTGATTTTGTTTTGTTTTGTTTTGTTTTTGCTCTGGTGGTGTGCTGGAACTTTACTGTAGGAAATCTAGTTTTTCTAAAAAAGCTCTTTTGTCAATGGGTGATTATCTAAGTGTTTTCCAGGGGCTCCCAGATGTGGTTGAGAGGAAGGGGCTGGAGCCAGTCTATGGGCTATTGCTGGGTCCATAGCTGGGACTGTAGTGAGTGTGCCTGTTATCTGATGCATGGGTAGGCAAGAGTTTTCCTGCGTCCCTTGGTTTATGGTGCTTGGTTCCACAGCTCCTACAAAGAGGTCCACAGCTGCTTTGTCACCACAAAGACATTGTATTGTAGTTGTATATTGATCAGTCTTTGAAGCAAGGGATGTGTATTTGCTTATATATGGTTGGACTTCATAACTGTTCTGTGAACTAATAAATGAATTGAAATGGGTAGCAGAATTTTACAAAAAATTGGGTTTTTTTTAATTCTTGACCAGTGAAATTATTAGAAAACATTGGCTTTTTAAATCTTTAAAAAAAATTTTTAAAAGATTTTTTTAAATTAAATTTAATTTTTTCCCAGTGCTCCAATATTCATTGTTGATGGACCACACCCAGTGCTCCATGCAATATGTGCCCTCCTTAATACCCACCACCAGGCTCAACCAATCCCCCACCCCCACCCCTCCAAAACCCTCAGTTTGTTTCTCAGAGTCCACCACTCTCGTGGTTTGTCTTCCCCTCCGATTTCCTCCAACTCACTTTTCCTCTCCATCTCCCAATGTGCTCCATGTTATTACTTGCTCCACAAGTAAGTGAAACCATATGATAATTGACTCTCTCTGCTTGACTTATTTCACTCAGCATAATCTCCTCCAGTCCCGTCCATGTTGATACAAAAGTTGGGTATTCACCCTTTCTGATGGAGGCATAATATTCCATTGTATATATGGACCATATCTTCTTTATCCATTCGTCTATTGAAGGGCATCTTGGCTCTTTCCACAGTTTGGGGATTGTGGCCGTTGCTGCTATGAACATTGGGGTACAGATGGCCCTTCTTTTCACTACATCTGTATCGTTGGGGTAAATACCCAGTAGTGTAATTGCAGGGTCAGAGGGAAGTTCTATTTTTAATTTCTTGAGGAATCTCCACACTGTTCTCCAAAGTGGCTGCACCAACTTGCATTCCCACCAACAGTGTAAGAGAGTTCCCCTTTCTCCACATCTTCTCCAACACTTGTTGTTTACTGTCTTGTTGATTTTGGCCATTCTAACTGGTATAAGGTGGTATCTCAATGTGGTTTTGGTTTGAATCTCCCTGATGGCTACCGAAGATGAACATTTTTTCATGTGTCCATTAGCCATTTGTATGTCTTCTTTGGAGAAGTGTCTGTTCATGTCTCTGCCCATTTTTTGATGTGATTTTCTGTTTTGTGTGTGTTAAGTTTGAGGAGTTCTTTATAGATCTTGGATATCAGCCTTTTGTCTGTAGTGTCATTTGCGAATATCTTCTCCCATTCCATGGGTTGTCTCTTTGTTTTGTTGACTGTTTCCTTTGCTGTGCAGAAGCTTTTTATCTTGAGGAAGTCCCAAAAAGTTCATTTTCACTTTTGATTCCTTTGCCTTTGGAGAAATGTCTTGAAAGAAGTTGCTGTGGCCGATGTCAAAGAGGTTACTGCCTATGTTCTCCTCTAGGATTTTGATAGATTCCTGCCTCACATTGAGGTCTTTTATCCATTTCGAGTTTATCTTTGTGTATGGTATAAGAGAATGGTCAAGTATTTATTTGAGAGAGAGGGATAGAGAGTAAGAAATAGCATGAGAAGGGAGAAGACCACTGAGCCAAAGGAAGTGGCTTAACCAACTGAGCCACCCAGGCTCCCGAAAACATTAGCTTTTTAATGGATGTTTTAAATGGATTTTTTTAAAATAGTGCTCCTGCTTTGGATATAAAGGAAGTAAGGAAAGGGGATAAAGAAAAACAAACATCAAAAGAATCTGTGATTACATCAAGGTTTGAGAAAGCCCCTTCTCTAACTTCTCATCCTCTACAAATGAATGATGACAACACTTCAAGTGGAATGGATCAGGATGAAGGAAGGTAAAATCTACAAATTCTTTATTTCCTTCTGAAGGAATTTTAACAGTGATTACTTTTTATGGAAATAAAATGCTGTAGCGTAGGTACAAGTGAAGACAAGAAATACTCAAGTATATCAGACACACTGCTTCAAAGGTTAAGATGAGGACAAGTGACTTTGACAAGGAGCAGTTTCAATAGTCACCATGGAAGCTGGACTGTAATGAATAAACTTAAAGAACTCCTTAAAGAATTTTTACAGGGAAAGGTAATAGAGAAATGGATGATATGAAAAAGAATGTGGAGTTCAAAAGAATTTTCTTTATTTTTTAATTTTAAGATGGGAGCTTTTAGAATACCTTTGTATGCTCCCGGAAATGATCCAATGGAGATAGGCATGGCTATTTTATTTAATTTTTTTCACATTTCCAAATGTTAGAAAGCTTATTGATTGTATTACATTCTTTTAAAGATGATATAGTAATTGTCCTTAGTATTCCTATTCTTGTAGTTTTGTGTCAAGAAATTGTTTATTCAGAATTGGTTCCACCGTGGAGTATTCTCATATAATTGAATATGCAGATACTATCATTCATTCACTTAAAACTATACATATAATAGTAAATATACAAACCTTAGGCCATTCTGAATAGAACTAATCATTCCTTGATAATTTTTTTAGATTTTATTTATTTATTTGACAAACAGAGATCACAAGTAGGCAGAGAGGCAGGCAGAGAGAGAGACGAAGGGAAGCAGGCTCCCTGCTGAGCAGAGAGCCCGTTGTGGGGCTTGATCCTGGACCCTGGGGTCATGACCTGAGCTGAAGGCAGAGGCTTTAACCCACTGGGCCACCCAGGCGTCCCCATTCCTTGATAATTTCAGATATTCAGTGCCTTTGACAGTATCATGAATAGCTATGGTTTTATTAGGGACTTTGAATTATCTGGTTATATTTACTTAATATTTGTTTAGATTCTGGGGGAAGGGGAAAGATTTTATTTATAATTGAAAAAAAAACTATCAATCTATCATAGATTATTACTTTTGGTTTATAAAGTTCTAAATTACAAAGCTGAAGATTCCTGTACCAACAGTGTCATTGACACCTACATAGTATACTCAATAAGTGTCTGTTTGTGAATAAACAGTTGAATGAATAAATGAATGCGCATTGATCAACTTATTTAGAAGAAGCAAATCTTGAGTTGTTTGAAAGTAGATTTTCAATATTGCCTACATATGAAGTTTTTTATTTAAAAAAATGGTTAAGATTCATGAATTATTATTTACAATTATAGCTAAAAATGGAATACGCATAGATTCATTTGCTATCAGATTACTTAAAAACACTTAAATATTACTTTCACCATATACTGTAAAACACGTGTTTTGAAGGCACATTTCCTGGATTTGAATTCTGGGTCTACTCCTGACCACCTGTACCAGCTTTGGGAAGTTACTTTTTTCTGTGCCTCATTTTCTTCCTGTGTAAAATACCCAATATAATTACCTACGTTTATAAGATTGTTGTGAGGCTTAAAATACCTTTAAAACATGTGAAGTTTTCATAATAATGCATAGTATTTACACAGTAGATCCTCAAAACACTAATATCATGATTATCAAAAAAGGGTTTCTTTCATATAAGAACTTAACTTGCACTTTCCAAATAGTTTTTAGAACCAGTAAAAGCTTGTTTTTATTGAAAATGATGACAAAAAATGTGGTATGTTTCTTCATGTCAAATAATGCAAGTAACGTTATGATTTTCCTTTGCTTTTTGTCAGTGTGATCTAAATTTAATGCTTTGTTAACATTATTAATAATATAGTTTAGATATGATTTAGATATTCTTTGTATGTTAAGTATTTAATATTTGCCTGAAAAGAATTGATTTTTTTTTAGATCTGCAAAGGAAACATCTAGTGACAAGGAAAAGGTAAATATATACATATAATTTTTTTCATTTATTTTTAAATTTTTATTTTATTACGTTATTTTGATAAATAATGTTTATCAGAAATATTATTCCATGATAAAAAATTACTTTAGGAAAGGCATAGTGAAAAAAGAGAAAATCTGCCTTTGTTGTACAGACATATACGTTGAAAAAGTTGTTCAGAAACACTAGTTATTGATAAAGGTCATTTTGATAAAAATCAGTCCTTTTGAAAGTACCTTTTTTTTACTCTTGTAAAAAGATACGGGTATTTATCATCTCTCTACACTTAGTATATTTTATCAACATTTAGGGGACATTTTGAAGTAGTATTATTTATTTGTAGGTCAAAAAGCAAATTGATTCTATGGATGACTTTGATGACTTAACTCTGTCATCTGAAACAATTTCGGAGGGTTTCCACATGCCTTGCTCTAATCATATGACTTGCATGTCGCTAATTGAACAACATCGCATGGATTGTAAAGGTAAGACCCTTGTGTAAATATGAAGCCTTTGTATGTACATTACTATAGTAATATGTGCACTTCTTGTCTAGTGCTGTACCATACAACACTGATGTGTTATAGAGCTACTCATCTCAGAAATACGTTTTATATGAAAATAGAGAAATGTTGAATACTCTTAGCCAAAGAGCTGTAATTTCCACTATGTTTTTCGTCATGGCAATGGCACACCTGATGTGTGTTAACTCTCCTCTTGTGTGCCTTCACCCAAGGTCAGGTCAGGTTACCACTACATTTGTCCTAGAAAACTGAAACGACCCAGGACTGTTTTCCCTGGCATTCCACTTCCCAGAATCTTGGTCTACACTGCAACCATAGTTACCATATATTTTTAAAAATTTATATTTCATCACGTGACCCCCTTGCTTAAAGCTTAGTTATTACGTCTCATCGTTCTGGGGTGAAAAACCACAGTTCTCAGCTTCATCTTGGATTGTTTCATATTCTTCTGTCCGTGTCTCAGCCACTGTTTTAGATATTTTTTCTTATAATAGAGGTTTTTTTCCCCTCAACAGCTTAAGTTAGGGCAACTGCACATTATGAAGTGTATAATTTGATAGTTTTGACATATGTATATGCATATGAAACCTTAACTGTAATTCAGGCAGGTAATAACCCTTAAGTCTCGTGTCTCTTTGTATTCCCTCATTATGAAACTGCCGAATGGTTTTCTAAAGTAGTTGCACCATTTCCAATTCCCACTAGCAATGTGTAAGAGTTCTGATTTCTCCCTATATATTCATGAACACTTAGTATTGTCAGTTTTTTAAGTCTTAGATGTTCCGATGGGTCTGTAGTATATGTATCATTATGGTTTTAATATACATTTCCCTAATAACTTATAATGTTGAGCATATCTTCGTGGGCTTATTTGCCATCTGTATATCTTCTTTGAACTGTCCAAATCCTTTGTCATTTTAAAAATTAGGTTTTCTTGGGGCACCTGGGTGGCTCAGTGGGTTAAAGCCTCTGCCTTCGGCTCAGGTCATGATACCAGGGTCCTGGGATCGAGCCCCGATATCGGGCTCTCTGCTCAGTGGGGAACCTGCTTCCTCCTGTCTCTCTGCCTGCCTCTCTGCCTACTTTTGATCTCTGTCAAACAAATAAATAAAACCTTTTAAAAAATTAGGTTTTCTTACCTGTTGAGTTTAGAGAATTCTTTGTATATTCTAGATATAGTTCCTTTATCACCTGTATTTTTTTTTTTGCAAACATTTTCTCCCAGTCTGTGACTTTTCATTCTCTCAGCAGTATCTTTTGAAGAGCAGTTTTTCTTTTTGATGAAGTCCAGTTTATACCTTTGTTCTTTTATGGATTTTTGCTTTTGGTGTTCCTATCTGAGGAATCTTTGCCTAGCACAAGGTCAGAGGTTTTCTCTCACGCTTTCTTTTAGAAGTTTCGCAGTTGAATAACAAAGTTTTATAGTTTTAGGTCTTACATTTAGATCTGTGATCCATGAGATCCACTTTTTTTTTAAAGATTTTATTTGTTTATTTATTTATTTGACAGAGAGGGAGAGCATGAGCAGGGGGAATGGCAGGCTGAGGGAGAGGGAGAAGCAGGCTCCCTGCTGAGCAGAGAGCTGGACACAGGACTCAGTCCCAGGACCCGAGATCATGACCTGAGCCAAAGGCAGCCACTTAACTGACTGAGCCATGCAGGCACTCCCATTTTGAGTTCTTTTTTATTTAAGATACAGGGTATGGATCCAGGTTCATTCTTGAACTTGGTAAGTTTACTTATTAGTTTTAGTAGCTTTTTAAAAAATTCTGTCAGATTTTTCTATATAACCAAAGTTTATCAAACTTTTTTTAACTACTATTTTACTAATTTCTTCAGGTGGAGCCAAAGGTCATCAGTTTGAGACTTTTCTTCTTTTTTAGTATATACATTCAGTGCTATAAATGTTCATGTGAGTGCTGCTACTGCAGGATTCCAGAAATTCTTAGGTGTTATATGTTCATTCCCATTCAGTTCAGAATATTTTCTAATTTCTTTTTTCCTTACTTCTTTGACCCAGGGGTTATTTAAAGATTTTATTTATTTGAGAGAGAGAGATAGAGAGTGAGAGAGAGAGAGCGAGAGCGAGCGAGTCTTAGAGCAGACTCCCCTCTAAGCAGGGAGCCCAGTGTGGGGCTTGATCCCAGGACCCTGAGATCATGACCTGAGCCGAAGGGAGACACTTAACCAACTGAGCCACCCAGGCGCTCTGACCCAGGGTTTATTTAGATGGGCGTTAATTAGTTTGCAAATATTTGAGTATTCTCCAGAGATATTTTTATTCTTGATTTCTAATTTCATTTCTTTGTGGTCACAAAACACACTCTTATGACTTCAGTTCTTTTGACTTACTCCTTTTATTAGAATTTATTTTATGACCCAGAATATAGTCTCTTTTGGTAAGTGTTCCACGGATGCTTGAGAAGAACGGTAGTGTTCAAGTCTACGAAGTCCTTGCTGATTTTCTGCCTACTGAACTCTCAGACTATAATTGTGAATTTGCTTGTTTCTCTGAAGTTCTGTCAATTTTTACTTTATGTATTTTGAACCTATTAATAGATGCATAAACATTTAGGTTTATTATGCTTCCTTTAGTTGACCCTTTTATCATTATTAAATGAACTTATTTATTGCTGCTAATGTTTTTGCTTTGAAATCTATTTTGTCTGGTATTAATGTAACCGCTCAGGCTCAGCCTTCTTTTGCCAAGTGTTAGTGTGGTCTATCATATTTCTGGCCCCTTAACACATTTGTAGTTTTTACATTTAAAGTGCATTTTTTTTATAGGTGGCAGATAGCTGGGTCTTCCTTTTTTATCCATTTTGACAGTCTGCCTTTTCATTGAGACTTTTAGACCATTTTCATTTACTGTGATTATTGATGTAGTTGATTTGAATCTGTCATCATGTTGTTTGACTTCAATTTGTCCTTTCCGATCTTCATTCCATTCTCTTCTTTTTCTGATTTCTTTTGGATTAAGCAAGTAATTTTTATGATTTAGTTTTATTTATGTGTTTATGTGTATGTATGTATTTCGCTTACTAGCTGTAACTCTTTAGTTTTGCTATTTTGGTGATTAGGGCCTAAAGTATATGATGTAAGCATCATAGTCCTCCATCTAGTAATGTTATAACACATCATATGTCGTTTAAGAAAATTATAAAGGTTTACTTTCTTTTCTTCACTCCTAGCCAGATCCTTCTGGATCTGTGGGTTTAGAGTTTTCATTAAGTTTAGAAAGGTTTTGGCCATTTTTTCTTTTCTTTTTTTAAAGATTTTATTCATTTATTTGAGAGAGAGAAGGAGAGAGAGAGAGAGAGAGAGAGAGTGCAAGCACAAGCCAGGGGGGAGGGGCAGAATGAGAGGGAGAAGCAGATTCCCCTCTAATTGGGGAGTCCAACACTGGGCTTGATCCTAGGACCCTGAGATCGTGAGATCATGAGATCATGACCTGAGCTGAAGGCAGACGCCCACTGACGAATCCACTCAGGTGCCCCCCTCATTTTTTCTTCGAATATTTTTTTCTAGTTCCTTTCCTCTGCCTCTTTGGGAAATTGTATATTAGCTTCTCACAGTTTTCAGATGTCAAACTTCAGTCTTTTATTTTGAGCTGTCTCATATGTGTTTATTGGAAAATCCAGTGTGTTTTTCATGTGTGATATAATTTACATCTCTGTAAGTGCTATTTAGTTTTTAAAAAATAGCTTCTATGCCTCCACTTACCTTTTTATGCTTTCTTTGGAGTTCTAGCTAAGTTAGTGACAAACAGTTTGATCCTTTCCCGTCCTGCTCTTATGAATTGTTAGGTGAATCCAGAGTAGTGTTCAGCCTAGAGCTCATAATTCCCCACTGCTGAGGCACGACCTACTTACGCTATTCATTGTGCTGCGGGTTATGAGTTTTTCCAGCATGGCTAATGGGGATAGATACTGCCCCTGGTGCCGTGTGAGCACCAGGCAGGGTTTCCTCTGCTCTTTCCAGATGGATCTTTCCCCTGGTCACAGGAGATTTCCTTACGTGCATGCATTGGTTATTACTCTTCTGTTCTCCGGGGTTCGTTCTTTTTTCTGCTTTCTCCTCGCCAGTGCTTTGACCGCTGATCTCATCTGTCTTGGTTTCACCGGACTCAGTTTCATCACCTCAACTCAGGGAGTCTGGTGGAGTCTATCTCAGTTTTTTCACCTGTGTCATGGCCTGGAAATTGTGCCAAGGCAGTGAGCTCCAGTATGTGTTAGGCTAACTTCTTGTGTTTTCAGGGATCATTGTCCTTCATTGCCTGAATTCCTTTTTCTTGAAAGTGATTTTAAAGTGTATTTTACCTGTTTTTGTTTGGCTTTTTTCAGGTAGGAAGATAAATCAGTACCTGTTACTCCATCTTGGCCAGAAGCAGATTGCAATAGAACTTTGGCACATGCTGTAGACTGTCTTTAATGCTCTCCTTCCTCCTTTGCTCACGTGTTTCCTGCTCCTCCTTCATTTCTCAGAATAGTTATCTCTTCCTCAGGGAAATCTTCCCTTCCTACCGTAGATCAAGTTATGTTATGTGATCCTAGAACTCTTTTATTATAGGAACTATCTGAATTCCTAATTGTTTTCTCCTTCCCTAGACTTTAAGCTAAATACAAGCCAGAGATCTGCACAGCTTAGTGTAATATCTTTTGCTTTTTAAAAAATTTTATTTATTTGAGAGACAGAGTGCATAAGAGGGGCAGGGGCAGGGAGAGAAGCAGACTCCCCACTGAGTAGCGAGCCCAATGGAGAGTTTGATCCCAGGACCCTGAGATCATGACCTGAGCTGAAGGCAGATGCTTAACCAACTGAGACACCCAGGCATCCCAGTAATATATTTCATATTGAAATCCTTCAATATATATTTGTTTAATGTATGAATGAATGAATGTGAAAGCATACAGTCCTTTATATGCAAAAGTACTCATATATTTTATTCTTTTTCTTTTTTAATATTTAATTAATTTATTTGAGAGTGAGCATGACTAGGGGTGTGGTAAAGAACAGAGGGGTAGGGAGGAAGGGTGGAAAGAATCTCAAGCAGACTCCATGCTGAGTGGAGCCCGATGCAGGGCTCGATCCAACGACTCTGGGATTATGTCTGACCTGAGCTGAAACCAAGTGTTAGATGCTTAACCAGCTGAGCCACCCAGGTGCCCTATATATTTTATTTGTTTTTGTTTTTTCTCTGATGTAGATCCTGTCAGTTTATTGAAAATCCAGGAGGCGGTTCTTTCATATGAAAGATTAATAGATCTTAAAAAATATCACTGTGAACAACTTAAAAGAGAAAATAAAAAAATGGAAAATAAGGCTAATGAACTACAAAAGGAGCTATTAGAAACAAAAGAAATGATATCGAAGTTAGAGCTTCAAAAAGTGGAATGGGAGCAAGAACTCTACTGTTTGAGGTATGATATCTTGGTTTTAAGGAAATACTTGAACTATTTACTTTTTTTTTTTTTTTTTTTAAGATAGGCTCCACACCCAATATATGTGGGGCTTGAACTCACAGCCATGAGATCAAGAGTCACATGCTCTACCAGTTGAGCCAGCCAGGCACCCCTAGAATTATTTACTTTTATACTACAGATGTGTAGAAGTTTTAAAATTGCTAACTTACCTTCTGGGATTTTATAGGGAAGAAAACTTCTTTAGTATTGTGAAGTATGAGATTCTTCAAAATAATACAGCAAGTTCTTAACAGCTTTTAATAATTTAATGAATATTCCAAATATAATTTTAATGACCATATAGAAATCCACCATGTGGAAACCTCATTATTTAACAAATTGAATTTTGGGTTTTTTACCCCCATTTTTCTATACTTTAATTAATGCTGTAAGCAATGTTTTTTTATATAAATCTGTTTATACATTTCTGGTTACTTGGAATAAATTCTTCAATGTACTATTGTTTACTTAAAGTATAAAAATTTTTAAAAATGTTCTTTCATCCTATTTTTAAATTGGACCCATCAACAGGGTATAAAATGGCCATTTTTCTCGAGACAGAAAACATTTTTAAAATTAGTTTTTCTAAAACTAATTTTAGTGTGACTAAAAAGTAAAATGGAAAAGGACTACTGCTATGTTTTTTCAGCATCTCTCTTATATGTTGATAAAATTAATTCAAAAGCCTATGCTGCAAGCACATATTACTCTTTATTGTTTACTTAATATAGATCCTGTGTTGTTATAAAAGGGGTTTTTAAATGATTTATTAAATGGATAGTAGGGGAAACAAATAATACATTATATGTTAATAAAAAAAAAAAACTGATAAGGGGTACCTGGATGGCTCAGTTGGTTACGTGTCTGCCTTTGACTCAGGTCATGATCCCAGGGTGCTGGGATTGAGTCCCCCATTGGGTTTCTTGCTCAGCGGGGAGCCTGCTTTTCCTTCTCCCTCTGTCTGCTACTCCACCTTTTTGTGCTCTCTCTATCAAATAAATAAATAAAATCTTTAAAAAAATGAAATGAATAATAATCAATAAGGTAAATTGAGAGTATTGCAGAAGAAGAAACATAAAAATTATAGGGCAACAAATATTCGACTCCCTAGCCTGGTCCTGGATCACAGTAATCTGCAGGTGTATGTTGTGTAAATGCATCTGCAGATACTGTCTTACACGGCTGTACCTGTGATGTTTCATGAAGTAGCAATTTACTTGTAGTGAATTATAACTTTTTTATAAACAGCAACTTCTCTTTTTTAAATAGTAACTAAATTATCTCTTCTAATGGAGGAGTAATTAGGACTATGTAGAAAAAACAATAATTTTCCATTCTTTCTTGAATAATTTCAAAATTCCTTTCCCTACAATGTCTCCCACAGTTATTACTGACTAAAACTTAGTACTAAGCAGCACAATGCTTTTTCATTGCTTCTTTTCAACTATATATATCTTTTGGAAGAGATTGAAGTGAGAAATTAAAAACATGAGCCCTAGAAAGGAAAAAAAAATTGAGAATGTAGAAATTTCATTTGGATAAAAAAACAGCATATGTGGAAGCAGATCATAACATGAGTTTTTTATTGCTTACAAAACAAATTTTAAAATAAGCACATTTATTTGCAGGTTTACTTTAAAACAAGAAACCGAGAACAGAGCAATTGCTGAAATGTTACATGAAAAGATTCGGGAGCAACTAACAAGAGAAGAAGAGCAGTATAAGAAAGAAGTTGAAATGAAACAAGAACTTGAACTTAATCTTAGAGCACTAGATATGGAATTGAGGACTGTAAGAAATAATTTCAATCAGGTAAGTCTTTGATAAAAATTTCATATTTCCATCACTATTATTTATAATACCCTTTGATTTAATGTATATTACTTAGGTATAAAGTAGATAAAAATTTAGTTTTATACTAATAGGAACTATGATATTTATAGCTAAGATCATTAATTTATTGGAATTCTTGGCTTCTCGTATAAACGCTATGTCTATTTTCTGAATGAAGGGATGGAGGGTAAATTGAGATAAATATGCATGTTGGCTTTTTTTTTTTTAAGATTTTATTTATTTTTAGAGAGAGAGCATGAGTAGGGGAATGTGTAGAGGGGGAGGGAAAGGGAGGGATAAGAATCTCAAGCAACTCTGAGTGCAGAGCCTGACTCAGGGTTGATCTTAAAACCTTGAGATCATGACCTGAGCTGAAACCAAGACTGGGACACTTAACCAACTGAGCTACCCAGGCACCCCAGTTTTGGATTTTTTATATTAAAGTACAGGCTAAATCACCTTGAGACTATGATGGAATTAGTTAAATGCTTTGTAAAGAAATTTTATTTCACATACTGTATCTACCTGTATTTTTACTCTATGACAAATATAGCTGTCATTTAAATTAAAATTTGAGTTATTCGTGTAGGATAAAAATCCTTGTATTTAAAAAGGCTACTTCTTTTGAACTTTTTTTTTTAAGTTCTCTTAAGCTTTTGACTTTTTTTTTTAATGGTGTCATCCAAAATTCTAATGAAAATATGTCTTTAGGTTGTGGAAGAACGGTATGATACTGAGAAACAACTTTGTCGAAAACAGGATGCCAGAATATTACGAGATGGAATTCTAAACAATCACCTTTGCAAACAAAAAGAGATAGAAATGGATAACAAAATGAGTTCTGGGGTATTTTCTTTAGTTATTTTGAAGTACACGTGTGTATGTATTTGTATGTATATATATTTTATTTTCTGAAATTATTGTTTTTTCTCTCTGTGTGTGTGTACATATACATATATATATATATTTCTCCATGTGTATATATATGTATACATATATATGTATATATATGTGTGTTTGTATATATATATATTTTCTCCATGTATATATGTATATATATATTTAAAAGCCAACACTCCAAGCATAGAGGATTTTTAAAGCATGCATATTTTGAAATTGAGATTCAATTAAGTGGATTAACTTGACAGTTAGCTCCAGATTTCCCAAATGAACTGAATAAAAAGTACAGTATCTCAGTACTTTTTATACATATATACATAAGTATAAGTATATATTTATAAGTATAAATATATATATATACATACATATATACTTTTATACATTTATACATTTATGCAAGCTATACATGGTAGCTTTTTATACATTTTAGGTTGGCATAATTTTATTCTTATTTATATAAATTTGAATTTTTAGTCTGAAATCATGTATTCTTATGACCTTTTAATCTTTTGAAGGCCCTTACTTTTCATTAAATCATAATTTGGGACGACTGTAATGAGCTTTAGCAAAACTATATTTGATTTAATCTTCCCACTGCTATTTATAATTTTTAAGCAATTTCACAAATAATTTGCTCATTTCAAAGCTCAATTACTATCATTTGGGCATAAGTTTGTCCAACACAAAGAGAATTGTATCTCTGTAATTTATTAATTGGGCATTGCATCTCCATTTTCAGATTAATGAGGGGTGGCAGGATTCTTGTGTAGCAGGAATGGAGGTCAGGGAGAGAGGTGAAAGCCAGTCATCTAGGGTCTTGAAGGCCATTAGAATGACTTCACTTATGTTCTGAGATAGTTATCTGTTAAAAGGATTTGAGCAGAGGATTGAACCTGTGAGGAACTCCGACATTAATTGAAGCCTCTAATAAAAAAGAGGGAAAACATTTCATACTGTAGAATTTACCAAAGTTAGTTCCACCTATATAGCCATTTCTTTCTGAGACTTCAGTAGCTTGGGAAGCTTTGGGAAAATTCATCCACAAGGAATGGATAGTGGGGCTGAATTAATTATCTAAGTACCATAATACTGACTAGGCAGGATAACATCTTTTTGTGTCTTTAACCAAATTCATTAAACAGCCATAATGTGTACATGTTAGGAAAAGGAGATGAATTGACGTTTGTAGTGAAATTTTCCAAGTACATAGGTTAAAGTTATATATTGTTAATGTAATTTAATAGTAAGATGATTTATAAAACCAGTAACAGAAATGTCTTATTAGGTAGTTGTGAGAAAACTTCAAGAAGAACTGGCCGATACCCTAAAAAAACTATCTATGTCAGAGTCTTCACTGGAGGTGACATCACGTTGTCGTATGAATTTAGAAGATGAGGTACAGGACTTAAAGAAAAAACTGGCTCAGAGTAGGAATCAGGTATGTATGAAATGTAACATGTCAAGTTAATCTGTAGTTGGTTAAATAATATGAAGTGTTTTAGGATGCTTATTTCCATGGACCACTTTCTTCTGTATTTTCGTTACAATTAATTTAGTACAATTTTAGTATCTTCACAATGTACTTATTTCTTAAACTTTGACTTTCATTCTGTTATTTCTGTTATACATTTTTTTCTTATAGTAGTTACCCTTGAAAGTTGAAATTTACACATCATTCCTCACAGAAATTGGGACTTTTTCCCTACTAAATAATTTTTTTAAAGACTTATTTATTTATTTGTGGTCCGGTGAGGGGGTTGGAAAGGCAGAGGGAGACGGAGAGAATTTCAAGCAGACCCCTGCCCAGCAAGAGCCCCATGCTGGCTTGATTCCATGACCATAAGGTCATGACCTGAGCTAAAATCCTGAGTTGGCTGCTTAACCAACTGAGCCACCCAGGTGCGCTAAACAATGTTTTTTAATGATATCTCTGTTACCATGATGAGCTAAGCCATGTAAAAGCAGAAGATAATGTTTAATAGAATGTTTCAGGAAATTATCTTATTTTTCATCTTTACTTTTTTGAATGGATACAGAATCTGTACTGATTTCAGGGTAACTTGTACAGAAAAGTGATTTCACAAACCAGTTGAACTTAGGCATTTCCTTCATTTTCTTTTCCTTTTCAATATATAATAAATGCACAGAAATATTTAGATCATGTATACTATATACACCCAAAAGAGAGAATTAAGAAAATTATCTATGTCTTGCCATTGGATTTTTTTTAAAGCTTTATTGAGATAGAATACACATTCCATACATTTCACCCATTTAATATGTGTAGTTCAATGTTTCTGAGTATATTGATAGAGTTGTGCAACCATTATTGCCATCAACTAGAACATTTTAATAACCCTGAAAAGAAACCCGTAATCCTTGCCCCCAGGCTCAGGCAACCACCAGTCTACTTCCTGCCTCTATAGAGTTGCCCATTCTGAATATTTCATATATAGGGAATCACACAATGTGTGGTCCTTTGTGACTAGCTTCCTTCGCTTAATGTTTTTGGGGTTCATCTGTGTCATAGCATATATCAGTGCTCCATTCCTTATTATCAAACAGTACTCCATTGTGGGCTAAAACCCTTGTTCATTCATCATTTGATGCACCTTTGGGTTGTTTCCACTTTTTGGCCGTTGATAATGCTGCTGTGAACGTTCATTTAGTTATTGTCTGGACATCTCATTTTATTTCCCTGCTATCACATTTTATCCTCTCAGTTAATTGGGTTGATTTCACCATCTCTCAGTATTTTTTTTAAATTAACATATAATGCATTATTTCTTTCAGGGGTACAGGTCTGTGACTCATCAGTCTTACACAACTCACAGCACTCAGCATAGCATATACCCTCCCCAATGTTCATCACCCAGGCACCCCATCCCTTGCACCTCCCTCCCCTCCAGCAACCCTGTTTGTTTCCTGAGATTAAGAGTTTGTCTCCCTCCCTGGTCCCATCTTGTTTCATTTTTTCCTTCCCTACTCCCCAAACCCCCCACATTGCCTCTCAACTTGCTCATATCAGAGAGCTCATATCATAATTGTCTTTCTCTGATTGACTTATTTCGCTCAGCATAATACCCTCCCTTTAGTTCCATCCACATCATTGCAAATGGCAAGATTTCATTTCTTTTGATGGCTGCATAGTATTCCATAGTGTATATATACCACATATTCTTTATCCATTCATCTGTTGATGGACATCTAGGTTCTTTCCATCATTTGGCTATTGTAGACATTGCTGTTATAAACCTTTGGATGCATGTGCCCCTTTGGATACCTACATTGGTATCTTTAGGGTAAATACTCAGTAGTGTGGTTGCTGGTCATAGGGTAGCTCTATTTTCAATTTCTTGAGGAACCTCCATGCTGTTTTCCAGAGTGGCTGCACCAGCTGACATTCCCACCATTCCCACCATTCCCACCAGTGTAGGGGGGTTCCCCTTTCTTCACATCCTTGCCAACACCTGATGTTTCCTGACTTGTTAATTTTAGCCATTCTGACTAGTAGGAGATGGTATCTCAGTGTAGTTTTGATTTGTATGTCCTTGATGCCAAGTGATGTTGAGCACTTTTTCATCTGTCTGTTGGCCATTTGGGTGTCTTCTTTACAGGAATGTCTGTTCATGTCCTCTGCCCGTTTCCTGATTGGATTATTTGTTCTTGGGTGTTGAGTATGATAAGTTCTTTATAGGTTTTGGATACTAGCCCTTTATCTGATATGCCATTTGCAAATATCTTCTCCCATTCTGTCAGTTGTCTTTTGGTTGTGTTGACTGTTTCCTTTGCTGTGCAAAGAGCTTTTGCTCTTCATGAAGTCCCAATAGCTCATTTTTGCCCTTGCTCCCCTTGCTTTGGGGGATGTTTCTAGGAAGAAGTTGTTGTGGCTGAGGTCAAAGAGGTTGCCGTCTGTGTTCTCCTCAAGGATTTTGATGGATTCCTTTCTCACATTGAGATCTTTCATCCATTTGGAGTCTATTTTTGTGTGTGGTATAAGAAGATGGTCCAGTTGCATTCTTCTGCTTGGGGTTGTTCAATTTTCCCGACACTATTTGTTGAAGAGACTGTCTTTTTTCCATTGGACATTCTTTCTTGCTTTGTCGAAGATTAGTTGACCATAGACTTGAGGGTCCATTTCTGGGCTCTCTATTCTGTTTCATTGATCTATGTGTCTGTTTTTGTGCCAGTACTACACTGTCTTGATGATGACAGCTTTGTCATAGAGCTTGAAGTCTGGAATTGTGATGCCTTCGGCATCAAGCCCTGCATTAGGCTCCCTGCTCAGCAGAGGGCCTACTTCTCCCTCTTCCTTTGCAGCTCCCCCTGCTTGTGTTCTCTCTGTCTGTCAAATAAACAAATAAAATGTTAAAAATCCCACAAAAACTTAATTATGTTGAGCATCTCATCTTTTTATGTGTGTTATTATCCATTTCTATATCTTCCTTAAAGACTGAATCAATTATTTTGCCCACTTCTTTATTGGATTGTCTTTTCATTATTGTAAGAGTTATTTGCATATCCTAAATACAGATCCCTTATCAGATATAAGATTTTCAAATCTTTTCTCTTATTCAGTAGCTTGACTTTTCACTTTATTGATGGTGACGTTTGAAGCAAAGACGTTTTTAATTTTGATGAAATATACTTAATTTTTTTTGTCTTTTGGTGTCATATCTAAGAAACTGTTGCCAAATCCAGTCACAAATGATACACCTATGTTTTTTTCTAAGTTTTTTTTTTATACTTTTAGCTCTTAAGTTTTGAGTTAATTTTGTATATATGCTATGAGGTAGAGGTTTAATTTTATTACTTTGCATGGGGACATCCATTTGTCCTAGTACCATTTGTTAAAAAGACTATTCTTATTCCATTTAATTGTTTTATACCCTCGTTGTACGTCAGTTCACCGTAATGTAGCAATTTCTTTTTAGATTGTCAATTCTAATACATTGATCTATATGTCTATCCTTATGTCACTGTCCAATCAAATTTTATGAGACATCTTCCCTAGTCGTCTTACAAATTACCACTCACTTATGTAATAATAAAAAGTCACTGTAGGAGAACTTAACTTTACTCCTGTAGACATTTTTTGCTTCTTAAAAAGGAGACTTTTACCAACTTATGCCTTGCTGACTCCATGATCCAATGAGAAGTTAGGCTCAAAAAGCTAGAGTCCTGTTTCTTTTCTCCATTCATATCTTTAGTCTCTCACTCAGTGCCTCGCATATCCATTTTCATCAAATCTTGGTTGTGGGATCTGCTATCTACTATTTACTTCATTACGTTTTATGAACTTGTTATAAAGTGTAGACTCATCCATAAATTTCACCATGTAGGAAGGAAAAGATGAACTCTGGGCCTTCAGCTTTCCTGTTTTGAAATCTTGCTAATCCAGAATTGCAACTCACAATTAGATACTCTTTTGACCTGGTTCTTGTGTATAACACTGGTATTGATCCTGTTCTTGGCAGAGATTCTACATTCTCAGAAAACACAGGTGTCTTTACCTGTCTTCTTTTAGTTTAAATAGAAAGATATGTACTTTAATAGCTCAATACGTAATTAATGGAATAAATATTTATTACATTATTTCCAGAATACAGCTGTAAATTATCAGGTTTTATTTAAAGGCGTTATCAGACACAAATAGTAGATAATCAGTTTAAATTCCAAAAAAAAATTCAAAGCCTGTTTGTATGATATAGGAAAGCTTTGTGGCACAACATAAAGACGAGATGGTCTTACTTACCTCCCCACATAAAAAAGCTTCGAGTAAAATAAAGGAGAAGTTATATTCAATTTAAATAATGCCAAAGGATAGTACATTTCGTTTTCTACTGAAAAGATTAAAAATGATTCCATAATGTTCTCTTTATTTCCTCACTGATGAAAGCTGAATAAAGATTGAGTATTAGATTGGTTAAAAAATACTCAAAGATGCCTATTTCTTTTAGAATTTCAGTTAATGGAGATCAGGTAAAAGGTCAAATTTTGGTTATTAAACTATTTCTAGTTTTTCAGCTATTATACTTCAAATCATATTGTCTCTCTGCTTGCGAATTTTTCTTTTCCCCTAGCTTGTGGGGAAATTCTGGAAAGGTGTTCTGCCAGTTGTAATAATTTATAATTGAAGGGAATCTTAGAAAAATATCTTAAGAGAAAGGAAGAAGGTGGCAGAGTAAGAGGACCCTAGTTTCAACTAATCCCTGAAGAATAACAGAACAAAGTCCACTATTAGAGAGAAGAGGCCACATCAAAGAAGGTAGGAAGTACAGAGATGTGGTTTAGGAGAGAAACAGATCCTGGCGGCTGCAGAGGAGGGGAGTCATGGTCATGGAGAAGGGCAGGAGCGAGACACGGGTCTGCACAAAGAGAACGTTTCCCTGTAGCCACTGACTACACAGGAAAGTGAGAGGAGTATAATGTCATGAGTTCTTACAACTAAGGGGACTTAAAACCTGGAATTCTAAAAGTCACTGGGTTTGGCTGGGATAGAGCCTGTAGGGCACTGTGCTGCTCTTGGAGAGAAGGCAGGCAAACCACCTGGGAACATACAGCATGGAAACAGTGATCTGAACAGTGTCTGGGGCATACAGTAGGGAAATTACTCAGTCTTCTCAGAGCATTTCCCTGAGAGGCAGTGTTCACAGAGACCCCTCTCTAGGAACAAAGAAACCAGCTTGTACCATTTCCCTCCAGTGCCCCTCAGCACAAGCACAGAGCCATCTGTGGGACACAGTGCAGCTCTGACACTGGCTGCTTAATCTGCTTACACCGAGCACCATCCCCTTGCACTCCAGTGGAACTGCCCTGCTCAATCATTCTTGCCTCAGTCCCACCACAGCAGGCCTTTCCCCCAGAAAATCAGCACAAGCCCCTGCCCACACCACATCTGACCAGATTCGGGAGGGCCTCAGTTCCAGTGGAGGTGGTGACAGGTCTCATTTCACAAGCACACCAGAGCACACCTAGTTAAAAGTTGCTACCTTCAGGCCAGGTACTAAACACTGCCCACAGCAGTGAGGGAGAGCCTCTGCAGATGTCTGGCCTGAAGGACAGAGCAGCCAGAACACAACAGCAGAGTGCATGCAGCACACACTAGAGATACTCCCCTAAGCACGAGACCCTGGGCACTACATGACGTCTTTTTTCATAAGTCCATTACTTTCGGGAGCAGATGATGTAACTGGCTTTTTTAACACAGAGAAGCTGGTAGAGACTTAGATAAAATGAGAAAACAGAGGAATTTATCTCAAACAAAAGAACAGGATAAGGCCATGGGTCCAGAGATTGAAGTGAGACAGATGTAAATATCATGCCTGATGGAGGATTTAAAGCAGTGATCATAGGGATACTCACTGGACTTGAGAAAAGAACGGACAACATCAGTGAGACCCTTACAACAGAGATAAAAGAGCTAAAAAAGAATCAGAGATGAAGAGTGGAATAAATGAGATAAGAAACACACCTAATGCAATGAACAGCAGGCTGGAAAAAACAGAGGAACAAATTAACAACTTAGAAGTCAAAGTAATGGAAAGCAATGAAGCCAAAGAAGGGAGAGAAAGAAGAATTATGCAAAATGAGACCAGACCTAGGGAATTCAGTGACTCCATCAAATATAATAACATTCATGTTATAGGAGTCCCAGTAGAAGAAGAGAGGAAAAAAGGTGTAAGAAAAGTTGTTTCTAGAAATAATAGCAGAAAACTTCCCTAATCTAGGGAAGGCAAAAGACATCAAGATCCAGGAGACACAGAAAACTATCAAAATCAACAATAGTAGGCCAACACCAAGACCTATTGTAATTGAATTTGCAAAATATACTGATCAAGAAAACATCTTAAAAACAGGAAAGCAAGTCAGTAACTTCCAGGGGAAACCCCTTAAGGCTAGCAGGAACTTTTTCAGCAGAAACTTTGCAAGCCAGAAGGGAGTGGTATTATCTATTCAACGTGGTGAATGAGAAAAATCTGTAGCCAAGAATACTCTATCCATCAAGCCTATTACTCAGCATAGGAGAGATAGAGTTTCCCAGATTAAAAACTAAATGAGTTTGTGACTACTAAACTAGCCCCACAGGAAATATTAAAGGGGACCCTTTGAGTGGAAAGAAGAGACCAAATGTGACAGTATAAGGGCAGGAAGCACAAAAGTAGCAAAAATGAACATTTATATAAAAAATAAGTTAAGGAACTCAGGAAAAAAGGATATAAAATATAATACCTTACCTAAAGCATGAGGAGAAGAGAAAAGAAAGGGCTCAAACTTAAAGACCAGCAGCTTAATATAGACTGCTATATGCAGAAGAGGTTATATACAAATTATATATCAAAAACCACTAATAGTGGTGCCTGGGTGGCTTAGTTGGTTAAGCATCTGACTTGATCTCAGCTCAGGTCATAATCTCAGGGTTGTGAGATTGAGCCCTGCACTGCACTCTATTCCAGCCATGGAGTCTGCTTAAGATTCCTTTCCCTCTCCCCACTCCACTCATGCCATCTCTAAAAAGAAAACAAAACCACTGATAAACACTCAAAGAGGAGAAAGAAATCCAAATATATCACTAAAGAAAACCAGTAAAACATCGAAGACACAAAAAATGGTCAGAGAAAATCTCTAGAAACAACCACAAAGCAAGTAGTAAAATGAGAAATACATATCTATCAATAATTACTTTGGATATAAATGGGGTAAGTGCTCTAATCAAAAGACATAGGATGTCAGAGTGGATTAAAAAAAAAGAAGAAGAAGAAGGAAAAACAAGACCCATGTATAAGCCGCTTGCAAGAGTTTTCTTTTTGTCATAAGGACACCTGCAGATTGGAAGTCAGGGGATGGAAAAAACATGTATCTTGCAAGTGAATATCAAAAGAAAGCCAGAATAGTAATACTTATGTTGGACAAAATAGAGTCTGAAAGAACGACTATAGTAAGAGACAAGAGCACTATATCATAATAAAGAGGACAGTCTGACAGGAAGAAGAACTATCTATTGTAAATATTTATGCACCCAACATGGGATCACCCAAGTACATAAAACAATTAATGACTAAAATAAAAGGACTAATTGATAATAATACAATAATACTAGGGCCCTTTAATTTTATTATATATGTTTTAAATGAAATTCATTGCTTTTATTCCTAATTGCAAAAGTATCCATGAAGACAATGTACAATTTGGATATTTTAGGAAGGAATAGAAATAATCAATAGTTTATTCTTCTAATCCAAGAGCATGGAATGGTCTTCCATCTTCTTGTGTCTTCTTCAGTTTCTTTAATGAGTGTTCTGTAGTTCCTCCAGTACAGATCCTTTACCTCTTTGGTTGGGTTTATTCCCAGGTATCTTATTGTTCTTGGTGCTATAATAAATGGAATCGATTCTCTAATTTCCCTTTCTGTATTTTCATTGTTAATGTATAAGAAAGCCATTGATTTCTGTACATTGACTTTGTATCCTGCCACGTTACTGAATTGCTGTATGAGTTCTAGTAGTTTGGGGGTGGAGTCTTTTGGGTTTTCCATATAAAGAATCATGTCATCTGTGAAGAGAGGGAGTTTGACTTTTTCCTTGCCAATTCGGATACCTTTTATTTCTCTTTGTTGTCTGATTGCTGTTGCTAGGACTTCTAATACTATGTTGAACAAGAGTGGTGAGAGTGGGCATCCTTGTCGTGTTCCTGATCTCAACGGGAAGGCTGCAAGCTTTTTCCCATTGAGGATGATATTTGCTGTGGGTCTTTCATAGATAGATTTTATGAAGAAGAATAAACATTGTTAAAATGTCTATACTGCCTAGAACAGTCTATACTTTTAATGCCGTTCCGATCAAAATTCCACCGGTATTTTTCAAAGAGCTGGAGCAAATAATCCTAAAATTTGTGTGGAATCAGAAGAGACCCCGAATCGCTAAGGAAATGTTGAAAAACAAAAATAAAACTGGCGGCATCACGTTACCTGATTTCAAGCTTTACTATAAAGCTGTGATCACCAAGACAGCACGGTACTGGCATAAAAACAGACATATAGACCAGTGGAACCGAGTAGAGAGCCCAGATATGGACCCTCAAGTCTATGGTCAAATAATCTTTGACAAAACAGGAAAAAATATCCAGTGGAGAAAAGATAGTCTCTTCAATAAATGGTGCTGGGAAAACTGGACAGCTATATGTAGAAGAATGAAACTCGGCTATTCTCTTACACCGTACACAAAGATAAACTCGAAATGGATAAAAGACCTCAACGTAAGACAGGAATCCATCAGAATCCTTGAGGAGAACATAGGCAGTAACCTCTTTGATATCAGCCACAGCAACTTCTTTCAAGATATGTCTCCAAAGGTGAAGGAAACAAAAACAAAACTGAACTTTGGGGACTTCATCAAGATCAAAAGCTTCTGCACAGCAAAGGAAACAGTCAACAAAACAAAGAGGCAACCCGCGGAATGGGAGAAGATATTTGCAAATGACGGTACAGACAAAAGGTTGATATCCAGGATCTATAAAGAACTCCTCAAACTGAACACACACAAAACAGACAATCATATCAAAAAATGGGCAGAAGACATGAACAGACACTTCTCTAATGAAGACATACAAATGGCTATCAGACACATGAAAAAATGTTCATCATCACTAGCCATCAGGGAGATCCAATTTAAAACCACATTGAGATACCACCTTACACCAGTTAGAATGGCCAAAATTAGCAAGACAGGAAACAACATGTGTTGGAGAGGATGTGGAGAAAGGGGAACCCTGTTACACTGTTGGTGGGAATGCAAATTGGTGCAGCCACTTTGGAGAATAGTGTGGAGATTCCTCAAGAAATTAAAAATAGAGCTTCCCTCTGACCCTGCAATTGCACTACTGGGTATTTACCCCAAAGATACAGATGTAGTGAAAAGAAGGGCCATCTGTACCCCAATGTTTATAGCAGCAATGGCCACGGTCGCCAAACTGTGGAAAGAACCAAGATGCCCTTCAACGGATGAATGGATAACGAAGATGTGGTCCATATACACTATGGAGTATTATGCCTCCATTAGAAAGGATGAATACCCAACTTTTGTAGCAACATGGATGGGACTGGAAGAGATTATGCTGAGTGAAATAAGTCAAGCAGAGAGAGTCAAGTATCATATGGTTTCACTTATTTGTGGAGCATAACAAATAACATGGAGGAAAAGGGGAGATGGAGAGGAGAAGGGAGTTGAGGGAAATTGGAAGGGGAGGTGAACTATGAGAGACTATGGACTCTGAAAAACAACCTGAGGGTTTTGAAGGGGCGGGGGGTGGGAGGTTGGGGGAACCAGGTGGTGGATATTAAGGAGGGCACGGATTGCATGGAGCACTGGGTGTGGTGAAAAAACAATGAATACAGTTACGCTGAAAAGAAATAAAAAATAAAAAAAAAATAAAATGTGTAAAAAAAAGAAATAAAAAAGGAAGCAAGAAAAAAAAATCAATAGCTAGGCACTTTAACACACCACTTACATCAGTGGACAGATCAGAAAGTTAACAAGGAAACAGTGGCTTTATATGATGCACTGGACTAGGTGGACTAAGGAGATATATTCAAAATATTCCCTCCTTAAACAACAGAATACACATTCTGGAACATTCTGTAGAATAGATCACATATTAGGCCACAAAACAAGTCTTTCTTTTTAAATTTAATTTTATTTTTTTTCAGTGTTCCCAAATTCATTGTTTATGCACCACACCCAGTGCTCCATGTAATACGTGCCCTCCATAATACCCACAAAACCGGTCTTAATAAATACAAGAAGATTGAAGTCATACCATGAACCTTTTCTGATCATAATACTATTAAATTAGAAGTCAGCCACAGGAAACAATGTGAAAGACCACAAATACATGTTGGTTAAGTAACATTCTACTAAACAATGAATGGAGCAACAAGGAAATAAAAGAATAAATTTTAAAAAAATACATGGAAGCAAATGAAAATGAAAACACAATTGCCCAAACTTTTGAGATTCAGTAAATATGGTTCTAAGAGGGAAGTATATAGCAATACAGGCCTACCTCAAGAAATCAGAAAAATCTACAACAACCTAACCTTCACCTAAAGAAGCTAGAAAAAGAATAACAAATGAAGCCTAAAGTCAGCAGAAGGAAGGAGATAATAAAAATTAGAGCAGTAGTAGTAGTAGGTGGCTCAGTTGGTTAAGCAGCAGACTCTTGATTTCAGCTCAGGTCATGATCTCAGAGTCCTGGGATTGAGCCCTGCTTCTGGCTCTGTGCTCAGTGGGGAGTCTACTTGAGGGTTCTCTCACTCCCTCTCCATTTGATCCTCTCCCCACTTTCTCTCTCTCTCAAATAAATTTTTTTTAAAAAATTAGAGCAGAAGTAAACACTATAGAAACTTAAAAAAGACAAAAATAGGAGAGATCAATGAAACCAGGAGCTGGATTTTTTAAAAAAATTAATAAAACCAATAAGGCTTTAGCCAGAGTTATCAGAAAGAAGAGAAGAAGGACCCAAATAATATCACAGATGAGAGAGGAGAAATAACAACCAACACCACAGAAATGCAGATAATTATGAAAGAATATTATGAACAACTATATGCCAACAATTTGGACAATGTAGAAGAAATGGATAAATTCCTAGAAACATATAAATGACCAGCACTGAAACAAGAATAGAAAATTTGAACAGACTGAAAACCAGCGAAGAAATTGAATCATTAATCTAAAAACTATGAACAAACACAAGTCCGGGACCAGAGGCAAATTCTACCAAGCATTTAAAGGAAGAGTTAGTACCCATTCTCAAACTATTCCAAAAAACAGAAAAGGAAGGAAAAACTCCAAATTCATTCTATGAGGCCAGTATTACGCTGATACCAAAATGAGACAAAGACACCACAAAAAGAACTCTAAGCCAGTATCTTTGGTGAACATGGATGCAAAAATCCTCAACAAAATACTCGCAAACTGAATCCAACAGTACATTAAAAAAAAATCATCACCATGATCAAATGGGATTTATTCCTAGGTTATGGGGGTGTTTTAATATCAGCAAATCAATCATTGTGATACACCAAATTAATAAAAGGAGAAGAATCATCTGATCATTTCAAAAGATGTAGAAAAAGCATTTGAGGGGCACCTGGGTGGCTCAGTGGGTTAAATCCTCTGCCTTTGGCTCAGGTCATGATTCCGGTGTCCTGGGATCTAGCCCCGCATCGGGCTCCGTGCTCGGAGGGGGGCCTGCTTCCCCCTCTCTCTCTCTGCCTGCCTCTCTGCCTACTTGTGATCTCTGTCCGTCAAATAAATAAATAAAATGTTTTAAAAAAAACATTTGACAAAGTGCAACATCCATTCATGATAAAAAAGTACAACATCCATTCATGATAAAAACCCTCAACAAAGTAGGTTTAGAAGGAACATACTTCAACATAATAAAGGTCATATATAAAAAATGCACAGGTAATGACATTCTAAATGGGGGAAAACAGAAAGAAAAACTTCTTAGATCTTGCTTCTAGTTATGGGCTTCTTCTCATTAGCACTGTTTGTCATTATTAAATTAATCTTAGGGGCACCTGGGTGGCTCAGATGGTTTGTCTGCCTTTAGCTCAGGTCATGATCTCCAGGCCCTGGGATTGAGTCCCATGTTAGGCTCCCAGCTCAGCAGGGAGTCTGCTTCTCCCTCTCCCTCTGCCTCTCCTCCTGCTTGTGCTCTGTCTCTCCGTATCTCTCCCAAATGAATAAATTTAAAAAATTTTAAAACAATTAATCTTAACATTTACTACTTCCCACTTTAATGGAGACCAATTTCTACTATATAAATTATGTATTTTATTAACTCTTTTTGTCATACATTTTTCTGTCTTTGTTTTTTCTTAACAAACTCCCCAAAGTGTAGTGGCTTACATAAATAACATTTATTTTGTTCACAAATCTACTGTTAGGAAAAGTGTGGCCAGGACAGCTTGTTCTCTTCCCCTAGCTTCAGGTGGGGCAGCTGAAAGTCTTGGGGCTGGAACTGTTTGAAGATTTGTTCACTCACATCTGGTGGTGTTGATGCTGGCTATTGCCTAGGGCTATAGTTGGGGCAGGCAGCCAAAACACTGACACTGGCACACTAGCCTCTTTGTGGCCTGAACTTTCTTACAAGATGGGGGGCTCAATTCCAAGGAAGCTGCCTGAGCTGCAGAGCAAGGCAGAAGCTCTGTTGTCTTTTGTAATCTAGCCTTGGAATACACAGAGCATCACATTCACCATATTCTGTTAGGAGAAAGTCACGAAGGTAGGCCCATGGTCTTTTTTTTAATGGAATGAATATTTAAAAACCTATGGACACATTTAAAAAGCAGCATGATTTACCCGCCGGCCACAATTTTTTTGTATTCCTCCCACATGAAAAATACACTCACCTTCCCCCCATACCTCCCACAAATCTCAGTTCTCCTGGCATTGGGTTTAGGCTTGAGTCCAAGATCTTACCATCTTAATCAGGTACAGCAGGGATAAGGTACCTGAAGTATAGTCCCTTGAGTGCAAGTCCTCTCCATCTGAGCACTTGGGAATTAAGGAAGACAGTTCTCTACCACTCCAAATGGAACACTCTGGTAACCTGCTCAGGACTCTCCCATTGAAAGAAGATGGGAGGCACACCAGTCCACAGCAGTTTTGAAATACACCCTGAAGCATGCTGTCAGTTCTTCAGTTAGGACTTAGTCCTAACCATGGGAATGCTTCTCCATGGCTGTTTGCTTTACTCTTGGAGCTCTTGGTTCTGTCCTTTTCATAAGGAATGACCTGTGTTTGTAGCTTCTTTCTCAGCTTGCTTCCTCCTGGTGGGACTTCTAAGACTCAAAGGCCTATTTTTAGTTTGTACTATCTTGGTCTCTTTTAGTCCAAGCTCGCAAACAGTGTTTTTGCTACTGTAATTATCTTAGTATTTTGAATTTTCCGTGAATATGATTGGATTTCATGCCATTAGAAAAGCCATTCTCCCGGGTCTTTTTGAGATAAGCTTTTCACCTCAGGTTTCCTGTGCAGCTCTCATTTGACAATGTGTTTCAAATTCTCCTACTCTTAAGATCCTTAAAGAAATTTGAGGCACACCTTAAATCCTTCTCAAGTCTTAATAAAGGGTTTATAGTTTTGGCTTCATCCATAGGCCATGTCTTCCTGGATTTGCTTTTAACCCAGAAGGCATTTCTTTCTTTTAGCGTTATTTGACAATACAGCATGTGGAGAGGCTGTAAATGAGGAACAGATAGATGAACCCAGTAAGTCCTGGTTCCTTCATATTGAATAGTCTTTCTTTAGCTTATCTCTCCTATCAGTTTTACTTTCAAGTGGTTTGTGGCACAAGTTCCTTTTCCCTCTAGTGTCCTTTTCTTCCCTTGTCTAGAAGCCTTTGCTGTAAGCCTCTTCAGGGGCCATCAGGTTTCCACTAACAGTCTCTTGGAAGCCCTTTTGGTTTTCATTCTTACTCTTCTCCACTTCGCACTCTTACTCTTCTTTCAGGTTCCACCCACCTCCTGGTTCGAAGAAGGTTTAGTTTTAGTTTTTTGGTTTTTTTTTTTTTTTTAATGGCAGCACCCCATTTTAATATCAGTATCTGTGCCAGTTATTTATTGCTGTATAATAAACCATCTCAAAACCTAGTGGCTCAAAACAGCATTTATCTTGTTCACAAATCTTTGGACAAGGCTGAGGAAGGCCAACTCATTTCTTCTTCATTTGGCCTCACCTGGGGTGACTGGAAGCTGGGAACTAGAATCATCTAAAACCTTGTTCCTGCACATGTTTGGCTGTTGAGGCTGGCTTTTGGCTAGGTTGTTAGCTAGGGCAGTCTCAGCTGGAATATTTGCATGAAGACTCACTAGGTAGCCTGGGCTTTCCCACAACAGCTGGATTCTAAGGGTGAGGTTTCCTAGAAGAAGAAAGTCAGATGGAAGCTATATCACATTTTCTAACCTAGCCTTAAAAATCACACAGCAGTTCTGCCATATTCTGTTCACTAGGAACCAGTTACTAAGGCTAGCGCATATTAAGGGGAGGGATTGTCATGGGAGAAGTGTCAATTTATAAAACCACCACATCCACTCACCTTGTCTTTCCAATCATATCTAAAGGAAAGGAGTTCTTCCCAACTGGAAGAAAGTTTTTTGGTTGAAACTGAAACTCCAGCAAGTTTTTTGGCTGTTTTCATTGCTTAGTATATTCTCTTATTTTGTGGGAAGTAACAAAGGACTATAACACTGTCAAGTTAAGGAATTTTTTTTTTTTTGGTCGAAAAATATATGGATCATCTCACTAAATTTTTTTCCCCACTAATTTTTTTTACTGAGAGATGTGCTTTCTTAACCTTGTGAATCATTTCTCCTCAGAATGCAATTCAAATTAGCATAAAACATTTGTAATTCAGAAAAAGGCTGATGGCATTAGAATCAGTATTTATAGATTCATTAATTAGAGTCTTATTTTCAAAGTCTTATTTTGGTAAGCATTTATTGGCTCAGACCTACATAAGTCTATATGGTATTCCTAAAACTTCTTTAAAAATTATGGAGTACGAGGGCACCTGGGTGGCTCAGTTAAGTGCCTTTGGCTTGGGTCGTGATCCTGGGATGCTGGCATTGAGCCCCATGCTGGGCTTCCTGATCAGTGGGGAGTCTGTTTCTCCCTCTCCCTGCTCTTATGCTCTCGCTCTCTTGCTCTCTCTCCCTCTCAAATAAATAAATAAAATCCTTAAAAAAAATTGTGGAGTGTTAAGGTGAGGGAAGGGTTCAGACACTTTCTACTAAGACATGACTTACAGTTATTTTATGGAGGAAAAAATCTGAAACAATCATAGAAAAATAAAAATATAAGAATCAAATACAAATGTGTGGCAAAGAGGATGACAGCAGAGATTGATTTTAGCAACTCCTAGTGGTTTTAATTTTGTTCTTGATTTTCTGAGTTATTTGAGGTTCCACATTCCAAGACTGTACAATATAGATAACATTTTGTTGAAAATGAACTTATTTTAAAATTTGAGCACCTGGCTGGAGCAGCAGTAACATATGTGACTCTTGATCTTGGGGTTGTGAGTTCAAGCCCCATGTTTGGTGCAGAGATTTAAAATCTTTAAAAAAAAATTTGGCGCCTTAGTTTTGCATTAGACTCGTTTCACTCTACATCTAAACTGTATTATTTTATTAATGCAGGTTGATGATCTTACAGCAAAACTGGAAACTATGTCTTCAAAAAACCAGGTTCTTACTCAGAAATTATCATCTATGAAAGAAATACAGATGAAATGTGAAAACCTAGAGAAGAATAAAAAGAAGTTGGAACAACAAGTAGTAAACCTCAGAAGTTGGGTGGAAGTCAACGTGGTAGAATACAGTAAAATAGAACGATATAAACAGGAGCTTGAAGAAAGGACAAGATTGACCCTAGCAGAAAAATTAAAAGAAGTCAATCTATTTTTAGAGGTTAATTTATTTGTCTATAAAATGCTTTAATTCATTTCACTGCAAATTACATTTTAGTTATATCCAGTGTAGAGTTTTCCTCTACTTCCTTTAGAGCAATTTGGTAAATTAATGGAAGCATTTGTTCCTTCCCTTTCAAAATTTCAGTTTTCATCATTATTCACACTAAATTGATCTTTCAGAATGATTCACAGTAGAAAGTTATTTTATTTTTTAAGACCAGTTAGTATAAAATAAGGCTATTGAGAGGAAAGGAAAAAATTGTGCTTTAAAAATTTTTACCATGGAGTACATGGGTGGCTCATTCGGTTGCTTGTTTGGGCTCCATTCTGGGCATGTCTGCATAAAAGAAATGGTACCGTACTTGGATTATTCTTTTTTTATATTAAGTATCTAATTTATTTATTTGGAAAGCACGAGTGGGGGATGGACAGGTAGAGAGAAAATTCCAGGCATACTTCATGCTGAGTACGACACAGGGCTTTATCCCAGGACCCTGATATCACTATCTGAGCAGAAACCAAGAGTCAGGCACTCAGATGACTGAGTCAGCCGGGCACCCCATGTACCTCAATTATTCTTAAGTTGTATTGTTCACATTTTAAAAATTTAAATGATTTTATTATTCTTTGAATTATCAGATTGCATGAGTTCTCATGTAAGAATGAACATTATTCACATTTAATTCAGCTTCACATTAATGATAAATATTTTACATTTCAGCTTTTTTTTTCACTTTAAAAATTGCTCTCTGAATCATTGACACAAAACTAAAAGAAAGAAATCTACTGTAATAACCCAGATTGTAACAATTTTAAAACTATGCTTTTAATTTGCTTTAGTCACAAGTAGCATTTCACGAAAGCAGAGCACAGTTAAGAGAACATAATAATGCTTCAGTAAGAAGTCAAATGGAACTCAGAATTAAAGAGCTGGAATCTGAATTATCCAAAATGAAAACTTGTCAAGATGTTACTAAAACAGAATCGGGCATATACGAGCACCTCTACCTAGAAGAAGTAAAACATCGAATGTCATTGACAAATGAACTGAACAAGTAAGTTAAAACAATCATGGAAAGTAGAGTTAGCTTATGAATTTGCCTCTAAACCATAATTTTTTTGGAGCCACGTTCATGAGAACAGTAGTAAGTGAAAGCCAACTAGATACTATAATTTTGAAAAATGATGTTTGTAAATGAACTTACTGTTGAAATGTTAGTCCAAGACAGTTTGCATTTCTCTTATTTTTGGTTTTAAATGATTTTATTTTTTTCCCTTGAGTATTTTCAGTTAATCTGATCTTCTAGTCTTTAAACTAATTGTTTGGAGGTTTATAATTTAGACAGCATATTATTATAAAGTTGTCAGAATTACCCTAAATAGAAATGAGTTTATTAATATTTATTTATTAATGTTAGTTTATTTTTGGAAGAGTGCATCTTTAACCCAAAAAGTCCAGACGGAAAGGGCAGATTCCACCTCCAGTACCCTGGTATCTGTGTTATAACCTAATTGCCTCTGGAGCTGTTTCAGTTCTTTCTGATCACAACTCTGCCATCTACTTCTCCCCTAGCAGTTGTTCATCTAAATTATTCCTCAGTGCCAAATGCCCAATTTCTCTGAGGTAATGTGTGAAGTGTGCAAGAGTGGTGAAAGCCAATGCTTGAAAAATGTCTTTGAGGGATGTTTTTTTATTTTTATTTTCCTTTAGAGATTTTACATATTTATTTGACAGAGAGAGCAAGTGAGCACAAGCAGAGGGGAGCAGCAGGCAGAGGGTGAGGGAGAAGCAGGCTTCCCGCTGAGCAGGGAGCCCAGTGTGGGGCTCAATTCCAGGACTCTGGGGTCCTGACCTGAGCTGAAGGCAGATGGTTAACTGACTGAGCCACCCAGACCCCCCAGGATGGTTTATTTTTGCAGCTCTAAACTGGTTTACTAAATATAAGTATGTGTCATGGCATCCCCAAGAATCTTTGAAGTACAACCATTCCAGAAGGCAGCGGGTATTACCTGTTAAGCCATGGACATCACTGATAGCCATTTCTCTCCCTCCTTAATTTGAATTACTTGTTAGTTAGGAACCCTAGAAATATATGTACTTCTTGAGAACAGTTTTAAACCTATAATTATACATAGTAGGTCTGCTCTGTCACATTTACCATGTTAAAACACTATTTAATGGCACATTCTGTTTACTATTATGGAAACTTAAAAAAACGCAAGTAACTTAGGACTGATTGGGGAGAAATGAAATACTAAGCACTGTGTTTTGTAATCTGAACAGGACTAGTGAGAGGCTGGCAGAGACCAGTACCAAACTTCTGGTGGAGAAGCAGCAGAAGCAAACTTTGCTTGACACTATTAATATGAGGCCAGCCCTAGATCTGCCTTATGGTAGAAATGTTAATAATAACAGTTCACTATTCAATAGAAATGTTGCTCTAAGAGGAGACGTGGTGATTCATACTTCAAACTCACGGCGTTCAAGTAATGACATCGAGACTTTCTTGACCAAGGTTAGTTATATTATCTTTCCTTTTTTTCCTTGGGTTTCAGATTTCTGATATAATTTTGTTTTTAATTTGGTAAAATTCTGAGTTGTTTAGCTAACCAATACATACTAAGTAAAAGTCATAATTATTTGTGCTAATAAAGAAATGAGACAGGGGCACCTGGGTGGCTCAGTGGGTTAAAGCCTCTGCCTTCAGCTCAGGTCATGATCCCAGAGTCCTGGGATCGAGCCCCACATCGGGCTCTCTGCTCAGCAGGGAGCCTGCTTCCTCCTCTCTCTCTGCCTGCCTCTCTGCTTACTTGTGATCTCCCTCTCTCTCAAATAAATAAATAAAATCTTAAAAAAAAAAAAAGAAAAAGAAATTAGACAGAAATTTTGATTTTTTTTCTTAGTTCCTGGAGCTCTTACTTTCAAGAGTTACCTATTATTACCTTTATTCGATAAATGTAACTAAACTGACATATTTTATTATTTTTTCAAGATTTTATTTATTTTAGAGAGAGAGTGTACAAGAGGGGGAAAGAGTGTGAGACTCTGAAGCAGACTTCCTGCTGAGTGTGGAACCCTACATGGGGCCCAGTCTCACACCCCTAAGATCAGAACCTGAGCCGAAAACAAGAGTCAGACACTTGACTGAGTTACCCAGGTACCCCAAAATGGACACATTTTAAATTTCTTGAAAACCAACATCTAAATTCAATTTTAGAAAGTAAATATTATTGCTCACTAATTAAATCTATACTTAGATGTTTTGACTAATTTCCTGGTTGGCAATGGTTCATAACAATTTTAAAGATCGATATTACCCATTTTTCCCACCCCTATGTATAAATGAACAACAAGAATCCAAACACTTAATCACATATGGATATTTATTATTTAAAAGAATCCATGATAAGTCCTTTTTATGATTTAAATAAACTTGTAATGCTAAAGAGATTAATTTTTCTTTTTAAGTTGTAATTGTTGTCATTTTCTCACCTGAGAGTACATCCTTAATTGTTATCTTACTTGGAGCATTTTTTAAAACTTATAACACTTCTATTTCAATTTTTACAAAATGTCTTGCTGAGCAATTGTAGAGCATTTTCTAAATCGCTAAATCAAGCAAATATAGGATTCTTTTTTTTTAGAGAGAGAGAGAGGGTGAGAGAGAGTGTGTGCAAGCTGGCGGTGGGGGGTGAGGTGCAGAGGGTAAGCAGGCTCCATACTCAGTACAGAGCCTGATGCAGGGCTCAGTCTCAACAATTCTGAGATCATGACCTCAACCAAAGTCAAGATCAGATCCTTAACTGACTGAGCCACCCAGGTGCCCCACAATTGGAATTTTTCAAATGAAGTTCACGTATATCTACCATGCCATCACTTGAATGATTGATGACTAAGATGGTCTTTAAGTAGCAGCTGGTTTCCATTGTGTATCATTGTTATTAAAATATCCATTTCAATCAATGTACATAGGTTTATGGTTTTGAAAGTATATTCATGGTTTTACTAAGGTAGACAAAGGTAGCATAGGCTCATGGTAAATGAGGCCTCAATCTTGTTCTTTTATTTGGTTTCCTTATTGTCTTGCTCTCTTCCCTTCTAATTTGAGGACTTTCTTTAGTGTTATGCTTGGTTGCCTTTCTTTTTCTTTTTTGTATATTATAGATTTTTGTGATCACAATGAAGTTCATATATAACATCCCATGCATATAGAAGTCTATTTTAAGTTGATGGTTACTTAAGTTTAAACACATTTTAAAAACACCACATTTTTCCACCCACCTTGTTTTATGTATTTGATGTCTTAGTTTACATCTTTCTATTTTGTGTATCCCTGAACTAATTACTGTAGATATAATTGTTGTTACTACTTTTGTCTTTTAACATTCATACTGGCTTTATAAAAGTGCTTGATCTATTACTTTTATTGTATGTTTGCTTTTACCAATAAAACTCTTTCTTTCATAATTTTCTTATTTCTAGTTATGGCCTTTTCTTTCTTTCTTCTTTCTTTCTTTCTATCTATTTTGGAGAGCAAGTGAGAGAGAACACAGATGGGAGGGGAGGGCCACAGAGAGAGGGAGAAGCAGACTCCCTGAGCATGGGGCCTGGTGTGGGGCTTGATCCTAGGAGGTCCCTTAATTAACCTGTCCTCATTTAAAAAATTCATTTATCTTTTTGTTTTTTGTCTTGGATGATTTCTGCTACCCTGTCGATCACTGATCTGTTCGTCTGCAGCTTTTAATCTGCTGTTGAGTCCCTCTCGTGTATTTCTCATTTTAGTTATTGTATTTTTCAGCTCTGATTCGTTCTTCTTTATATTTTCTCTTTGTTGAAGTTCTCACTGAATCCATGCATTCTTCTCCCAAGTTTGCTGAGCGTTTTTATGACCATTACTTTGAACTCTTTATCAGATAGATCACTTATCTCTGTTTCATTTAGTTATTGTTCTGAAGTGTCGTATTGTTCTTTCATTTGGAACATATTCCTCTATCTCCTCATTTTGTCTGACTTTCTGAGTTTATTTCTGCAATTGTTCTTTTCAACTTTTTCCCTCTTTAAAGTATGTTGCTTTGAACAATGAATGTTAGGTATCAAGTCAAGGAAGAAGAAACCCTTTCTAAGTATTGTCTGATCATTTTTCTTGTTGGAACTGTGGTGGAGTAGGTGGCAGATGACATTGCTCTTCTTTTTCTGAGTTGAGGACACAGGAGTCAGGCAGTTGGAGATAAGCCTAGTGACTTTAATACATACTAGCAAATTGGAGGATGTGGCTTAGGTATGTAGCCACAGCAAACTTCCTAATGCTTTATTCCAAATTAGGCACTTCCACACACAGTTGTAAATGGAAGGAAGAGGTGTTTGATGCCCAACCCACAAAGATGAAAGCAGACCTCAATTCATGTTACTATGGCAGGCATAGCTTTTCAGAGAAGAGATCTGGAAGCACATAGGCACTGCTGAGTGCCTTCTCCCAAATTCACCCACTAGGTAAATCTCCTTTCCTGTCACGAAGAAGGTAGAGAAGTGTTCTCACATGGAAATGAAGATTTACCTGTAATTTCTGAGTGAATTTAATTTATAATTAAAGTTAATCGTGTCTATTGTACATATGAACTAATGGAGAGGCTAGATGGCAAAGAGAAATCTGTTCAGTGTTTTAAATTTTGCTATAAATAACTCACAACATAGGTAACTCATTTGTTGATTGATTTTGATAAACCAAGTTTTATTTGAAGGAAATGAAGAATTCTTTCAAGGAAGAATTTCCTCAGGTTCAGGTTCTTTGGTTCAACTAACGATTTTCTCCTTCAAGTTCCCTGTCCCTTCAAGTTAAAAAAAATTGTGCTTATAAATTGAGTATATTGACTGTTACTAATAGGAGTTAAGATAAGTTCTCTTCCTTTATTTTTGTTCATGACTATAAAAATTTATAGTTTAGTTAGAAAGCTGTTTTCTGCCTAATGCCTTAACTTTATTGAGCCACATGACAAAGTTTTATGTATTCATTTTCTCTGAGTTCTAGTTAAAAATGCATGTATTTTTCCTGAATATGAGGAAGTAACTGGCATAAAACTCTAGGCTCAGTAAGACCTAAAACACATTCCTGGCCTGCAACTAGGTGGTTTTTTGACCTCAGGCAAACTACAATCTCTCAGAGGCCTTTTTGTCTCTTATGTAAAATTAGGGACTTTGACTAAGTTAGTGACTTTTATACCTCTGGGGAAATATTTTTTTTCCAAAGAATAGAAATTAACTTTTTTTTTTTTTAAATTAAACTGTATTATATAAGACAGAGACAAGTAGAGCTGTTTAGCTAAAAGAGAGATGAGACTACACCTGTAGACTTCCTTGTCCCTCAATCCTGCTGTGTCCCAGTGGAACCTTAGATTTCTATGAGCCATAGTTTGAAAACTAACAGTTATGAGAAAATCCTTCTAGTTAATAATTCTTTGAATTAAAATTTGCTGATACCTTGCACATTGCTTTTCTGTGTATAATTTTCTTACCCTCCTAATTTTTTGATAAATGGAAAAGTATAAATAAAATTGCAAATGCCTTCTCCTTATTAGTGGACGTCAAGCTATTTCTACCATCTAAACACAGTTCTCGCCTAGAAATAAAGGTCACAGAAGTAAATATTTAGGAAAAGTTTTGGGGAAAAGATAGTAACATTACATTGGTAATTCCTTAAGTCATGTCATATAAAAAAGTGTTTTATATTTTACATAGTATTTATTAATGGTATTATAAAATTGCTTCAACAAAAGTTTCTCCCATCAAGTGGTATTGAGTCATTAGTTTTACAAGGCTGCCTAGTAATGTTGTCAGATTATTAATTTTATAAGGCCTGAATATAATGTTATTGTCAAAAAGTGTTATGATCCCTCAAAAAATTAAAAATAGAAATGCAGTACCATGTGCCATTCAGTAATTACACTACTGGGTATTTATCCAAAGAAAATGAAAACACTAATTTGAAAAGTTATATGCACCCCTATGTTTTTTGAAACATTGTTTACAATAACCAAAGTATGGAAGCAACCTCAGTGTCCATCAATAGATGAATAGATAACGAAGATGTGTGATACATATACAATGAAATATTTATTCAGCTATAAAAAAGAATGGGATCTTGCCATTTGTGACAACATTGATAGACCTAGTATTATGCTAAGTGAAATAACTCAGAGAAAGTCATATACCATATGATTTCACTTCTGCATGGAATCTAAAAAACTAAACTACTAATAGCCTACTGTTAATAGTTCATTAACACAGGTTTTGTACATTACATGTTTACATACTATATTCTCACAATAAAGCTAGAGAAAAAAATGTTAATGAGAAAAACATAAGAGAAAATACACTAAAGTACGGTATCAAAAAAAGTGCATGTGTAAGTAGAGTAGACCTGCATCATTCAAACCCACGTTGGTCAAGGGTCAGCTGTATATTACAAATATTCCCATCTAGAATTTTCTTACTTAGACCTTTCTCATGAAAGGTATCCTCTCACTGAATGCCCAAAATGGGGTCTAATGTAGGGTACTGAGGGTTGCCTGGGTGGCTTAGTTGGTTAAGTGACTGCCTTCAGCTTAGCTCATGATTCCTGGGTCCTGGGATAGAGCCCCACTTCAGGCTGTCTGCTAAGTGGGGAGTCTGCTACTTCCTCCGTCTCTGCCTCTTCCCCCACCCATGCTCTCTATTTCTCATTCTGTCTCAAATAAATAAGTCAATAAAATTGCTGGAATAAACGTTGCGGTTCAGGTGCCCCTTTGGATCAATATATTTTTATCTTTGGGGTAAATCCATAGTAGTGCAATTGCCGGGTCGTTGGGTAGCTCTATTTTCAGCTCTTTGAGGAACCACCCTACTGTTTTCCAGAGTGGCTGCACCAGCTTACATTCCCACCAACAGTGTAAGAGGGTTCTGCTTTCTCTGCATGCCTGACAACATCTGTTGTTTCCTGACTGGTTCATTTTAGCCATTCTGACAGGTGTGAGGTGATATCTCATTGTGCTTTTGTATTTATTTCCCTGATGCCAAGTGATGTTGAGCATTTTTTTCACGTCTGTTGCCCATTTGTGTGTCTTTTTTGGAGAAATGTCTGTTCATTTCTTCTACCCATTTCTTGACTGGATTGTTTGTTCTTTGGGCATTGAGTTTGATAAGTTCTTTATAGATTTTGGATACTAGCCCCTTATCTGATATGTCAATTGCAAATACCATTTTCCATTCTGTAGGTCATCTTTTAGTGTTGTCAGTTGCTTTCGTTGCTATGCAAAACCTCTTTATCTTGATGAAGTCTTTATTTCCCTTGCCTTTGGAGACGTGTCTAGCAAGAAGTTGTTTTGGCCAAAGTCAGAGAGAATACAACCTGTGTTCTGTTCTAGGATTTTGATGGGTTCCTGTCTCACATGTAGGTTTTATATCCATTTTGAATCTTATTTTTGTGTGCGGTGTAAGAAGATGGTCCAGTTTAATTCTTCTTGCTTGTGGCTGTCCAGTTTTCCCAACACCATTTATTGGAATGACTATCTTTTGTTCCATTGGACATTCTTTCCTGCTTTGTCCCAGATTAGTTGACCATAGCGTTGAGGGTCCATTTCTGGGCTCTCTATTCTGTTCCATGGATCTCTGTGTGTGTTTTTGTGCCAATACCATACTGTCTTGATGATGAGAGCTTTGTCATAGATCTTGAAGTCCGGAATTGTGATGCCACCAGCTTTGGTTTTCTTTTTCAACATTCCTTTGGCTATTTGAGGTCTTTCCTGGTTCCATACAAATCTTAGGATTATTTGTACCAGCTCTGAAAAAATGTTGATGGTATTTTGATAGGGATTGTGTTGAATGTATAGATTGCTCTGGGAAGCATAGACATTTTAACTGTATTTGTTCTTCCAATCCATGAGCATGGAAGGTTTTTCCCTTTCTTTGGGTCTTCCTCAGTTTCTCTCATAAGTGTTCTATAGTTTTCAGAGTGCTGATCCCTTGCCTCTTTGGTTGGGTTTATTCCTAGGTATCTTAATGGTTTTTGATGCAATTGTAAATGGGTTTGACTCCTTAATTTCTCTTTCTTCTATCTCATTGTTGGTGTATACAGATGCAACTGATTTCTGTGCATTGGTTTTATATCCTGCCACTTTGCTGAATTCCTGTAGGACTTCTAACAATTTTAGGGTGGAGTCTTTTGGGTTTTCCACGTAGAGTATCACATCATCTGCAAAGAGTGAGAGTTTGACTTCTTGCTAATTTAGATGCCTTTATATCTTTTTGTTGTCTGATTGCTGAGGCTAGGACTTCTAGTACTATGTTGAGCAACAGTGGTGGGAGTAGCTATCCCTGCCGTGTTCCTGACCCAGGGGGTAAAGCTTTCAGTTTTTCCCCATTGAAAATGATACTCACTGTGGGCTTTTATGATATTGAGGTATGTTCCCTCTATCCCTCCACCATGGAGAGTGTTAATCAAGAAGGGATGTTGTACTTTGTCAGATGGTTTTTCTGCATCTATTGAGAGTATCATATGGTTCTTGTCCTTTCTTTTATTAACGTATTGTGTCACACTGATTGATTTGCAGATGTTAAACCTCCCTTGCAGACCAGGAATAAATCCCACGTGGTCATGGTGAATAATCCTTTTAATGTACTGTTGGATCCTGTTGGCTAGTGTCTTGGTGAGAATTTTTGCATCTGTAGTCATCAGCAGTATTGGTCTGTAATTCTCCTTTTTGTGGAGTCTTTGTCTGGTTTTGGGATCAAGGTAATGCTGGCCTCATAGAGAGAGTTTGGAAGTTTTCCGTCCATTTTTATTTTTGGAGACAGCTTCAGAAGAATAGATGTTAATTCCTTTTTTCAATGTTTGGTCGAACTCTCCAGGGAAGCCATCTGGCCCTGGAGTTTTCTTTGTTGGGAGATTTTTGATGACTGCTTCAGTTTCCTTGCTGGTTATGGGTCTGTTCAAGTTTTTCTGTTACCATTTCTTCCAGGTTGCCTAATTTGTTGGCAAATAGCTGTTCATTATACATTCTTAAAATTGTTTGTGTTTCCTTGGTGTTGGTTGTGATCTCTCTTCTTTCATTCATGATTTTATTAATTTGGGTCCTTTCTCTTTTCTTTTTGCAAAGTCTGGCCGGGGGTTTATCGATCCTATTCCTTCTTTCAAAGAGCCAGCTCCTAGTTTTGTTGCTGTGTTCTACTGTACTTTCGGTTTCTATTTCATTGATTTCTGCTCTGGTCATTATTAATTCTCTTCTCCTGCTGGATTTAGGCTTTCTTTGCTGTTGTTTCTCCAGGTCCTTTAGGGGGAAGGTTAGGTGGTGTATTTAGGACCTTTCTTGTTTCTTGAGAAAGGCTTGTATTGCTCTATACTTCCCTCTTCGGGACTGCCTTGGCTGCATCCCAAAGATTTTGAAGGGTTGTGTTTTCATTTTCCTTTGTTTCCATGAATTCTTTTACTTGCTTGTTAATTTCCTGGTTGGCCCATTCATTCTTTAGTCGGATGCTCTTTAGCCTCCGTGTATTTGAGTTCTTCCCAAATTTCCTCTTGTGATCGAGTTCAAGTTTGAAGGGACTGTGGTCTGGAAATACGGAGGGAATGATCCCAAACTTTTGGTACCGGTTGAGACCTGATTTGTGACCCAGTATGTGATCTCTTCTGGAGAAAGTTCCATGTGCCCTGGAGAAGAATATGTATTCTGCGGCTTTGGGATAGAGTGCTCTGAATACATCTGTGAAGTCCATCTGGTCCAGTGTGTCATTCAAAGCCCTTGTGTCCTTGTTGATCTTCTGCTTAGATGACCTGTCCATTGCAGTGAGTGAAGTGTAAAAGTCCCCTACTATTTATTGTATCATGCTCGATGTGTTTCATTAATTTTGTTATTAGTTGGCTTATGTAATTGGCTGCTCCCATGTTAGAGGCATAAACCTTGACAATTGTTAGATCTTCTTTTTGGAGAGACCCTTTAATTATGACAGTGTCTTTCCAAATCTCTTACGATGGCCTTTGGCTCAAAATCTAATTTGTCTGATAGAAGGATTGCCACCCTGGTTTTCTTTTGATGTCCATTAGCATGGTAAATGGTTTTTCCACCCCCTCACTTTCAATCTGGAGGTGTCCTTGGGTCTAAAACGAGTCTCTTGCAGATAGCATATTGATGGGTCTTGCTTTTTTATCCAATGATACCCTATGTCTTTTGCTTGGGGAATGTGGCCCATTGACTTTCAGGGTAACTATCGAAAGATATGAATCGAGTGCCATTGTATTACCTGTAATGTCATTGTTTCTGTATATTGTCTCGGTTCCTTTCTAGTCTATCTCACTTTGGGGCTCTCTCTTTGCTTAAAGGATCCCCTTTAGTATTTCTTGCAGGGCTGGTTTGGTGGTCACAATTTTTTTAGTTTCTGTTTGTCCTGGAAATTCTTTATCTCCCCTTCTATTTTGAATGACAGCCTTGCTGAATAAAGTATTCCTGGCTGCATATTGTTCTGGTTTAGCACCCTGACTGTACCATGCCAGTCCTTTCTGGCATGTCCTGAGCTGCTTTCTGGATTTTTCTCTTTGTCTCTGAAATTTGCAAGCTTCACTACTATATGTCGAGGTGTTGGCCTATTCTTATTGACGTTGAAGGGGGTTCTCTCTGCCTCTTGGATTTGAATGCCTTTTTCCTTCCCCGGATTACAGAGGTTCTCTGCTATAATTTCTCAGATATACCTTCTGCCACACCTCCTTTCCTCCTCTTCTGGGATTCCAGTTATTCTAATATTATTTTGCTTTATGGTATCACTTATGTCTTGAATTCTCCCCTCGTGATCCAATAATTGTTTATCTCTCTTTTTTCTCAACTTCTTTATTCTCCATCATTCTGTCTTCTATGTCACTACTTCTCCTTTCTGTGTCATTTATCCTAGCAGTTAGAGCCTCCAATTTCTAAAATTTGAAATAGTTAATATTTATTAGTTAATTACAGCTCAGTAAGTCTGTAAAAGATAAGTAGTGTTTTATTTCACCATTACCCATTATGTACGTGATGAAATTTTTAAAATTTCTATTCAATTAGCTGATACATGATATATCAGTTTCAGATATAGTGTTCAGTTAACCATCAGTTGTATATAATACCCAGTGCTCTACACATCACGTGCCCTCCTTCATGCCCATCACCCAATTACCCCACCCCATCCCACCTCCTCTTCAGCAAACATCTGTTTTTTTCCTATAGTTAAGAGTCTCTCGTGATTTGTCTCCCTCTTTGATTTCTTCTATTTAATGTTCCCTCCCTTCCCTTATGATTCTATGCACTGTTTCTTACATTCCCCATATGTATGAAACAATATGATAATTGTCTTTCTATGATTGACTTATTTATCTCAGTATAGTGCCCTCCGTTTCCATCCACATCAGTGTAAATGGTAAGAGTTCATCCTTTTTGATGGCTTCATAATATTCTATTGTATTTATATATACACCACATCTTCTTTATCCATTCATCTGTTGATGGACATTTGGGCTCTTTCCACAGTTTGGCTATTGTGGAGATTGCTTCTATAAACATTGGTGTCCAGGTGCCCCTTCAGATCAGTATGTTTGCATCTTTGGGGTAAATACCTTGCAGTAGAATTCCTAGGTCATATTTTTAACTTCTTGAGGAACTTCCAAATTGTTTCCGGAGGTAGAGCCTCCATTTTTTTTTTTTATTGCATCTCCTTAATAACCTTTTGATTTCAACTTGGTAATATTTTTGTTCTTCTATTTCTGCGGAAAGGGATTCTCCAGTGTCTTTTGTGCTTTGTTCAAGCCCAGCTAGTATTTTTATAGTTGTTATTCCAAACTCTAATTCTGCCATCTTACTTATATCCATACTGATTAGGTCCCTGCCAGTCAGTAGTACCTCCTGTTCTCTTATTTCAGGTGAGTTTTTCCATCTAGTCATTCTGTCTAGAGAAGAATAGAAAATGAGAGAACAAAATACTAAAATAACAAAAACAACCCCAGAGAAATATAATCTTAAACCAATGAGAAGAGACCAGAAACCAAAATAAATAAATAAGTAAAAGAAAAATGTAAAAAGAGAGAGAATATAATCGGACAGGTGTTGAGAACAGAGCAATACACTAGATTCTGGGTATATTTTGGTCTGTTTGCTGGAGGGAACTACATCCCAAAATTGTAAAGAAAGAAGAAAATAACGTTAAACACTATGAAAGGATAGAATGTAACTATAAAAATTGAAATTAAAAAAGTTTAAAAAACCTGAGATGATAAAATGAGAAATTGGTTGAAATGGAAAAAGAAAAAGAAAATTAAACTTGAAAGGTTAAGGAGCCATGAGTCCTATATAGTATTTTCCCCCAGCACTAGAGTTTTTCAGTTCTCTGTGATTGGTTAAACTTGATTCTAGGGGGAAGTTGCTGCTGATTTTCTGGAGGAGGGGCCTGTTGAGCTTGAGCTGATTCTCAGAGGTATTTGCCCTGGTGGTATTGCACTGCCCTTGCGAGGGGGCCAGGCTAAGTAAGGGCTTCCAGATCCCTCTTTGTGGCTTTTGCAGTGCTTGAGAGGATTAGAATGAAAATGTGAGCCTCCCAGTGTCCAGCCCAGAGCTGAAAGCGGGCACCCTCCACTCTTCAGTGTGCCCTCACAGCAAAGCTGTCAATCACTCTTGTCTCCCTGGTTTCTGTATGCACTCTGTATACGCCCAGCCTTTGAGCATTTTTATTTCAGCCATGCAACCCCCTTTGGAGTTTCCAAACTTTGCAGTCTCCTGTGGCATGCATTCATGCCGCTCCTCCAGGGGGAGGGAGGGAGGTTTTGCCCTGGATTTTCTGTGTGTTGGGCCCCTGCTCTAAGAGCCGTTACCCAATGGGATGGGGTTTGTGGTTAATGGCAACACTGAGCTGAAAGCCCCCTCCTCTGCTCTTTGATTGCAGCTGGCTTCCCTGCTGAAACACCTGGGAACTCTCCCATACTCAGGCACCCCATTCTTTCTGTGACCTCGGGGATCCTGAGATCTGGCAGTTCTACCTAGGATTCCGACCTACTTCTCCACCTGAGTGCTTTTCAAGCAGGGATGTCCCTCACCAGATTGGACTTATAAAAGTTCCAGTTTGCACGCCACTGCTATATCACTTTCTGATAAGCGGTTTATGCCCCCCACCCCACCAAGAGTTTATCTTCCCATATATCATCTTGGATTCATTTCTCCACGCCACACCTCCTACCTTGCAGGACGTGGTCACTTTTCTATTTGTAGAATTATAACAGTTCTTTTCTTAGATCTCAGGTTGAGTTCACAGGTGTTCAGAATGATTTGAAACCTCTAGCTGAATTCCAGGGACTGGACAAAACTATGGTCCCCTATGGCTCTGCCATATTCCTCTTCTTCCAGAAATTTTGTATATTTAATAGACCAATATTAATTGTACTTTTTATCAGATTTATCTAAATAGCATTACATGTATTTCTTCTGTTACCTAAGATTAAAATAAGTAGGGATTTATTTTATTTATGTGATTATCTTTCTATTTAAGCAATCCCTAACTTAGTTTTATTCTCTAATAGTGGTTTTATATGAAATTTTTAAAATTAATTTCTTTTCAGTGTAACAGAATTCATTGTTTATGCACCACACCCAGTGCTCCATGCAATTTGTGCCCTCCATAATACCCACCACCTGGGTCCCCCAACCTCCCACCCCCCGCCCCTTCAAAACCATCGGATTGTTTTTCAGAGTCTGTAGTCTCTCATGGTTCATCTCCACTTCCAATTTCCCTCAACTCCCTTCTTCTCTTGAGAGTCAATTATCATATGGTTTCACTTATTTGTGGAGCACAACAACATGGAGGACATAATAGTGTTATTTTAAGTTCACACTTCATAAGCTATATATAATTCCTACAATAATGTCTTGTTTAACTTGAACATTATAAATAATATTTTACTTATTTCAGATGCAGCAGGAGTTGGAAAAAAATATAGCTAGAGGAGTAAAGGAAGGTATGCTGCCAAATTTCTGAATTAAGATGGTCATTGATTTCTGAAATAGACTATGAATGGTAAATGGCATTGCTTTCCATCGTTTGGATAATAGGTACTATGTAAAAATTTTTAATATATATCTAATAAAAATGTAAAACATAAACATAATGAGAAATATACTTATTCCTCATTTAGTCATTGTGTTTCAGACTTTAAAAAAAAATCTCCAAATGCCTATTTATCTGTTATTTCAAGCTGTAATCTTCCTTCACTTCTGCCATCCCTCTGGAACTGTCAACCTGAATATGTGGGCTTTCTCAAATCCTTGTTTCTGCTAATGATATGCCCCCCCCCCCAAAAAAAAAACAGTCTTGTCTTAGGTAATACTTAGTTAAGCAATTATAGTTCAAATAGCTGTCACTTGACAGGTGACATTTAAATCTTCAGTCATTGATTTTCTCATTGATTTACCTTTTGCCCTTGGGTAAAATTCCAAGCTCCGTACATGGAATAAAAACACCCAAATCAGTTTGGTTCTAGCCAGATTTTTCAAACTTTCTCTATCACTAACATTTACCCTACTCTGCTGCTTTGCTCTCGCACCTCTTCAGCGTCGACTACTTGCAATTCCACAAGTGTTGTTCCTCACTCTCTGTGTATGTTCTTTGTATATGCGTCTTCCCTCTACCTGGCACACTTCTTCCCTGTCCTTCAGGTATCAACTTACATATACCCTCCACCAAAAAGCAGACAATATTGATAGAAAACTAGGATTTTCCTTCTGTGTGTTCTTATGTTCAACTCTGAAAGTTGCCTGTTTGATTTTTCAGTCTGTCGTATATGATTGTTCACGGGTGGGCTCTGTTATCATCTTGTAATGAGGAAAACAGAAGCTCTGATATTTATCCACAATAGCAATTACCTCAGTGGGCAACCACGAGCAAAATACATTTAAAAGTAATCTTGTATTTTATATTGTAGTTGTATTAGATATTTTTCATTCTTCATAACACTCATAAGGCTTCAACTTTGTTTTTTTACTAACTTTTAGTTAAGAATGAAGTATTGTAGATAAAGACTAATTTTTTTCCTTTTCAGCTTATGCTGAATTTGAATCACACTCATCTATTGGGGCCACCTCTTTAGAATCTACTTTTGAAAGACATACAAGTTATGATGATGTACTGGAATCATACAGAGATTACTCACAGTTTCTGAAGAAAAAGTATAGCATCTGAAAGATAAATTGCAAAAAATTATTTACTGGATGTTTATATAACATTTTAATTGTTTCCTATTAAATGGATGATATGTAAAAATCTTCATTAAAGGAACATCTTTTTGGATCATGTGTGTAATGAAAGTTTATATAATATTTTAAGCTATGTTTCTTGGCAGCTAATTAACTTTTAAGCAGATTTTTTATGTGGAAATCAGCATTATGGGTTTTACATGCTCCAGGCTGCCCAAATACCAGCTTTCTAAACAGCACCCAACCAACCCAAGTTTTCATGAATACTTCAGTCATGTTAATTGATAACTTTTTGGTATTTCCCAATTTTTATTACTACATATGAACCTAGAGATTTAGACAGACATTATTTTGATATATTGCTGCTACGTTTATTGTCAATGTTTGCATGTATTCTAATTTTTATAGTGCCATAAAACCTATGTATGATTTTAGTTTTAAATACTGATTCTGGGGCACCTGGGTGGCTCAGTGGGTTGGGCCTCTGCCTTCAGCTCAGATCATGGTTTCATGATCCTGGGATCGAGCCCCACATCAGGCACTCTGCTCAGAGGGGAGCCTGCTTCCATCTCTCTCTCCATCTACCTCTCTGCCTACTTGTGATCTCTCTCTCTCTCTCTGTCAAATAAATAAATAAAATCTTTTCAAAAAATAAAATAAATCGATAAATAAATAAATACTGATTCATAGCTCTTCCCCCATGGTGAAATAAGATTTGCCTAAGGCTTTTCACCTTTTCTGTTTATTTTTTATTTACTTTTTGAGAACAGTCTTAACATTAGAAGAAAAAAAAAGAACTTTTACCCCAGAACCATTTGCAAGACAATTGTTAAATTATGCCTGATTCCCATGGCGTTTATATCCTACAAGTCAGTACATTCCACATAACTACGGTACAACCTTGACAATCAGACAATTAATTCTAATACAGTTGACTTTTGAATAATGCAGGGGTTAAGGGCACTGACCCTTTGGAGTCAAAAATATGTGAATAACTTTTGACTCCCCAAGAGTACTGTTGACCAGAAAACTTACTTGTACAAAAACAGTTAATTAACCTGTGTACTATATTTTTATGATAAAGTAAGCTAGAGAAAAGAAAATGTTATTAAAATCATAAGGAAGAGGGGGCACCTGGGTGGCTCTGTGGGTTAAAGCCTCTGCCTTTGACTCAGGTGATGTTTCCAGGGTCCTGGGATCGAGCCCCACATTGGGCTCTCTGCTCAGCAAGGAGCCTGCTTCCTCCTCTCTCTCTCTGCCTGCCTCTCTGCCTACTTGTGATCTCTCTCTTGCTCTCTGTCAAATAAATAAGTAAATAAATAAATAAAAATCTTTTAAAAAATCATAAGGGGGGTGCCTGGGTGGCTCAGTGGGTTAAACCTCTGCCTTCAGCTTAGGTCATGATCTCAGGGTCCTGGGATCGAGCCCCACATCGGGCTCTCTGCTCAGTGGGGAGCCTGCTTCTCCCTCTCTCTCTGCCTGCCTCTCTGCCTACTTGTGATCTATCAAATAAATAAATAAAATCTTTTAAAAAATCATAAGGAAGAGAAAATACACTTATAGTACTGTCATGCATTTATTGAAAAAATCTACATATAACTGCACCCATTCAAACCATGTCAACTATACATTCTTTTTTTTTTTTTTTAAGATTTCATTTATTTACTTGACACAGAGAGACAGTGAGAGCACAAGTGGGCAGAGTGGCAGGCAGAGAGAGATGGAGAAGCAAGCTCCTTGCTGAAAACAGACACTGATACAGAACACCATCCCAGGACCCTGGGATCATGACGTGAGCCCAAGGCAGCTGCTTAACCGACTGAGCCACCTAAGCACACTATACGTTCTATCATTTAATCATTTAGTCCTCATGCTCTTTTTAAGTTTTGTCACTTGTCTGTAATATCCTTTACAGCAAGAAAGTTCCTGTTCAGAGCCATGTATTTAATTCAGATGTTGTGTCTCTTAGTCTCTTTCAGTTTTGAACAGTTCCTTAGTCAGTCTTTCCTGGATTTTCATGACTTTTAATCTTTTGAATAGTTAATTCCAGTAATGTAGAATGTCTTTCAGTGCAGGTTTTTCTTATGTTTCCTTATGATAAAATTCAGATCAGGGATGCCTGGGTGGTTCAGGTCAATATCCCAGGGTTCTGGGATTGAGTCTCGCATTGGGCTCCGAGCTCATTGGGGAGCCTGTTTCTCCCTCTGCCTGCTGCTCCCCCTGCTTGTGTTTTCTCTCTCATAATACTGAGTTTTCCCAAACACAATTTTAATTGATTAACTCTCAATGTTTACAAAATTTCCTGTAAAGGTCTTGTGGATATTTTGTAGATTTATTCCCAGTTATTTGATACTTTTGATCCTACTATAAATATTATTTTAAAAAATCAATTTCATTTCCTGTTGCTAGGTTATAGAAATAAAATTATTTTGCATATGGAGCTTAGATTCACCTATCTTGCTAAACTATTTTATTATATTGTTTCTCCCAGTTCTGGAGGCTGGGAACTCCAAATTCCAGGCACTGGCAGATTCAGTGTCCAGTGAGGGCCTGCTTCCTGGTTCATAGAGGGTGGTCTTCCTCCTGTTTCTTCGTACTGCACAGGGCCATGGGAGCTCTCTCAGGACTCCTTTGTGAGGGTACTAATCCCATTCATGAGGGTTCAACCTTCATGAGTAATCACTTCCCAAAGTCTCCATCTCCAAATACAATTACATTGAACACTAGGATTTAACACACTAATTTGGGAGCTGGGGGGACAGAAATGTTCAGTCTATAGCAAGGCTGTTCCTTGTTCTTTGCCAGGTAGACCTCTCCACTGTGGCTTTTTACTTCACGAGGCCAATAAGAATTTCCCTGCAGAGAGGGCTCAGTCGTCTTTTAAGGATTTCACCTGCTTCAATCAGGCTTACATAGAATAATCTCTTTTTGATTAACTCGAAATGAACAATTAATTATACCTGCAAGGTTCCTTTACAGTTGCCAGGTTCTAATGGCTAGAGTCAAGTCACAGATCTTGGCTACACTTAAGGGAAAGGAGTATAAAAGGTGAGAACACCAAAGAGCATTTATTATAGGGTCACCTAGGGTCTTTATTTTACAATTATATTAACAGGTCTCTTATACTACTAGTTTTCTAAGTTTTATCATGGATGAATGTTGAATGAATGAATGTTTATTTTGCATATATTGAGATAATTTTTTTAATTTGTCAGTATGGTGAATTACATTATGTACTCATGTTAAGCCAACCTTGCATTTCTCAGGTAAACTGAATTAAGTTGTGATTTCATTCATTTGTTTCATACATTGCTACTATTGATATGCTAATATCATAGTGAGGATTTTCTTCTGTCCATGGATAATGTTAATACAAGGGATATTGAATACGTTTAACTCAATTTACTTGGCTTCAAACTTATGTGTATTGTTGCTTTGTGTTTTCTGTCTTGTATCTTTAAAAAATAATCGACATTTTTATAACTTTCATATCATACTCTCAATATGCATTTAAATTGAACTATATATCTAACTTTTTTCCTCTCTTCTTACATCTCCGAATTTCTGTTTGGGATTATTTTTCTTCTGTTTGTTTATGTACATACTTTAAAATTTTCATGAGTGAGAACTGCCAGGTAATAAACCTCTATTTTAAAATGTCTTTATTGGGCACCTGGATGGCTCGGTTGATTAAATGTCTGGCTTTGGCTCAGGTCATGATCCCAGGGTCCTGGGATCAAACCCCACTTCAGGCTCACTGCTCAGCCTGGAGTCTTCTTTCACTTTGTCTACCCCTCCCCACCACTTGTGTTCCCTCTTTCTCTCCTCTTCTCTGACTCTCTTACAAATGAATAAAAAATTTTTAAAAGTAAGTAAATGTCTTTATTTCCTATTACTCTTGATATACATTTTCACTGCATAGAGAGTCCTAGGTGAATAGTTATTTTCATTGATCATACAGAAAATGTCATTCCACTGTCCTTTGTCTTTCATAAATGCTCTTTAGAAATCAGGTGACTACCTGTTTCTCCCTTGAATATAATCTGTTCCCCACTCTGCTCCTTTTCCCCACAATTTTTGGTTACTTTAAAGATTTTAGTCATGGGGGGGGTAAACACCCTTTTTGTTTGTGTTTGTTTACTGCAGGTATACTCGTATGTGTCTAGATTTGGATGTCTTATTATTTATCTTAATAATGTTCCATAATTAGAATTGCATTTACAACAGCTCCAAAAACCACGATATACCTAGGAATAAACCTAACCAAAGAGGCAAAGGATCTGTACTCCAGAAACTACAGAACACTTATGAAAGAAATTGAGGAGATGAAATCACATCCCATACTCATGGATTGGAAGAATAAACATCCTTAAAATGTCTATGCTGCCCAGAGCACAATTTACACTTTCGATACAATCCCTATCAAAATACCATAGACATTTTTCCCAGAGCTAACACAAATAATTCTAAAACCTGTGTGGAACCAGAAAAGACCCCAAATAACCAAAGGAATGTTGAAAAAGAAAACCGAAACTGAGGCATCACAATGCCTGACTTCAAGCTATATTACAAAGCCATAGTCATCAAGACAGTATCGTATTGGCACAAAAACAGACACACAGATCAATGGAACAGAACAGAGAGCCCAGAAATGGACTCTACATTCCACTAATCTTCGACAAAGCAAGAAAGAACATCCAATGGAAAAAAGGTAGTTTCTTCAATAAATGTTGCTTGGAAAACTCTACAACCACATGCAGAAGAATGAAACTAGACCACTATCTTACACCATACACAAAGATAAAATGGATGAAAGACCTCAACATGAGAGGAAGCCATCAAAATCCTAGAGGAGAACATAGGCAGTAACCTCTTTGACACTGGCCACAACTTCTTTCAAGATGCCTCCTTAAAGGTAGAGGAAACAGAAGCAAAATGAACTTTTGGGACTTCCATCAATCTAAGTTTTTACACAGCAAAGGAAACAGTCAACAAAACTAAGAGGCGATCCACAGAAGAGAAGATATTTGCAAATGACATTTTGGATAAAGGGCTGATATCCTAGATCTATAAAGAACTTCTCAAATTCAACACCCAAAAAACAAACAATCCAGTCAAGAAATGGGCAGAAGACATGAACAGACACGTCTGCAAAGAAGACATCCACATGGTTAACAGACACATGAAAAAATATTCAACTTCACTAGCCATCAGGGAAATTCAAATTAACACCACAATGAGATGCCACCTTACACCGGTTAGAATGGCCAGAATTAACAAGATAGGAAACAAGTGTTGGTGAGGCTGTGGAGAAAGGGGTATCCTCTTGTGCTGTTGGTGGAAATGCAAGCTGGTACAGCCACTCTGGAAAACAGTGTGGAGTTTCCTCAAGACGTTAAAAGTAGAGCTACCCTATGACCCAGAAATTGCACTATTAGGTCTTTACCCCAAAGATAAGGATGTAGTAAAAAGAAGGAGCACAGCACCCCGATGTTCATAGCTGCAATGTCCATAAGAGCCAAACAGTGGAAGGAACCGAGATGCCCTTCAAGAGATGAATGGATAAAGATGATGTGGTTTATATATACAATGGAATATTACTCAGCCATCAGAAAGGATGAATACCCACCATTGCATTGACATGGATGGAGCTGGAGGGGATTGTGCTAAGTGAAATCAGTCAGGCAGAGAAAGACAATTACCATATGGTTTCACTCATATGTGGAACATAAAGAATAGAGTTGAGGTCCACAGGGAATGGAGGGAAAATGGAATGGGATGAAATCAGAGAGGGAGACAAACCATGAGAGACTCTGGACTCCAGGAAACAAACAAGGGAGTAACTGGGTGTTGGGTATTAAGGCGGGCACGTGTTGGGATGAGCACTGGGTGTTATATGCAACTACTAAATCATTGACCACTACAACAAAAACTTATGATGTACTATATCCTGTCTAACTACATAATAAATTTCACTTGGCTTCTATGATTTGGTATCTCAAAACATATTCAGGCTTTCTTATCTAAACTTCATATCTCTTAACCTCTTTTTCTTGTTTCCATGGTTGTTTTTTGGTCTCTCTCCTTATATTTTCAATTATTTCTTCTCTTTTCCTAGTTAATTGTCACCTCTGCCATATCCAGTCTGCTGTCTGACCTAGCCATAGGAATTTAAATTGGGGTAATTGCATTTTTAAATACATTTTCTTTGGGTCTTTAAAAAATGTATTAAAATAATTAGTTTTTCATTATTTGAGAATATGGGTTTTTTTATTCATTAACTGAGGGTTTTCTTTTTTTTTAAGATTTTATATATTTATTTGACAGAGAGAGACACAGTGAGAGAGGGAACACAAGCAGGGGGAGTGGGAGAAGGAGAAGCGGGCTTCCCACAGAGTGGGGAGCCCGATGCGGGACTTGATCCCAGGACCCTGGGATCATGACCTGAGCTGAAGGCAGATGCTCAATGACTGAGCCACCCAGGCGCCTGAGGATCTGCTTTTAAAAAGAAATAAAGGTTAAGGCTAGGGACCACTAATCAGACAATGGGAATGACTACATTTTTGTTCTTTTTAAAAAAATGTTTAGCTGTAAAATGTACAACGTGAAAGCCAGACAGACACCCCACTAAAAAGGAGAACTACAGGCCAGTGTCTCTGATGAACATGACTAGCAAATCAAATTGAATAATACATTAAAAGAAGTATTCACCGTGATCAAGTGGGTTTTATTCCTATGTTGCAGGAGTGGTTCAATATTCACAAATCAATGTGATACACCACATTAATAAAAGGATAAGAACCATATGATCCTCTAAATGGAGGCAGAAAAAACACTTGACAAAATACAGCATCTGTTCTTTTTTTTTTTTTTGAAGATTTTATTTATTTGACAGAGAGAGAACACAAGTAGGCAGAGAGGCAGGCAGAGAGAAAGAGAGGAGGAAGCAGGCTCCCTGCCTAGCAGAGAGCCCGATGCGGGACTCGATCCCAGGACCCTGAAATCATGACCTCATGATTTCATGAAATCATGAGCAGAAGGCAGAGGCTTAACCCACTGAGCCACCCAGGCGTCCCTACAGCATCTGTTCTTGATAAAAACCCACAATGAAGTAGAGATAGATGGAACCTACCACAATGTCATAAAAGTTGTATAAGAAAAACCCACAGGTAATATCATCCTGAACTGGGAAAAACTGAGAGCTTTCCCCCTATGGTCAGGAACAAAATGGATATCCACTCTCACCATTACTATTACTATTACTATTTAACATAGTACTGGCAGTCTTAGCCTCAGCAATCAGACAACAAAAAGAAATAAAATGCATCCAAATTGTCAAGGAAGAAATCAAGCTTTCACTCTTTGCAGATGACATGATACTCTATGTAGAAAACCTGAAAGGCTGCACCAAAAACATTGTTAGAACTAACACATGAATTCAGCAAAGTCATAGGACATAAAATCAATATACATAAATCTGTTGTATTTCTATACACCAATAATGAAGCAGCAGAAAAAGAAATCAAGGAACTGATACCACTTGCAATTGCATAAAATGTAATTAGATACTTAGGAATGAACCTAAACAAAGAGGTAAAAGGTCTGTATTCAGAAAACTACAGAACACTTATGAAAGAAATTGAAGAAGACAAAAAGAATTGGAAAAACATTCCACGCTCGTGGATTGGAACAAATGTTGTTAAAATGTCTATGCTACTAAAGCAACCTACACATTTAACCCAATTCCTATCAAAATACCACCGGTGTTTTTCACAGAACTAGAACAAACAATCCTAAAATGCATATGAAACCACAAAAGACCTTGAGTAGCCAAAGCACTCCTGAACAAGGAAAAGCAAAGGTGGAGGCATCGTGATCCTAGATATCAAGCTATATTACAGAACTGTAGTCATCAAGACCGTATCCTACCGGCACAAAAACAGATATGTAGATAATTGGAACAGAAGAGAAAACCCGGAAATGAATCCACAACTACGTGGTCAACTAAGCTTTAATAATGCAGGAAAGAATATCCAATGGATATTCAACAAATGGTTTGGAAAAACTGGATAACATAATGCAGAAGAATGAAACTGGAGCACTTTCTTACACCGTACATAAAAGTTAATTCAAAATGGTTGAAGGACTGAAATGTGAAATAGGAAACCATCAAACTCCTGGAGGAGAACATAGGCAGGAACCTCTTCGATCTTGACAAGAGCAGCTTCTTACTAGACACATCACCAGAGGCAAGATAAACAAAACCAAAAATGAACTATTGGGACTTCATCAAGATAAGAAGCTTGTGCACAGTGAAGGAAACAACAAAAGTAAAAGGCAGTCTATGGAATGGGAGAAGATATTTGCAAATGGCATATCTGATAAAGGGTTAGTATCCAGAATCTATAAGGAACTTACCAAAGTCAACACCCAGAAAACAAATAATCCAGTTAAGAAATGGGAGGAAGATATGAATAGACACCTTTACAAAGAAGACATCCGGATGGCTAACAGACACATGAAAAGATATTCAACATCATTCATCATCAGGGAAATGCAAATCAAAACCACAATGAGATACCACCTCATGCCTGCCAGAATGGCTAAAATTAACAATGGACAAAATAACAGGTGTTGGCAAGGATGTGGAGAAAGAGGAACCCCCTTGCACTTTTGGTGGGAATGAAAACTGGTGCAGCTACTCTGGAAACCAGTACGGAGTTTCCTCAGAAAGTTAAAAATAGAACTACCCTATGATCCAGCAATTGTACTACTTGTTATTTACCCAAAGATACAAAACTACAGATTCAAAGAGGTATAGTTCCCCTGATGTTTATAGCAGCTTTATCAACAATAGGCAAACTATGGAAAGAACCCAAATGTCCATCGACATGATGAATGGATAAAGAAGATGTAGTATATATGTACAATGGAATATTACTCAGCCATTAAAAAGAATAAAATCTTACCTTTTGCACGGATGTGGATGGAACTAGAGTGTATTATGCTCAGCCAAATAAGTCAGTCAGAAAAAGACAAATACCAGATCATTTCACTCATATGTGGAATTTAGGAAACAAAACAGATGAACATATGGGAGGGGAAAGAAGAGAGGGAACCAAACCATAAGAGACTCTTTTTTTTTTTTTTTAAGATTTTATTTCTTTCTTTGGGAGAGAGAGACAGAACATGAGCAGGGGGGAGGAGGGAGAGGGACAAGGAGAAGCAGGCTCCCCGCTGGGCAGGGAGCCCAATGTGGGGCTCCATCCCAGGACCCTGAGATCATGATTGGAGCTGAAGGCAGTTGCTTAAATGACAGCCACCCAGGTGCACCTCGAACCATAAGAGACTCTTAACTATAAAGAACAAACACAGTGGTGATGGAGGGAGGTGCGTAGGGGATGGGCTAGATGGATGGTGGGTATTAAAGAGAGCACTTGTTGTGATGAGCACTGGGTGTTTTAGGTAAGTGATAAATCACTGAATTCTACTCCTGAAATCAATATTTCACTGCATGTTAACTAACTAGAATTCAAAAAAAAAAAAAAAAAACCTCTAAAAAAAAGTGTGCAGTGTGACGGGTTGATATATGTATACATTGTGAAAGGATTCTCAAAATCTAGTTAATTAATGCATTCTGCCCCCCACATATTTATTTATTTATTTATTTAGTGAGAACAGTGGTTTTAGTTTCTTAGCAAATTTCAATTATACAACACAGAATTATCAACTATAGTCACCATGTTACACATTAGATCTTCAAACCATATTCATGTTATAACTAAAAGCTTATGTCCTTCTCTCAACCTCTACACATTTTCCCCACTCTCTAGCCTCTGAAACCACCATTCTGCTCTGTTTATATGAGTTCAACTTAAAAAAAAAACTTTTGTAGATTCCACATATACATGGTAACATGCAGTATTTATCTTTCTCTTGCTTGCTTTATTTAGCATAATGCCTTCTGAGTCCGTTCGTGTTCTTGCAAATGGTAGGATTTCCTTACTTCAAAGGCTAATTTACATATATATATGTGTGTGTGTGTATATATACACACACATATATATGTGTATATATATATACACACACACACATATATATATATTTTATTTTTATTTTATTTTTTTTTTTTTTTACTTTATCCACTCATCCATCAATGAAAACTGGCTTTTTCCTGTACCTTGGCTGTTGTGAACACTGCTGGGAGCATAGGAGGATAGATATCTTTTTGAGATAATTTCATTTTCTTTGGATACATATACCAGATGTGGGATTCATGGATCCTATGGTAGTTCTATTTTTTTTTTTTTAAAGATTTTATTTATTTATTTGTCAGAGAGAGAGAGAGAGAGTGAGCACAGGCAGACAGAGTGGCAGAGGGAGAAGCAGGCTCCCCGCGGAGCAAGGAGCCGGATGTGGGACTCGATCCCAGGACGCTGGGATCATGACCTGAGCCAAAGGCAGCTGCCTAACCAACTGAGCCACCCAGGCGTCCCGGTAGTTCTATTTTTAACTTCTTGAGGAACCTCCGTACGGTTTTCAGTGGTACCTGTACCAGTTTACATTCTCACCAAGAGTATATTAGGGTTCCTTTCCTCCACATTCTCAGCAGCATTTGGTACTTCTTGGGGTTTGTTTTTTTTTTTTTTTTTTTCATTTGGTACTAGACATTCTAAGAAGTATAAAGTTATTTCTCACTATAGTTTTGATTTCGTTGCTCTGGTGATAAGTGATGTTGAACACATTTTCATGGATGTGTTTTTATGTCTTGGAAAAATGTTCAGGTCTTTTGACCATATTTCAATTAGGTTATCTAGCTATCTATTGAATTGCATGAGTTCCTTGTATATTTTAGATATTAATGACTTATTGATTATGGTTTGGAAATATGTTTTCCCCATTTCATAGGTTGCCTTTAAAAAAAAAAATGTAATCACCCAGTGCTCATCACAAGGGCCCTCTTAAATTCCCATCACCGATTTCACCCATCTCCCCACCCACCTCCCTTCTGGAAACCATCAGTTTCTTTACTCTAGTTAAGAGTCTGTTTCTTGGTTTGTCTGTCTCTCTTTTTTCCCCTCTTTGTTCATTTGTTTTATTTCTTAAGTCCAAATATGAGTAAAATCATATGGCATTTGTCTTTCTCTGACTGACTTATTTCACTTAGCTTTATGCTCTAGTTTTTTTGGTTTTGTTTTGTTTTACATATGATGTATTATTTGCTTCAGGGGTACAGGTCTGTGAATCATCAGTCTTACGTGATTCACAGCACTCACCATAGCACATGCCCTCCCCAATGTCCATAACCAAGCTACCCTATCCCTCCCCTCCATCCACCAGCAACCCTCAGTTTGTTTCCTGAGACTAAGAGTCTCTTATGGTTTGTCTCCCTCCCAATCCCATCTTGTTTCTTTTTTTCCCTTCCTACCCACCATGAGCCCCTGCCCTGCCTCTCAAATTCCTCATATCAGATAGATCATATAATAATTGTCTTTCTCTGGTGGGCTAATTTTGCTTAACATAATACTCTCTAGTTCCATCTCCATCATCATAAATGGCAGGATTTTGGGCTTTTGATGGTTGCATAATATTCCAGTGTATATACCTCATCTTCTTTATCCATTCATCTGTTGATGGACATCTAGTCTCTTCCTGTAGTTTGGCTATTTTGGATATTGCTGCTATAAACATTTGGGTGCATGTGCCCCTTCAGATCACTGCACTTATACCTTTAGGGTAAATACCCAGTAGTGTGATTGCTGGGTCATAGGATAGCTCTATTTTCAACTTTTTGAGGAACCTCCCTGCTGTTTTCCAGAGTGGTTGCACCAGCTCGCATTCCCACCAACAGTGTAGGAGGGTTCTCCTTTCTCCACATCCTCGCCGACAGCTGTCATTTCTTGACTCATTAATTTTAGCCATTCTGACTGGTGTGAGGTGGTATCTCATTGTGGTTTTGATTTGTATTTCCCTGATGCTGAGCGATTAAAAAAAAAGAATTGATAAGATAAGTTGGTTGAAAAAAAAAAGAGGAAAGAATGTGAGCAGGCTGGAGACTGAAACAAAGCCATGCACAGGATTTAAGGTATATTTTGATCTGTTAGAAGAAACTGTATCCCAGAAGAAAGAAAAGCCTATATGTATACAAAAAGTAAGGTTAAATACAATGAAGGGATAGACTATAACAATGAAAATTTAAAAAAAATTTTTTTAAAGGTATTGATAAGTTAAAATAGTTTTAAAAGTTTAAAATAGGAAAGAGGAAAAATTTTAAAAACCGAATAAGAAAAAAATAAAATTAAAAATATTTAACTTTGAAAGACTAAAGAATCATGGGGGGAAAGCCATGAATTCTTCGTGTTGTATTCCTTAGCTCTGGAGTTCTGCAGTTCTCACTGATCTGTTAATGTGGCCTCGGCTGGATGTTCTTGCTGATCTTCTGGGGGAGGGGCCTGTGTGATTCTCAAATGTCTTTGCCCGAGGCGGAATTGCACTGCCTTTGCCAGGGGCCAGGCTGAGTAATCTGCACAGTTTTGTTCTCGGGGGATTTTGTTCCCTGAATGCTTTCTGTAGAGCTTTGGAGGACGGGAATAATGATGCCGGTCTCCCAATCTCTGGCTGGAGGAGCCACGAGCTCAGGGCCCCACTCCTCAGTGCGCCCTGAGAGAAAAGCGTCAATCTCTCCCGTCTCCCTGGTCTCTGGCCACACTCCAAGTTCACCCAGCCCGTGTCTGAGTGTTTCTATCTCTGGTGCAGGGCCCTGTTTGGAGTCTCCAAGCCCAGCAGATTCCTGCCATCCTGTTCTTCCCGGAAGAGGAAGGTGAGTCTCCCCGGATCAGCCACTTGTGTGGTCCCTGCTCTTTGAGATCACGGTTGAAGGTAACCCCGAGCTGAGAGCCCCTCCTCGGCTCCATCTCTGCTGCCATCTTCCCTGCTCTGAAACCTGGGAGCTCTGCCACACTCAGACACCCCTGGTCTTTCTGTAACCACACTGTTCCCGCGAGGGCTCTAACCCCTGCTTAGCCTCTGGAGAGAGGTCCCTCAGTGGAGTCGACTTCTAAAAGTTCTGATTTTGTGCTCTGCTTCTCCACCACTTCCTGGGAGCCAGCCCCTTCCCCCACAGTCTATCTTCCTGTGCATCACCTCGGATTCACTTCTCCATACATCCTACCTTCCAGAAAGTGGTTGCTCTTCTGTTCCTAGAATTGTTGCTCTTCTCTTCGATCTCCTGTTGAGTTTGTAGGTGTTCAGAATGGTTTGATAACTATCTAGCTGAACTCCTGGGACCCGATGATAATTAGGTCTCCTCCTCCTCTGCCATCTTGCTCCTTCTCCCTCTATACACCCTTATTCTCTCTAGTTTTAACCATGTTTGTTCTTTTTTTTTATGGCTGAAAAATATTCCATTTTATATATACCACATCTTCTTTATCCATTCATCTCTCAATGGTCACTTGGGTTGCTTCCATATCTCGGCTATTGTTTAAGTAATTCTGCAGTAAATATAGGGGTGCGTGGATCCCTTTGAATTAGTGTTTTTGTAATCTTTGGTTAAAAACTCAGTAGAGCAAAACCAAAAACAAGAACAACCCCGCCACCCCCCCCAAAAAAAAACCCAGTAGCGCAATTACTAGATTGTCGGGTATTTCTATTTTTAACTTTTTTAGGAACTTCCATAGTGTTTTCCACAGTGGCTGTACCAGTATGCATTCCCACCACCAACATTGCAAGAGTTCCTTTTTTTCCACATCCTCACCACTCCTGATATCTGGTGTTTTTTTATTTGAGCCATTCTGACAGGTATGAGGTGATATCTTATTGTAGTTTTGATTTGCATTTCCCTGATGATATATGATAATGAGCATCTTTTCAAATGTGTGTGTTGACCATCTGTAAGTCTTCTTTGGAAAAATGTCTGTGTCTTCTGCACATTTTAAAATTGGATTATTCATTTTGTGCGTGTTCAGCTTTATAAGTTCTTTATAGATTTTGGATTCTAACCCTTTATTAGGTATGTCAACCCTTTATCAGGTGTGTTATTTGTAAATTTCTCCTATTCCATAGTTTACCATTTAGTTTTGTTGATTGTTTCTGTCACTGCACAGATGCTTTTTATTTTGATGTAGTTCCCACAGTTTATTTTTGCTTTTGTTTCCCTTCTTTCAGGGACCTATCCAGAAAAAAAATTGCTATAGCCAATGCCAGAGGAACTATTGTCTTTGCTCTTTTCTATGATTTTTGTGGTTTTCGGTCTCACATTTAGGTCTTTAATCCATTTTGAATTTGAATTTATTTTTGTGTATGTTGAAAGAAAGTAGTCTAATTTCATTCTTTTGCATGTTGCTGTCAGTTTTCCCAACACCATTTGTTGAAAGAACTTTTCCCCATTGGATATTCTTTCCTGATTTGTCAGAGATAATTTAATTGGCCATACAATTGTGGGTTTATGTCTGTGTTTTCTACTCTGTTCAGTTGATCTCTGTGTCTATTTTTGTGCCAGTACCATACTGTTTGGATTACTACAGCTTTGTAATATAACTTGCATTTCAGAATTGTGATGCCTCCAGATTTGCTTTTCTTTTTCAAGATTGCTTTAGCTCTTTGAGGTCTTTTGTGATCCCATACGAATTTTAAACCTGTTTGTTCTGGTTCTGTGAAAAATACTATTGTTTTTTGATAGGATTGTGTTAAATGTGTAGATTGTTTTGGATATCAAAGGCATTTTTTTTTCAAAGGCATTTTTAACAATATTTATTCTTCTAATCCATGAGTATGGGATGTCTTTCCATTTCTTTGTGTCATTTTCAGTTTGTTTCTTCAGTTTTTTATAGTTTTCAGAGTACAGACCTTTCATCTCTTTGGTTTATTTCTAGGTATCTTCTTATTTTCGTTGTACTTGTAAAAGGGATTGTTTTTTAAATTTCTCTTTCTGTTGATTCATTTTTGGTATGTAGAGATACAACAGATTTTTGTGCATTAATTTTGTATCCTGCAACTTTACTGAGTTTGTTTATCAGTGCTAGCAGTTTTGTGGGGAGTCTTTTTGGTTTTCTATATATAGTATCATGTCATCTCCAAATAGTGAATGTTTTACTTCTCCCTTACCAATTTGGATACCTTTTATATGTTTTTGTTGTCTGATTGCTGTAGATAGAACTTCCAGTAATATGTGGAATAAAGGTGGTGAATGGACATCCTTGTCTTGTTTCATAGCTTGCCTTTTGCTTTTATTGTGGTTTTCTGTGCTGCATAGAGCATTTTCTTTTTTAATTTTTTAGACAAGATTTTATTTTTAAGTAATCTCTATGCCCAAAATGGGGCTCAAACCTACAACCCCAAGATCAAGAGTTGCATGCTCTACTGACCAAGCCAGCAAGACACCCTTGCACAGAGTTTTTTAGTGTGATGCCATCCCATACATATATTTTTCATTTGTTGCCTTTGCTTTTAGTATCCAAAAAAAAAAAGAAAAGAAAAGAAAAGAAAAGAAAAGAAAAAAAAAAGAAAGAAAGAAAGAAAAAGAAAAAGTCATTGCCAAGACATTAAGGAGCTTACCTCTAATATTTTCTTCCTCAAATTTTGTTGTTTCAGGTCTTACCTTCAAGTCTTCAATACTTTTTGAGTTGATTTTTGTGAATGATGAAATGAGTCTAATTTCATTCTTTTGCATATGGATATCCAGTTTTCCCAGTATCATTTATTGAAGAGACTATTTTTCCCTATTGTATATTCTTGATGTTTTGTCAAAAGTTAGTTGACTCTAAGTGTATGGGTTTATTTCTGGGATCTCTTTTCTGTTCCATTTAAATGCCCGTTTTTATGACAATACTGCACTGTGTGATTACTATAGCTCTATTACTACACATAGTTTAAAATCAGAAAGTATGATGTCTCCAGCTTTGTTCTTTCTCAAGATTGCTTTGGCTATTCAATATTTTCATCTCCTTAGTTAAATATATTTCTAAGTATTTTATTATGCTGGATGTTATTATAAATGGGATTTTAAATTTCTTTTTCAGATCATTTGTTGTTATTGTATAGAAACACTACTGTTATCAGTATGTTGATATTGTATCCTGCAACTTTCCCGAATTTGTTAGTTACATCTAACAGTTTTTTTTGGTGGAATGTTTAGGATTTTCTATATATAAAATCATGTCATCTGCAAATAGACAGAACTTACTTTTTCCTTTCTGATTCAGAAAACTTTTTTTTTTTTTCCTTGCCTGATTGCACTGAGTTGGTGTGGTGAGAGTGGGCATCCTTGTCTTGTTCCTGATCTTAGAGAAAAAGCTGTCAAGCTTTCCTCATTGAATATGATATATGGGTGCTTATCCCATATGGCTTTTATTATTATGTTGAGGTATGTTTCTTTATCTAATTTGTTGAGGGTATTTATCAGGAATGGATGTTGAATTGTGTCAATTGCTTTTTATGCATCTACTGAGATTATCATATGATTTTTATCTTTTATTCTATTAAAGATGTTATTGATTACCTATTCTTATTATTATTATGTTTTTAATTGATTTGTATGTATTGAACCATCCCTGTATCACAAGGATGAATCCTGCCTGATCATAGTGTATGGTACTTTTATTGTGATTTGAATTTGGTTTGCTAATATTTATTGAGAATTTTTCATCTATGTTCAGAGAGGATATTGGTCTGTGGTTTTTTGGTTTCGTTGTTTTGTTTTGTTTTTCCTTGTAGTGTCCTTATCTGGCTTTGGTATCAGGACAATGCTGGCCATGTAAAATGAATTTGGGAGTGTTCCTTCCTTTTCAATTTATTGGACGAGTTTGATAAGGATTGTTGTTAATGTTTCTTTAATGTTTAGTAGAATTCAACGAATATAATTATCTGGTCCTGGTCTTCTTGTCATTGAGAGGTTCTTGATTAATGATTCAATGTCTTTACTCATTATTTGTCTGTTCGTATTTTCTGTTTCTTCATGATTCAGTCTTTATAGGTTATATGTTTCTACGAATTTATATATTTCTTTTTGGTTTCCAATTATTGCCATATAATGGTTCACAGTAATCTTTTATGATATTTGTATAGTTGTGGTGTCAGTTGTGTCTCCTTTTTCATTTCTGATTTTATTTAATTGTTTTTTTCTCGTTGAGTAGAGTTAACACAATGATATAGGAGAAATTACTGCCTGTGTTCTTTCTAGGATTTTTATGGTTTCAGGTCTCATATCTAGGACTTTAAGCCATTCTGAGTTTATTTTTGTGTATGGCTTTAGAAAGTGGTCCATTTTTATTCTTTTATATAGCTGTTCTGTTTTCCTATATCATTTATTAAAGAGATTGTCTTTTCCCCATTTTGTAGTCTTGCCTCCTTTGTCATAGGTTAGTTGACTAATGAGTATTGGTCTATTTCGGAGCTCTCTTCTGTTCCACTGATCTGTGTGTCTATTTTTGTGACAGTACCATAATGTTTGATTATGGAAATCTGGAATGGTGATATCTCCAGCTCTGTTTTTCTTTCTCAAAATGACTATGTCTATTTGAGGTAATTTGTGACCAAGAGAAAAAGAGAAAGGACCCAAATAAACAAAACCAGAAATGGAAGAAGAGAAGTAACAATAGATACCACAGAAATAGAAAGTATTATAAGAGAATACTGTGAAAAAATATATGCCAACAAATTGGACAAACCAGAAGAAATGGATAAAATCCTAGGAACATATTATCTTCCAAAACTGAATCAGGAAGAAATAGAAAATCATTTCTGATTTTATTTATTTGAGTCTTCTTCTCTTTCAGTCTTAGTGTAGCCAAAGTTTTGTTTAGTTTTTTATTTTTATTTTATTTTTATTTATTTGACAGAGAGAGATCACAAGCAGACAGAGGGGCAGGCAGAGAGCTGGGCTGGGGGAGCAGGCTCCCTGCCAAGCAGAGAGCCTGATGCAGGGCTCGATCCCAGGACCCTGGGATCATGATCTGAGCAGAAGGCAGAGGCTTAACCCTCTGAGCTACCCAGTCACCCCTGGTTTAGTTTTGTTAATCTTCTCTATTATTTTTCTGGTCTCTGTTTTATTATTTCTGCTCTGGTATTTATTATTGCCCATTTTACCCCAAAATTTATTCATTTGTTGATTTTCTGTCTGGATGGTTTATCTACTATGGAAAATAGGGTATTAAAGTCTTCCACTCTTATGGTTTTGTCTGTTTCTCTCTTCAGACTTTTTTTTGAAAACTTATGTATTTTAGAGAGAGAGCATGGGGTAGGGGCAAAGGCAGAGGGGACAGGGAGTCTTTTTTTTTTTTTAATAAACATATAATGTATTATTAGCCCCAGGGGTACAGGTCTGTGAATCTCCAGGCTTACACACTTCACAGCATTCACCATAGCACATACCCTCCCCAATGTCCATAACCCCACCACCCTCTCCCTACCCCCTCCCTCTAGCCCCCTCAGTTTGTTTTGTGACATTAAGAGTCTCTTATGGTTTGTCTCCCTCCAGATCCCATCTTGTTTCATTTACTCTTTTCCTACCACCCAAGCCCCCCATGTTGCATCTCCATTTCCTCATATCAGGGAGATCATATGATAGTTGTCTTTCTCCGATTGACTTATTTTGCTAAGCATAATACCCTCTAGTTCCATCCACATCGTCACAAATGGCAAGATTTCATTTCTTTTGATGGCTGCATAGTAGTCCATTGTGTGTATATATATATATATATATATATATATATATATATATATGTATATATATATACTACATCTTCTTTATCCATTCATCTGTGGATGGACATCTAGGTTCTTTCCATCGTTTGGCTATTGTGGATATTGCTGCTATAAACATTCGGGTGCATGTGCCCCTCCGATCACTACCTTTGTATCTTGGGGGTAAATACCCAGTAGTGCAATTGCTGGGTCGTAAGGTAGCTCTATTTTTAACTTTTTGAGGAACCTCCATGCTGTTTTCCAGAGTGGTTGCACCAGCTTGCATTCCCACCAACAGTGTAGGAGGGTTCCCCTTTTTCCGCATCCTCACCAGCATCTGTCATTTCTTGACTTGTTAATTTTAGCCATTCTGACTGGGGTGGGTGGTATCTCATTGTGGTTTTGATTTGTATTTCCCTGATGCCGAGTGATGTGGAGCCTTTTTTCATGTGTCTGTTGGCCATCTGGATGGCTTCTTTGCAGAAATGTCTGTTCATGTCCTCTGTCCATTTCTTGATTGGATTATTTGTTCTTTGGGTGTTGAGTTTGCTGAGCCCTTTATAGATTTTGGATACTAGCCCTTTATCTGATATGTCCTTTGCAAATAATTTCTCCCATTCTGTCAGTTGTCTTTTGGTTTTGTTTACTCTTTCCTTTGCTGTGCAAAAGCTTTTGATCTCGATGAAGTCCCAATAGTTCATTTTTGCCCTTGCTTCCCTTGCCTTTGGCGATGTTCCTAGGAAGAAGCTGCTGCAGTTGAGGTCAAAGAGGTTGCTGCCTATGTTCTCCTCAAGGATTTTGATGGATTCCTTTCTCACATTGAAGTCTTTCATCCATTTCGAGTCTATTTTCATGTGTGATGTTAGGAAGTGGTCCAGTTCCATTTTTCTGCATGTGGATGTCCAATTTTCCCAACACCATTTGTTAAAGAGGCTGTCTTTTTTCCAGTGGACATTCTTTCCTGCTTTGTTGAAGATTAGTTGACCATAGAATTGAGGGTCTATTTCTGGGCTCTCTCTTCTGTTCCATTGATCTATGTGTCTGTTTTTGTGCCAGTACCATACTGTCTTGATGATGATAGCTTTGTAATAGAGCTTAAAGTCTGGAATTGTGATACCACCAACTTTGGCTTTCTTTTTCAATATTCCTTTGGATATCTGAGGTCTTTTCTGGTTCCATATAAATTTTAGCATTATTTGTTCCATTTCTTTGAAAAAAATGGATGGGATTTTGATAGGGATTGCATTAAATGTGTAGATTGCTTTAGGTAGAATAGACATTTTCACAATATTTGTTCTTCCAATCCATGAGCATGGAATATTTTTCCATTTCTTTGTGTGTTCCTCAATTTCTTTCATGCCTACTTTATAGTTTTCTGAGTATAGATTCTTTGCCTCTTTGGTTAGATTTATTGCTAGGTATCTTATGGTTTGGGGTGCAATGGTAAATGGGACTGACTCCTCAATTTCTCTTTCTTCTGTCTTGTTGTCAGTGTAAAGAAATGCAACTGATTTCTGGGCATTGACTTTATATCCTGACACTTTACTGAATTCCTGTACAAATTCTAGCAGTTTTGGAGTGGAGTCTTTTGGGTTTTCCACATATAGTATCATATCATCTGCAAGGAGTGATAGTTTGACTTCTTCTTTGCCAATTTGGATGCCTTTAATTTCTTTTTGTTGTCTGATTGCTGAGGCTAGGACTTCTAGTACTATGTTGAACAGCAGTGGTGATAACGGACACCCTTGCCGTGTTCCTGACCTTAGCGGAAAAGCTTTCATTTTTTCTCCATTGAGAATGATATTTGCAGTGGGTTTTTCATAGATGGCTTTGATAATATTGAGGTATGTGCCTTCTATCCCTACACTTTGAAGAGTTTTGATCAGGAAGGGATGCTGCACTTTGTCAAATGCTTTTTCAGCATCTATTGAGAGGATCATATGGTTCTTATTCTTTCTTTTATTAATGTATTGTATCACATTGATGGATTTGCGGATGTTGAACCAACCTTGCAGCCCTGGAGTAAATCCCACTTGGTCGTGGTGAATAATCCTTTTAATGTACTGTTGGATCCTATTGGCCAGTATTTTGGTGAGAATTTTCGCATCTGTGTTCATCAAGGATATGTGTCTGTAATTCTCTTTTTTGGTGGGATCCTTGTCTGGTTTTGGGATCAAGGTGATGCTGGCCTCCTAGAATGAGTTTGGAAGTTTTCCTTCCATTTCTATTTTTTGGAACAGTTTCAGGAGAATAGGAATTAATTCTTCTTTAAATGTTTGGTAGAATTCCCCTGGGAAGCCATCTGGCCCTGGACTTTTGTTTGTTTGGAGATTTTTGATGACTGTTTCAATCTCCATACTGGTTATGGGTCTGTTCAGGTTTTCTATTTCTTCCTGGTCCAGTTGTGGTAGTTCATATGTCTCTAGCAATGCATCCATTTCTTCCAGATTGTCAGATTTGTGGGCATCGAGTTTCTCATAATATGTTCTTATAATTGTTTGAATTTCTTTGTTGTTGGTTGTGATCTCTCCTCTTTCATTCATGATTTCATTTATTTGGGACCTTTCTCTTTTCTTTTTGATAAGTCTGGCCAGGGGTTTATCAATCTTATTAATTCTTTCAAAGAACCAGCTCCTAGTTTCATTGATTTCTTCTATTGTTTTTTTAGTTTCTATTTCATTGATTTCTGCTCTGATCTTTATGATTTCTCTTCTCCTGCTGGGTTTAGGTTTTCTTTGTTGTTTTTTTCTCCAGCTCGTTTAGGTGTAGGGTTAGGTTGTGTATTTGAGACCTTTCTTGTTTCTTGAGAAAGGCTTGTATCGCTGTATATTTTCCTCCCAGGACTGCCTTTGCTGTGTCCCGCAGATTTTGAACTGTTGTGTTTTCATTATCATTTGTTTCCTTGAATTTTTCAATTCTTCTTTATTTCCTTGTTGATTCATGCATTCTTTAGAAGGATACTGTTTAGTCTCCATGTATTTGGGTTCTTTCCAAATTTTCTCTTGTGATTGAGTTTTAGCTTAAGAGCATTGTGGTCTGAAAATGTGCAGGGAATGATCCCAATCTTTTGATCCTGGTTGAGACCTGATTTATGAACCAGGATGTGATCCATTCTGGAGAATGTTCCATGTGCACTAGAGAAGAATGTGTATTCTGTTGCTTTGGGATGGAATGTTCTGAATATAGCTGTGATGTCCATCTGGTCCAGTGTGTCATTTAAGGCCTTGATTTCCTTGTTGATCTTTTGCTTAGATGATCTGTCCATTTCAGTGAGGGGGGGTGTAAAAATTTCCTATTATTATTGTATTATTGTCATTGTGTTTCTTTGATTTTATTATTAATTGGTTTACATAGTTGGCTGCTCCCATGTTAAGGGCATAGGTATTTAAAATTGTTAGATCTTCTTGTTGGACAGACCCTTTGAGCATGATATAGTGTCCTTCCTCATCTCTTATTATAGTCTTTGGCTTAAAATCTAATTGATCTGATATAAGGCCACCCCAGCTTTCTTTTGATGTCCATTAGCATGGTAAATTGTTTTCCACCCGGGGCAGGGAGTCTTAAGCAGACTCTGCATTGAGTGCAGAACGTGATCTGGGGCTCCATCTCATGACCCTGATCATAACCTAAGCCAAATCCCAAATCTGGATGCTCTACCAACTGTGCCAGCCAGGCGCCCCTCTCTTCAGATCTAGTAGTATTTGCTTAATATATTTCAGTGCTCTCGTGTTGGATGCATACATGTATTTATGATTGTTGTGCCTTCTTGATCAGTTGACTCTTGCATCATTCTATAGTGGCCTTCTTTGTCTTTTGTTACTATTTTTGACTTAAAGTCTCTTTTGTCTAATGTAAGTAAAGCTACTCCTGCTCTCGTTTGGTTTCCACTTGCATGGAATATCTTTTTCCATCCATTCACTTTTAGCCTATGTGTATTAAAGCTGAGGTGAGTCTTTTGTAGGAAGCATATATGTGGGTCTTATATATTTTATCTGTTCACCCACTCTGTGTTTTCTTCCTGGGAGAAATCAGTGCATTTTCATTTACAGTAATTATTGATAGGTGAAGATTTACTTATGCCATCTCATTGTTTCCTAGCTGTTTTATAGTTCTCTTATACCTTTCTTCCTCTTTGACTGCCTTCCATTGTGAATTGATGATTTTCTGTAGTGGTAGGCTTTGATTCTCTTCCATGTATCATTTGTGAATCTATTGTAGGTTTCTGCTTTTTGGTTACCATGAGGCTTACATGAAACATCTTATATGTATAGCGGTCTATTTCATACTGATAACAATTCAACTTCAATCACATGAAAACTCTACCCTTTTACTCCCTTTTATATGTTTATATTATAAATATAAATACATATAAATAGAATATATTTTATATTATATACTATATGTTTTATATAGTATATATATTTTATATTATATACTACCCTTTTATATTTTTGATGTCACAGTTTACTTCTTTTTATATTGCGTATCCATTAATAAATCATTGTAGGTGTAGTTTTTTATTTTATTTCACTTTTTTTCAGTGTTCCAAAATTCATTGTCTATGCCCCACACCCAGTGATCCAGGCGATATGTAGCTGTATTTTTAAAAACGTTTGTCCTTTAACTGTTAAACTAGAGTTAAATGGTTAACATGCCAGTGTTGTGTATTTTCATGTGTCTTCATGTTTCTAATTATCATCCTTTCACTTCGATTTCAAGTATTCCTTTCAGCATTTCTTGGAAGGCAGTTCTAGTGGTAGTGAGCTCCATCACCTTCCTTTTTGGGGGGAAAGTCTTCATTTTGCCTTCTTTTCTGAAGGCAATTTTGCCAGGTTAAGTATTCTTGGTTGGCAGTTTCTTTCTCACAGGATTTTGAATATATCATTCCGTTCACTCCTGGCCTGCAAGGTCCCTGCTCAGCAATCTGCTGTAGCCTTATGGGGCTTACCTTGTATGAGAGAGTTTTTTTCCCTTGTTGCTTTTGAAATTCATTCTTTGTCTTTGATTTAGTGAGTTACATTATAATGCATCTTGTAGAAGATCATTTTGGGTTGAAATTTTGTGGTGACGTATTACCTTCATTAACTTGGATCTCCAAATCTCTCCCCCAGATTTGGGAAGTTCTCAGCCATTATTTCTTTAACTAAGCTCTTTACCACATTTTTCTCTCCTCCTTCTGGGACTCCAGTGATCTTTACATTGTTTTTTGTTTTGTTTTGTTTTGTTGTGTTTTGATGGTGCCCCATAATTTTCATAAGATTTCTTTATTCTTTTTCATTCTTTTTCCTTCTTGCTCCCCTATTTGGATAATTTCAGTTAATCTCTCTTTTACATCACTGGTTCCTTATTCTACTTTGTCAAGTCTGATATTGAAGCTCTCTATTGAACTATTCAGTTACTGTATTCTACAGGTCCAAAATTTCTGTTTGGTGTTTTTAAAAAGTGTTTTCTCTTGGTTGAACTTTTCGTTTTTCTCTTGTATTGTCTTCCTGATTTTGTTAAGTTGTTTATATGTGTTTTTTTAAATAGTTTCCTGAACATCTTTAGAACAACTGTTTTGAATTATTTGTTGAGCAATTCTTGGATCTCCATTTCTTTGGGGCCAGTTCCTGGAGGTTTACTCTATTCCTTTGGTGGAGTCATCTTTCCCTAATTCTTTGTGATTCCAATAGCCTTTTGTAGGTCTGTGCATTTGAAGTAGTCACCTGAACTTTATGGCCTGACTTGGGTAATATAAGACTTTGACCTCAAAGTGGGGGCATGCTGGGCACCAAGTGTGGGGTGTGAGTGGCATGGTTCTCTTTGGCTAAGGCCACGAGGATCCACAGCATTGACAACATTGTTGTCGTTGATAAGCATTCAAGGGGTCCATAGTGGCTTCAACGGCAGTTGGGGTCCTCAGTGACACTTCCAGGTACAATGGCTAGGGCCCAGGCATGTAGTGATGGTGGCCAGAGCTCGTGGTGGCATACTTGGCTGCAGAGTCCAGCTGCAGGTGCCTGTGTCGTGTCATGTGTCAGTTGGGCACATCATGCAGTGGTGGGGTCATGGAAGGCAGCAAAGGACAGGCCCAGCTACAGGCTCACTGGCATGCACTACTGTGGCTGTTGGGTATTGCCATGGGTTCACAGTAGTGTAAACTGTTGGCAGGATTCAAACCTGGGATGTGTGGGTGCACAGCTGGTGGGGCTAATGACAGAATACAGGGCCTAATCCAGGCCCACAAGCAATTACAGAATCCCTGGCTGTTGGTGTGCTCCCCTATGTCGCCACAGTCTTACTCCAAGGCCTACACACTTCACCAGAGGCCAGTGACAATTTTCAGGCTTACCAGGCTTGCAGCGTGCAAGTGCACAGCTAGATGGGTAGCCCCAAGTGCACCCATGGGGGTGGGGTCAGCGTTGGGGGTTTAGACTGGCATCTTACACCTGGGGAAAAACAGAGGCTTGAGCTGGCTGCTGGTGCAGTTCCCAGGCTCTTTTTGCAGCCAGAGAGGGGAATTAGAGGGAAGAGACTCAGACAACGGGTGTCAGCAAATGCCAATACCTGAAAGCTGGTGAAAACTGCAGGTTTTCACCTTAGTGAAATTTAGTGAAACTTACTTCCATGGAGGCTTAGTTGGTGATTGATTTCTTCACTGGCAAAACCTGCTGGGCTTCACTGTAGGGGGTCCTGCTACGTGGCTGCTATTAGTAGCTATTGTGTTTCTTTTTGTTCCTAACCATCTCTGCATATCTCACTTTTGTTGGTCTCTGGGTAGGGTAAACCTGAATTGGGACCTTTGTGCAGTATCCCGAAAACCTGGAGAAGCTGGTCCCTCACTCTGCTTTTCCTTTTCTAGTAAATGGAACTCCTTCTGGCTGGGGACTCTTGGCACTGAGCAGTGCCAGCTTGAGGGGTGAGATGATGCAGGCAAAATGAAACGTTCTTCTTTTCTTGTGCAATTATTCTCAAGTTTTTTTGTTTCACTGTGTTGCTAAGGTTTCTTAAGAGGACTCCTGAGCTCTTCCAGAGCCGTTTTTGTTCATGGAGAGCTTTCTGATTATTGATCTTTGTGAAGGGATGGAGGTGTCCTACATCGTTGTTTTGGTGATGTCACTCCCACCTTTCCCAGATTTTTAAATGCACTCCAAAATTTGTGAATCATTGTGCAAGATAGTAAAGGAGGGAGAAGTCAAGTACCATGTTTTATTGATCCCGGGTCAGCACAATTCCTTATATTGACCGTCATTACAAATTTATATTATTTACTTATCATCACTGTTACCCTTAGAATTAACTTGGGAAATAAAAGATATAACATTTTTATTATTTTCTTTACCAAGCTCTAGAAGGCCATACCACCTTCTGGGGAGTCATCTGTGCTATCGCTGTCAATCAAAGTCAGGTACTGTCATCACCAGACCATCTCAGAAGAGCAGGAGAGGCCCCTGCAGAGCATCTATTTGACTCATGTTGACCCATTAAGAGTACAGGACAAGACTCACAGCATGGGAATGTCTGCTGGAGATCCCACTAAAGTGGAGACCTTGGCAAACACCATTGGAAGAAATAAGCAACAGGGGACTCCTGCTCTGAAGGTTGGTCAGTGAAAGGCAGCAGTGGCCACACTGAATCTGCAGGGGGAATAGTAGGCCTCATTAAGCTGCACTATATAGAGATCCTTCCATCGTTGCACTATTTAGGCAGTGTAAACAGCATAAACACTAAGAGGTTGAATCTGTCCATTCCAGCAAGCCTGGAGGCTTGTAAAAGAGTCCCAAGAATTTATCAGGGGAGCTAGGGTTAACAATTTTGGATTTGGGGGGAACCAATGTTCATGTTGTCATTAGACGTTTGAAGCAGTAATCCCAGAATCTTAGGAGGCTAAATGAACCATTTCTACAGGCTGCCGGTTCCAGGAAGTCCCTACAGCTCCCAATGGAAGACATGGCTTATTATCTGGACCAAAGAATTTGGATACATCCTTAATTGGCCATACTTTTATGAAGGCTTGAAAACAACTCCAATAGGTTATCTAAAATATTGGTTTGATCAAAAGAATCTTAAGACTTATTTAAAACGTCTTCAGTTGTAGCACAAAAGTAAAAGGGGAAAGTGCCAAGATCTGAGGTAACAAAGAAATAGGAAAAAAATCAAATATATGGATATATAGTAGAAGATGAAATTGTAAACTAGATCATACAGGGTGCTTTGTAGACTATCTTTAAAAATGTGTGTTTTAAGTATGATAGGACATCACTGAAAGATTTTTTTTTAAGATTTTATTTATTTATTTGAAAGAGAGAGAGAGTGAGAGCACTAGCAGAGAGGAGAGGGATTGTTTTATTTATTTATTTATTTATTTTGGCTGTTATGCACAATGTTATGAACATTTTTTTTCAAAGATTTCATTTATTCATTTGAGAGAGAGAGAGAAGGAATGAGAGAGAGAGAGTATGAAAGGAAAGAGGTAAGTGGAGAAGCAGACTCCCCACCGAACAGTGCGCCTGATGCGGGACTCAATCCTGGGGTTCCAGGGTCATGACCTGAGCCGAACGCAGTCGCCTAACAAACAGCTACCCTGGTGGGCTTCTATGTACATTATTGGGCAATCCTAACTGGTTTTTGGGGTCAGGATCATGGGCCCCAGACAAGCAACATTGGTTGGCCAGTAAAATTGAAAGAAATATTTTTCAGATACTTTTGAGTTTCTATTATGACTTTTGATGACACTAAGTGCTGAGATTTGGAACATAATTATGTTTGGGTTAACTATCCTAAGATTTGGGGATTGTTTTATTTTTGTTAATGTGTAGGTGTGAAAAACAATTGCTGTGTAATTTTATATGCTTTAGATCCTTCATAGTGAGGCTGCTGAGCTGTGTGGCAAGCAAACAGACACAAAATCTGAGGTCCTGAACTGCAGCCACTCTAGAGAAAGACAGTCCAGTCTGCAGCTGCTTAAAGAATGAAGACATGGGGTGCCTGGGTGGCTCAGTGGGTTAAAGCCTCTGCCTTCAGCTCAGGTCATGATCTCAGGGTCCTGGGATCGAGTCCCATATCGGGCTATCTGCTCAGCAGGGAGCCTGCTTCCCTCTCTCTATCTGCCTGCCTCTCTGCCTACTTGTGATCTCTCTCTGTGTCTCAAAAAAATAAATAAATAAATCTTAAAAAAAAAAAGAATGAAGACACAAAAAATTCATCTAACTGAAATTGAGCAGAATGAACAGTTGAGGGAAATGATTACTTAGACTTTAAACTGAAATTGGGGACTTTAATTTCTTGGATTAGTAATGCACAGGGACAGCAGAATTTTTTCACACGTTAGCCCTTTGGGACTTCAACTAAAAGATTTTGAATTTTAATTTTTTAAGATTTTTATCTTTTAATTACATCAATGGGAAATTAACAATGGGAAGGTTTTTTTATTGAATTTAGGAGTATCACAGTATGTCGATATATGATATTTGGAATATTTTAAAGATTTTATTTATTTATTTGACAGAGAGAGATCACAAGTAGGCAGGAGGCAGGCAGAGAGAGAGAGAGGGAAGCAGGCTCCCTGCTGAGCAGAGAGCCCGATGCAGGACTCGATCCCAGGACCCTGAGATCATGACCTGAGCCGAAGGCAGCGGCTTAACCCACTGAGCCACCCAGGCGCCCCGATATTTGGAATATTTTAATTTAATTTGGAAGATTTGATTTCATTTTAATGTTTTAGTGTTGTTATTTAACCTCACTGCAGAAACTCTGAGAGGCTATGTTGGGCAATGTAGCTGGGCAAAATTTGGAATAGGAAATAGAACAGAAGTGAACGTTCATCTTTAAATTCAGAATGGCCACTGAGATCATTCAGTTAATATACCATTCTATCCCATTTCAGACCTTAGAGCAAAATCTAATTCTAAGAAAGGTCCTAGAAAGTCCCAGAGAGATCCACAAATGCATATGGAAGGGCTGTTATTTTCTTATAACAAATATTTTCTTCACTATGATAAATGCATATTAGTTCTATGCTAATAATGCCTCATGGACTGATTTTTAGAAGATATCTAAAAACAGTCAGAGACCTACATTTAGAATAAAATTTTTTAAAAATGCAGCAAAGATAACTCTTCTATTCAAAGGTAAAGGAAAAATACAGGGAATGATGATTGTATTATCACTTACTCTTCCATCTGGGAGATGGAAAATTTCTTTGCTGTAGGCTTTTTAAGCAGTTAGATGACAGAGACATTCAAATGTGGAAAAAAAAAATAGTTCTGGATTTTCCTCTCTTAGCTGAATCACTGCTACTTCCACTGCCAGGAGTGTACAAATGGTGATTGCACTTTGGCCCTTCAGTTTTTTCTCCTTGGGCCAGAGTGGAAGATAAATTTGGCTGTTCTTCCAAGTGTGGGCCTTGAGCCCTTTCCTGCCAGCATGGGAAAGAGGCTGGAAACCAGCTATGCCCTTTCTGCCCCTGACCTGTCAGCATGGCGGGTTTTCCAGAATTTTCCCACTTGCTGCTACTTTGCATACTCTTCTCTGGAAAGGGAGTCACTTTTCCATTCCTGGCATTATATCTTAATTTGGTGCAAGGTTGTGGTATAAGATTGGACCTTTTGTTTGTTTGTTTGTTTCATCATGAAAGACCTGTTCTTTACTGTTTTTATTTTTTAAGTTCATGTCATTCTCTTTCAAGAGTGATTTCGAAAGGGATTTCAAGAAGGGCACCTGAGTGGCTCAGCTGGTTAAGCATCTGACTCTTGATTTCGGCTCAGGTGGTCATCAGATGGGTCGTGATCTCATGGGTTGTGGAATTGGGCCCCATTTCAGGCTCCACGCTCAGTGGGAAGTCTGCTTGAGATTCTCTCTCTCCTCCCTCTCCTTCTGCCCCTCCTCCTGCTTGCACGCATGCTCTCTCTCTAAAATAAATAAATAAATCTTTAAAGAAAGAGAGAGATTTCAAAAATGTGTGCGTATATGGCCATTTTATCCTGACTTTAGAACTTTTAAAAATGTTTCAGTGTCTCCTTTAAAAAAAAGTCTGGCAAATTTGTTTAGTTAATGTATGGACACCATGTAAGGTTCTGAAGCAGAATGTCATATACATTAAAAGCCATCTCTGGAATTTTGAAGTTAGAGAAAAATTCTGCAAAACATCCCATCTAACCGTCTAATTCTAGTAGTGTTCTGAAGCTCACCTACTTTTTTTTTTCTTTTTCAAAGATGATTAAATATTACACAGTCAGAATTTCACATTCTACCTGGCATATGGTGAGTGTTCGACAAATGTTGGCTTTTATTGTTACTACTCTTTAATTTGCTCAGCCACATGTGATCATCACACAACAATTTTACCCTATGCTTATGTAGTACCTTTTTACTCTCCTTCTCTCTTCCCTCCCTGGCTCTTTCATTCTTCACTTTTTTTCTTTTCTTCTTGCTCTGGTCAGCTCCACAATCATCCTCTAAGTCTGCTACTATTTCTATCCTCATTGTTCCTATCAATAACTCCCATCAGGCAAATAGTGCAGATTTGTATGTTTACTTTAAAAAAAAAAAGATTTTATTTATTTATTTGAGAGAGAGAAAGAGAGCACATGAGTGGTGGGGTTTGGGCTGAGGGAGAGGGAGAAGCAGGCTCCTGGTTGAGCAGGGAGCCCAGCGTGGGGCTAGATCCTAGGACCCTGAGATCATGACCTGAGCTAAAGGCAGATGCTTAACTAACTGAGCCACGCAGGCTCTCCTATACATTTACTTTCTAGTCCTATAAAGTACAAATGTGTTTCTTCCTTTTTTTTTTAAGATTTTATTTATTTATTTATTTATTTATTTGACTGAGAGAGACAGCAATAGCAGGAACACAAGCAGGCGAAGTGGGAGAGGGAGAAGCAGGCTTCCCAAAGAGCAGGGAGCCCAAAGAGGGCCTCCATCTCAGGACCCTGGATTCATGACCTGAGCCAAAGGCAGATGCTTAATGACTGAGCCACCTAGGCGCCCACAAACATGTTGCTTATTGAGGCATATTATTAAATTTAAACATAAACTGTTTAAATTACTATATCAACTACACTAGGAGGTCCTATATGTTAGTATAAATGCAGACCACCCAAATATTATTGCTTATGGGGATATCCTTTTATTCTTCACGGACAGATGTGAAGTACCAGAATGCCTTTACTATGCAGAAGGCCTGTTTCTGCTTGGCACCATTTTGTATTCAAAGTAAGGATGCTTGTTAGTTAACTCATGGCATTTTCCTTTAGTCTATAAGATGTGAGGCATTTGGGAGGACATTTTAGCTCATGCTCATCTTATTTCTTTGGTCAATCCAGATGTTTCTGGGAAGAAGGATTTTAACACTTTTTATAGCATTACGTTTTCTGGAAGTCAACCTATGCTTTCATGGACTCTGAAAAAATCCAGTCGTATGTTGTTTCCAGTGCTTGGAATCGTCTCTCAAAGACATTTGCTGATTACTATGGTAGTGCCTAAAAAAAGGTTTTAGAGCTCTTTTCTATGAATGCATTACTGTAGCATTCAGAATTAAGATCTGTCTCTGATTCAAAAATCAAAGTATAATCATGGAAACTATTTTTTCAGGAAATTAGATTTTCCTGGCTGAGATAGCAATAAGTCTGACTGACAAGGAAAACTCTCCACATGAACAATATTTTATCTGGGAATTTCAGAACACTGAGAGTAATGATTGCTTAAGGTGGGCCGGATTTGACTGACAAGGAAAACTCTCCACATGAACAATATTTTATCTGGGAATTTCAGAACACTGAGAGTAATGATTGCTTAAGGTGGGCCAGATTTGGGCAATGATTCTTTAATATATTGAAAGAGTGAGATAAAATTTTTATTTTTACTTCTTTGTAACCACAAGATGGCACCACTTTCCTATTTTTAAAAGTTTGACACTGCTATTTTTCATTTTTTACGTTTTTTTAAAGATTACAGATGTTTGGGGACATTTGGTTATAACTTTCCCTCAAATACAGGCTCATAGACTATAAGGCTAGAGTTACGGTATTAAATAAGAATTTGTAGGTGGAATAAGATTTATAATATGCATCGCATATGCATGGCATTTAAATGGTTTAAATGGTTGGAATCTCAGCCCAAGGGAAAGGAGTTTCTCTGGGGGTTTTGTAAGTGAAAAGGGCAATGGGCAACTTAAACTGAGAAGTCAGATGTAAAGTGGTCTTGGCCAGCAGTTCCCTGTCTGGTCCAAGGGTATGAGCTGGCAGAGAATATAGGCAGGAGGAGAAGGAGGGTAAAAATGTCAGCTGTGCTGAGAGTTGAACTCTCGTAGAAATGATATTTTGAAGTGATGGGAGTGCTGAGGTTGTGTTTGAGGAAGAAGGAAGAGATCAGAGGAGGAGAAGCATACCTAAGGCGGAAGCAAAAAGTAGAAGGCAATTCCACCCACTCCTCAGCTCTGACCTAACTCTGTTAACATATCCTGGTTTAGCAAACTGTCCTGGGCCTACAAAAGACAAACGAAGGGAACCAATGGGGAACCAGCCACCTTCCTGTCATAAATGCTGTTTGTAAGGCTGTTGTCTAGCTATAGTTATAAGACCTTCCTGTCCTCACCGTCCATTCCCTGTTCTCCTTCTCTTCATCAGTCCAATCCCTTTGGGTTATAGTTAGTAGAAATCCAGTGCAAAGTAGCTTAAACAAAGGGGAATTTATCCACGCATGAGACTTAAAAGTTCAGGGTTTGAATAACTTCAAACAGTTACATATAGATGTTCCACTGTTGGTTCTGTTGTTGTTGTTTTTCCCCCTGTTGTCTTCATCCTTCCTCACATCTGTCCAGGTTGCAGGAAAGACTGCCCCAGCAGCACTAGACCTTCATGATTTTCATAGCCATCAATCTCAGAAGCCATTAGTTTCTCTCCCAGTATTCCTACAAAGACCCTCATTGATGGCTCTGGGTTGTGTGTCCACTTGGCATAAGAATTATATGGACCACACAAGGTGCAATACTCAAAAGAAAAGGTTTATGGACAGATTTTAAGTGTAACCCATGTCCATTATATCTTCCTAAGAAAGTATCTGGATAGTAACATGGCCCCAGGCCAATGTTCCCAATGTAGTAAGAACTAATCTACTAAGTGCAGGGAAAATGCACAGCTTATAATTATGGATAAGGACTAGACCTAAGTTTGGAGATCTTCAACCTAGGAGGAAAGTCTCTTAGAGAGAATTAAAGGTTTGATCTGTTGTTACCCTCGAGTATTTCCTGTTCTTTTTAGCCATTGACTTCTATGAGTAAGTATAATGGTGGTCAGGTTGACTCGAGAAGAATTTCTGGTCTCAGAGTCTCCTGAACTAAAATCAGTCTTTTCCCCTCACCCTCCTTCTATCCCTCCCTCTGTACCTTCCCACCCCATCATCAAATGTGACTGGATTTCCCTTGCCCCATTGTATGTAGGACTCGTTTGGAATCCTGAAATGAGACATCCAACAGAAATCTTGGGACTAAAGTCTTTGTGTTCAAAGCAGGGAATTGGAGATGTTTCTTTATACTGATGTGTGGTGATATAATTATGCCAATAACGAAAGCTCTAGATGTAGTTACTTTCATTAATTTCCATCTCACAAAGGTAATAAGTGTTCTGTAGTGAGTGCCTGGGAAGATGGCTCTTGCCAAATCTGGAGAATATAAGGAAAGAAGAGTTCTTCTGGGTAAACGTTCTTGGTGCCAGGTATTAGAAGCTTTTGTAGACCTCAACAGCATACTGAGAAGTTTAATGATATACTCATATATTTTAGGCTAAGTTTATTTTATAAAGGGTCAACCCATTATATTAGCATGATGACTGTGCTTTCCTTGTGGAAAACTTGGAAACAGACTTATAATAAAATGTCCCCCTGTCCCCCCCCCACCCTGAAAACTAGATTGTTTAGTTTGAGAGAATTGATCATAGTCTTACAATGACAGTTTCTACACTATTTTACACAGCATTCTCAGAGTATTGAACATTTACTTTGACAGCAAAGCTGTGGAAAGAAAGGTTCTGACAGTGGTTATGAATGAAAAACCAGGTAAGAAGCTTGACTTTAAGGAATAATTTGTATCCTGTTAATTGTCCTATGGGTCTTAAGGAAATGAGATAGACAATAATCCATTGTTAGTGGGCTAACGAGGCACAATATCTGAAAAGTTGGCATGTATATTGGAAGTTCCTTGATGATGAATGATGTTGAACATCTTTTCAAGTACGTGTTGGCCATCTGTATGTCTTCTTTGGAAAAATGTCTATTCAGAGCCTCTACTCGTTGTAAAATCAGACTGTGTTTTGTTTTGTTTGGCTATTGAGTTGTAGAAGATCTTCTTGTATTTTTGATATCAGCTCTACTCCAAGTCCTATTTCTATGTTCCCTTTTCATTGACTGGTACCACCCTTCATTTGGACAGGTTAGTTTATCTCTCATCCCATCAACCACTGAATTTTAAAATTTTTACCTTCAAAACATCTTTTGAATTCTTCTGTCACTTTCCACCATAGTCTGAACACCATTATTTTTAATGTGGAATACTACATTATTAGCCTTAAAAATGGCTTTCTTGTATGCAATCTGACCTTCACCCTGGCAGAATAACCTTTTCAAATATGAATCTGTTGATAACCACTGCTTAGACAAGACACTTCAGAAATTCCCCTTTATGTTTAGGATAAAGACTATTTCTAAACATAAGTCACCAGTGCCTGTATGATCTGGCCCCTCCCTTAGACTCTGGCTTTCACCTGCACCACCTCCCTCACTCCTCCATGCTCCAACCTCTCTGGCCATGTTCTCTCTAGCCACAGAGTCTTCTCACATGAGGCTCCTTCTGTCTGGATCACTCTTCTACCTCTCCACTACTTACCAAGCGGACTCCTATCTTCCCACAATATAAGCTCAAGCTTCAGCTCCTCCAAGTCTGCCTTCGTGCACCTGCCTTGCAGCTCTTTCTTGGCACTTATCACTGATAATTTTACATTTGCTTCTATTATTGTTGTTAGCCAATAATGCCTATCTTCCCTACTGGACTCAAGCTCTACAAGGTCATGACTTATGTCTGCCAATCATAAATTCCATAGTCCCAGGCAAGAGAATGTAAGAGGAGCTCAATGAATAGTTGTTAGATGAAAGATTGCTTATATTGCTTTACGACTTACTTTTCTATCTAAAAGAAAGCGGTGTGCGGTTACTGTTAGGTTTGGGCTGCCTTGAGCATTGTTGTGAAGTGGCCAGCAGAACCTTCAGTGGCATACATGAAAGGGATGTAGCAGGCTACTGTGTATGTTCTTTCAGAGGAGGTTGTGGATAGAGGAGCCCAATTTCTCAGAAGAAATAGATGTTGCTCCCACCTCATTTCCTGTCTAGCCACGTAAAAAGCAGACTAAATGGAGCAAGTTAATTTAGCACAGTTTCAGATGAAGTCTCACACTATTCCTGGGATGGGATAGCATTATAGGATAGTCAAGGTGGTCTGAGATTGGCTGTGGACAGTTGCAATTGGTGTTCTTCTATACACGTTGGGAAGCATGTCAAAGTTTCCAGAAGTGTTACCTGAAATAAAAATCTTGTTTGCCTACCTAAAAACTGTTCCCACCTTTTCTGGGGATGTAGAGTCTTTATTGCATTCCAGTGTGTAACCCTAACTCATGCGCCTTGAGAAAGATACAGTATCCAGACCCCAGCAAGAAATTCTAATGGATCTAAGCCAGCCATTGTGACCCAGTTTCCTTGTCAGTTATTGAATCTGATGCAGGCATGCCACGGCATGTGAGAGGCCTTCGTGTTCTTGGAGAAAAGGCTCTTCTCTTGTTATCAGAAGCACATGGATAAGCAGTCCCCCTCCTTCTGCTCAATGCTGTTGTGTCTGAATGGGGTCCTGAGAAGGCTGCAGCTAGCTTGTGACATGGGAACTAGTCTGCAGATGAGACACATGCTGAGCATGGCAGAGAGGCAAGGTAGAAAGTTCTGAGCTGCAGGCTAGTTCTCAAGGCTCCAGCCTCCAGACTGCCACCAAGCCACCATCCATCTAAAATGTTTTAATGTAATAAGTGTATTCCCCTGCTTTCTTGTCAGTTTCCTGCTGGAGTATCCATTTGGCCTCTGCAAACCATTTTTCTGTTCTCACCTTTAAATATGGCACCCCCTCTGAACCTCTACTCCGCTTGTTTCTTGGCATTTAAAGTCCTGTCATACAAGATCGCTTGCCATTCCTGAGTGCTAAGGCCTGTTATTTCATGGCTCTGTCAGATTGTTTATGCTTTGTGTTCCCTGTGGTTTAGAAATCCTATTCACTGTGATGCCTCTCTTGACTTCTGAGGTAGCATTTTTTTTTACCACCAGACCTATAACCTCTTTTTTTTTTTTTTTTTAAGATCTTCTTTATTTGAGAGAGGAAATGCATGCGACCAGAGGAGGAGCAGGGTGGGGGAGGGAAAGAGAGGGGAAAGAATCTTCGGCAGACTCCTTGCTGAGCTCAGAGACTGATGTTGGGCTTGATCCCATGACTCTGAGATGATGACCTGACCTAAAACCCAAAAGTTGAGTGCTTAACCGACTGAGCCACCCTGGTGCTCCCAGACCTAGAACTTCTAACATAATATCAAAATGATTTCAAAAAATTAGTTATTTGTTTATCTCTCCCCAGTAGATTGAAAACATTCTGATCAGTGGTTATTTATCTTTACATTTTCACAACCTATACAAGTTCAAGTTTGTAAAAGGTACTCAGTAAACATTTAATAAATTAATGACGTTTTTCCTCTGGTAGAGATAAAGGAGTGTGAACATCAAACCATTGGAACCCTGAGTCCACATGCGACCTACTGTTTTCAGTATAGTGTTCTTACAGAGAGTTTCTTTATTAATCAATGGATGGAAGTGTAAGTTCCAGAGTTAGTTTCCTTGCCATTGATCAAGTAATTTATTTTTGAGTCTTAGTGTAATTCTTCTGATGGTCAACAAAAACTAGAAATTCTAGAATTTTGGAAAGGATTTTTTTGTGAGTGATCATTATATTATTGGGCAGTGTTATCTGTATAGTAAGTCAGTACTGATGCCTTGTTTGTGTATTTAGGGGTTCCTGTTGCGGGACAGGGGATCAGATGTTGAGAGTTTGGACAAACTCATGAAAACCAAAAATATACCTGAAGCTCACCAAGATGCATTTAAAACCGGTTTTGCAGAGGGTTTTCTGAAAGCTCAAGCCCTAATGCAAAAAACCAATGGTAAGTTGATTAGACACCATCCATATTTGGGAATAATATCTAAAAGGAAGTCATAGTCCTACCTTTTTTTTTTTTTTTTTTTAAATTTTGTTTATTGTTTATTATTGAGAGAGATCACAAGTAGGCAGAGAGGCAGGCAGAGAGGAGGAAGCAGACTCCCTGCTGAGCAGAGAGCCCGATGTGGGGCTCGATCCCAGGACCCTGAGATCATGACCTGAGCTGAAGGCAGAGGCTTAACCCACTGAGCCACCCAGGCGCCCCCATAGTCCTACCTTTAAGTGATTACACATATTTTTTCTAACACATATGCACCTTTTCATTGGTTATATTCCATTATATTTGTAACTTAAGCTGTGTCAAAATGGAAATACCTGTTGACACTCTCCCTTTTCTCAAATGAGAACCAGAGTCAAGGACAGAAGCATGAGTGCCTTCGTGAGGTTTTTGATAATAGGGTGCTGAAAGGAAATCATGGCAATTATACAAAAGAATGTCAGGTTCCAAAATTGCATTTGATGGAATATGATTACTGTCAATAACCTAATTCTTGCTTTTCATCAAGGTGTCATTTGTCATTGTTGTTATCTGATTTAAGTTTTTTTTTTCTTTTCTTTTCCTCCTCCAGATTCTCTGAGACGAACTCGTCTGATTCTCTTCTTTCTGCTGCTGTTTGGCATTTATGGACTCTTAAAAAATCCATGTTTTTCTGGTAAAGGCTCTTTTTATTTATCTGACTTTTATTTTTAATCTTTTAAATACTTGATTATTTTTCATAGTCTGCCTTAGAGAGGAGAGAAGAAGCATTTCCTGTTTTGTTTTTTAAAGATTTTATTTATTTGACACAGAGAGAGAAAGATCATAAGTAGGCAGAGAGGCAGGCAGAGAGAGCGGGGAAAGCAGGCTCCCTGCTAAGCAGAGAGCCTGATGTGGGGCTCGATCCCAGGACCCTGAGACCATGACTTGAGCCAAAGGCAAAGGCTTAATCCACTGAGCCACATGGGTGCCCCAGCATTTACTGTTCTGGTGTCTAGGCCTTTCTTTCCTAAGTCAACAGTTCACAGATTGGGTCAATTTGAGGTGTTTTTTTGCATTGAAGTAGAAAAGTTTTAATCTGTTATGGTTACATGCCAACTGCATTATCAGGGCTCATTATATTTACATTGCTTTGTGGGTTACAAGAAAAGTTCCTTCAGACACTGTACGAATTTCAAGTTTTATTTTGAGAAAATAATTAATATTTTGTTAATGTTCCAAGGATTATGTTATAGCAAAAATGTTAGCTTAGCTTCTGGTAATGGTTGGTTTTCCAGACTTCTAGAAAGTTACACCTGTCCAGTTATAAAATTTGAAAACATGTAGAATAATTTTATAATAACAATACAAAGTGAAATAGTCCCCTATTTCAAAGACACACTAATAAATTTATGAAAAATGTATATATAATACATAAGTGTATAAAAATCTGGGGCTCCTGGGTGGCTCAGTTGGTTAAGCATCTGCCTTCAGTTCAGGTCATGATCTCAGGGTCCTGGGATCGAGGCGCCTGCACCTTCCCCCACTTGTGTGCTTTCTCTCACCCCCTCTCAAATAAATAAAATCTTAAAAAAAATTTATATATATATATATATAAATTTAGTATACAATTAAGAATTGCCTCAAGCGATTCTCATAGTTCTCCGTTTGCCAGTCTAAAATGAAGTAATAACGCCCATCCTAAGTAGTTCCTGTTGCTTTCTCAGCTATTCAGTTTTTACCTTGTGTTTTCTATGTTCTTTAGGATTGTTTACCTTGAGAGAAAAACGGATAACAATTAAAGAATTACAGTTGGTCAGGGGCGCCTGGGTGGCTCAGTGGGTTAAGCCTCTGCCTTCCGCCCAGGTCATGATCTCAGGGTCCTGGGATCGCTCCGCATCGGGCTCTCTGCTCAGCGGGGAGCCTGCTTCCCCCTCTCTCTCTCTGCCTGCCTCTCTGCCTGCTTGTCATCTCTCTCTCTCAAATAAATAAATAAAATTAGAAAAAAAAAAAGAATAACAGTTGGTTTGGATCAGGACCTCATCCCAGAACTTGCATGTTACCCCAGATATTTTAAGGTTTTTGTATCATCAAACCTTAGATGAGATTTTAACATACATCCAGGAATATCCTTTTCTTTTTTTTTCTTAAGATGTTATTTATTTGACAAAGAGTGATTGCAAACATGGGGAGCAGCAGGCCCAGGGAGAAGCAGGCTCCCCGTTGAGCAGGGAGCCGGATGTGGGGCTCAGTTTCAGGACCCTGAGATCATGACCTGAGAGGAAGGTAGATGCTTAACTGACTGAGCCATCCAGGTACCCCCAGAATATTCTTTTTATAGTCAGAGTCACCTTCTTTTGTCTCCTCATTTTCAAAACACAACCAGTGTAGGGACACCATATGATTGATACTGGAGGGGTGGGGTTAGTTCTGGCTATTATTTTATGTTTCTTAATTTCTTATATTAAACAAAAATATGTATCAAAATATGAAGTGCATTGCCTTATAATTTCTTATAAGGTTCAAGTGGTTTGGCTATAAATTTAATTTGCATAATTTATAAAGTCCCTCTGTATAAATCCTTAAATAAACAATGTAGTGGGCTAAAACTGTTAGTATCCAATGTAGAATTACTACACTACATTTACTCTTCCAACTTATGTATTCTTGGTATGTTAAGTGTTTTCAACAAAACTCTAGTTTTGCTTACTGATTTTTTTTTTTTTGCATCTAAATTTCTGTCTTAAAGACAATATTTTTGTCTTCTTCTGAGGAAATTAGAAATTGCTCTAATTACTCACTTACTTCTGTTCAGTAGGGAAGTTTAACCAAAGGGGAGAGGTTTTAAGAAAGTTTTGTGATAGTTCCCTGTAGTTGATCTGAAGTATTTTACTGTCTTTCAAGCTTTCACTGTCATTCTTAATGATGTCATTACTGATATATATCATCTGAGGGCAAGTAATAACAGCTGCTAGAGGAGGAGGCTGCGTGAAAAGTGAAATAATCTCTTTTAAGGTTTACCCTTTTAAAAAAAAAATGTTAGTGCCAGTTTTTATGCTAATTTTAAGGCAATGAATTTTGTGGTGTGCATCCCTGACCAGTTGTATCAGGATAATTTAGGGTGATTGTTAAAAATGCAAACTGTCCTGGGCCTTTTTCTAAAACTATAAACCAGAAATTCTGGGCCATGGCCTGGGAACTTGCATTTATACATTTCTCAAGTGATTTTTATGCAGAGTTGAGTTTGAGAATGATTGGTTTAAATTTCTCTTAGATATGATAGGGGAAGAGGGAAATAATTTTTCATTTTAAAATATTTATTTATTTGACAGAGAGAGAGATCAGAAGTAGGCAGAGAGGCAGGCAGAGTGGGAGGGGGAAGCAGGCTCCCTTTCTGAGCAGAGAGTCTGATTCTGGACTCCATCCCAGGACCCTGAGATCATGACCTGAGCCGAAGGCAGGGGCTTAACCCACTGAGCCACCCAGGTGCCCCAATTTTTTATTTTAACTGGAAGGTGTAAAAATGTTATTTTAGGGGCACCTGGGTGGCTCAGTCGTTAAGCGTCTGCCTTCAGCTCAGGTCATGATCCCAGAGTCCTGGGATGGAGCCCGCATCAGACGCCCTGCTTGGCGGAAGCCTGTTCCTCTTCTCCCACTCCCCCTACTTGTGTTCTCTCTTTCGCTGTGTCTCTCTCTGTCAAATAAATAAAATCTTAAAAAAAATGTCATTTTAATGTGAGTCATTTATTCCTTGAACATGGTCTAGGAATCTGGAAGATGTAGTTTCTTTACCTCACTATGAATTAATGTATGTAAACTTAAATATAATTTTCTGTACTTTCTTACATCTGAATAATAGGGTGGTTGAAATCTTATGAAACTATCAAATATATAAACAATTATTTTTTTTTCTCTTTAGTCCGCTTCCGGACAACAACAGGGCTTGACTCTGCAGTAGATCCCGTCCAGATGAAAAATGTCGTCTTTGAACTTGTTAAAGGAGTAAGTTAAAAAGTTTACCCTGCACTCTTCAAATATTATCTAATTATATAAGGCCAATATTTGATTTTAAAGGTATAGAATAGAAAATATATACATTGGTCTCTACCTCCAGTTCGAGGCACTAAAACTCTTGTAATTCCCTAAATGACAAGAGTACTAAGTGCATCTTTGCTTCTGCAGTTTGGTCTTTGCAGCTTATGTGTGACACAGGGCTTCTAAATCCCTAGGAATTTCCTGGGCGATGGCACGGTCATTGTATGAGGCCACTCTGGTGGGCTCCTGGGTGGGGCTGGACACTAGATAAAACGAAGCCATGATTAGAACCTTGGAAGTTTTAGCTTCACTGCGTATTCTCCAACCCTCTTTTAGGTATTGGGACAGAAGAAATAAATCTCTGCTGTCCTTTCTAACAGAAACTAAACCATGATATTGCATATAAGGAAATAATAGAGTATGTTCAAATGTGATGAAATCTTATGGGAAAAATATGGAGCCGCGTGAAGAAGATTGGGAGTTTTGAGAGAAAGATCACAGTTTTAAATGGGGATGTTCAGTTTCTGATTGACTGAGAAGGTGACATTTGAGTGAAGATTTGAAGATGATGGAGTAAAATGCATGTGTTTTTTTTTTAAGATTTTATTTTTAAGTAATCTCTACACCCAACATGGGGCTTAAACTTGCAACCCTCTACACCCAACATGGGGCTCAGACTTGTAACCCTGAAATCACATGCTCTACTCACTGGCCAGCCAGGTGTGCCTAAACCATGTATGTATTTGAGCAGAGGACACTTCTAGCCAGAGGAAGAGAGAGAGCAAAGATGCTGAGAATTAATGTGCCTGACTTGTTTGCTGACCAATCAAAAGGCCACTTTAATATGGAGCAGAATGAGGGCTCTTACTCTTTCCACACTCTCTTCCTTATCTATGCATAAATATTTTTCACAGCCTCGACTATTAGGGAATAAATTATCAGGAGTCACTATGATAATTTTATACCAAGTAGTCCTTCCCTTCCCTTGGCAATTTTTTTAAGATTTTATTTCTTTATTTGACAGAGAGAGATAGCACAAGTAGGTAGAGAGGCAGACAGAGAGAGGAGGAAGCAGGCTCCCCACTGAGCAGGGAGCCCGATGCGGGGCTCGATCCCAGGACCCTGAGATCATGACCTGAGCCGAAGGCAGAGGCTTTAACCCACTGAGACACCTAGGCACCCCTAAAAATATAATTTGTTAAAAAATATTTTATTTATTTATTTGTCAGAGAGAGAGAGAGCAAGCAAGTGAGCTCAAGCGGGGGGGAGAAGCAGGCTCCCTGCTGAGCAGGGAACCCAATGCGGAACTCGACCCCAGGACCCTGGGATCATGACCCAGGGTGTTCGAGAACTGGTCTCCAGCACAGCGCTGGCTGGTTATCACTTAGCAAAGCCCTAAAGTCCATGTATTTCTTTAGAGAGTCTAAATTTTATACTTTGCTTGTCCTGGGTCTCCAGAGAACTTTGTGTTTGGACCCAATAATTCCTTTAGGCTGAACCATATCAGAAACCCCTTTCCATGTGACGAGAGGCCCCTAACCTGTGAAGCAGGGACTCTATCCCACAAAAGAAGCAGAAAACATCGCATGCGCTCTGCCTTGGCAGCTCAGGTGTAGCGACATGACCCAGGCTCCGCCAATGAGAGGGACACACTGCGGTGACGTGATGGGGAGACTCCGTGGGATCCATCTGACAGGTGGAAACAGCCGCATTCAGGGTCCAGATCTGACAAGTCTTTGCAATGAGCTCAGTCATCTCTGCGGCCCCCGGAGCACCTCCCACCATTGTCTGCCCTGACCATCCTTCCTGGAAGTTATCCTTCCCCCCTTTGTCTGTAGGTCCACTACATGTTTGTATCCTGAAATAATACCTTGTCTTGTTTTGCAGGGTGTGGACCTTCGTCCAGACGGACTCATACCGCACGCGCTGTTCTGTCTTGTGGACGCTGGACGCTGTTACAGAGATTTGCCCGTATTGTCGCCTGTGGGCGCAGTGCGTTGATTTTTCCCCCAGGGTCTTATCCCACTGCATGAGCACATCCCGGTGTGTTTACCTATTCCGCTGCGGAGGGATAGCTGGGATGTGGCTAGACCTTTGCTGGTTGGTATCTCTTGTTCTATGTGGCTAAGGGAAAAAGAAAATCCTCACCTCTGGCAGAGGCTGGGAGAAATACAGGGTACATCTAAATATTGCTTGGCTTGGTTTGGTATAGGGCATAAAGAGGTTAAAAACATTGTTTCTGTCACCTTATATCTCAAAACTTTGATATCATTGTGACCAAGAAAACCAAAGCGAAGCCTAGTGAAGTGAGTGGAATTATCTGGAATTCTAACGGTTTCAAAGACATGACGACGTGGCAGCGAAGCAGAGGACGGAGCAACAAGCAGTGCCTTCAGTCACGGACATCCGAACTGTGAACTTGGAAGAACCAGCAAGGCCCACACAATTATTTACATCCATAAAACTTGAAGACATACCGGAGTGTGAAGAAGTCTAGGAAATTTCTCAGGGCAAGCAGCCTACCGATCAAGGAATATTTGTTAGGTGTCTACTTTGCGCAAGACATTCCATTAGGTATTGTAGGAAGTACACAGATGTTTACAAGATGGAGGAAAAGATGCCCTAGACCTTAAAGAGCTTATCCATTGACTATCAGTAGATACAGGGACATGTACGCTAAGGGTCAAGGGAATGGCTGTAAGGTTTCTGCTTTACTCCTGGGTTACAAGCTCTGTGAAAGCAGGGACTGAAGCAGTTTTCTTTCTTTCTTTTTCTTTTCACCCTCCCTTCCTCCCTCCCTTCCTTCGCTTTATGTATTAACTTGAGAAAGAGCACAAGCAGGGGGAGAGTGGCAGAGGGAGAGGGAGAAGCAGACTTCCCGCTGAGCAGGGAGCCCGACGCGGGACTGGATCCCAGGACCCCGAGATCATGACCTGAGTGGAAGGCAGATGCTTAACTGACTGAGCCCCCCGGGCACCTCAGCAATCTCTCCATTGTGTCTCCACAGTTTTGGATGAATGTGTGAATGAAGAATCTGGAATCATCAGGAAAGACTGTGGAGAAGAAACGTCTTTTTATTTATTTACTTAATTTAAATTCAATTAATTAACATATAGTGTTTTATTAGTTTCTGGGGCAGAGGTCAGTGATTCATCGGTTGCATATAACTCCCAGTGCTCACTTCATCACATGCCGTCCTTAATGCCCATCCCCCAGTTACCCCGCCCCCCCCACCTCCCCTCCAGCAACCCTCAGTTTGTTCCCTGGAGTTAAGAGTCTCATGGTTTGTGTCCCTCTCTGATTTCATCTTATTTTATTTTTCTCTCCCTTCTCCTATGATCATCTGTTTTGTTTCTTAATTTCCACATGAGTGAACTCATGTGATAATTGTCTTTCTCTAGTTGACTTATTTCGCTCAGCCTAATACCCTCTAGTTCCATCTCTGTTGTTGCAAATGGTAAGATTTCATCGTTTTTGATGGCCGAATGCTATTCCGTTGTGTATATCACATCTTCTTTATCCATTCATCTGTCCATGGACATCTGGACTCTTCCCATAGTTTGGCTATTGTGGACACTGCTGCTATAAACATTGGGGTACACGTGCCCCTTCAGATCACTACGTTTGTATCCTTTGGATAAATACCCAGTAGTGCAATTGCTGGGTTGTAGGGTAGCTCTATTTTTAGCTTTTTGAGGAACCTCCGTACTGTAGTGGCTGCCCCAGCTTGCATTCCCATTACATCGCAGCGTAAGAGGTTCCCTTTCCCGAGAAGAGGGTCTCGGTGTGAATGCCAAAGGGAGTTAGCACTGACTCTGAACAGTAGGAAAGAGGATACGGAATAGGTCAAGGGGCTGGGCCTTGGCCTTGGGGATTGGAGAGAGGAAGAAGCCAGGTTGTAGCCGAGAGCTCTTCAGGGCATGAAGTGGGGACAGTGTCTGGAAGGACGGGGTCGGGCTCCAAAGTCAAGCTCTTGAAAGCCAAGTGAAGGATTTTAGTTTTATTCCACACTTCGTGAGAACAACTGCATTGCAGTGCACTGAACAGGGGAGGAAAGCGGTGTTACGGGAAGATTTGTTTTAGAGGGATGCAGAAAAGACTGTGTCAGATGGGATCCAGAGAGGACTGGGATCCCTCTCTCTACTTGGTCGGGGCTTATTTGCACAGTAGCAGTTGGAAGATGCCCAGGGCTGGTAAGAAGGGACAAGCCCTGATGCACAAGCGCTTTTCAAAGTAGCATCATATATTCTACTGTTCTTTTGGCCAAAGCAAGTCACCTGTTCAGGCCCAGATTCAAGGAGGTGGAAAATAAACCCTTCTTGATGGAAGGAGGGGCAATGCCACAAGGCAGACAGGAGAATGTATAGGAAGGGGTGAGCTTCTGGCTGTTTTTGAAGCCTCCCACCCTGGGCTAGGGGCTGAAGAAAACAGAAAGCACTAGATGCTTGGCGGTTGGGCTAGAAAGAGCAGAAATGCATCTACTTCCCGGAACACATCTAAATGCCGTAGTCTTAAAATCTGATCTGCTTACTCTAATTAACCCAGAAATTATGCAGATCATTTCAGACAAGTGTTTAACCCAGCTCTCAGAATCCGGGTGTCTAGAAAAACAGACTCAGAAACTTTGTCTTTCCGTAGTTCTTTCCGTCTCTGAGACATTTTAAGAATAAAAGTGAACATTGCATTTAAGCAGTTGGAAGCATGCCTGGTTTCTTATCAGCCTGTGGCAGCAGGGGCACTCCCTCAGAGCAAACCTGTTCTGGTCCTCCCACTACCCACAATTTACAGCCTACTGCATCACAGGCACGGTGTATGGGGTTGACACGCTTTTTGGAGACCTTAAAAACATTGTTTTTTTTTTTTTTTTTTTTTGAGTCATGAGCAAACTTTTAACTCAAAATTGCAAGAGATACTGAAAAATCTAGATGCAGATACATCATTAAAATAATTTGAAAGCAATTTCTAGATCTTCTCACTTCCTTTGAGTTCTCAATTAGAGATGCCCCCCAAAATCGCACAGCCAGCAGCATTTAAGTGACCTCTTTATAGTGAAATAAATCCCGAAGTAAAATGATAAATACTCCTTCTGACTCAGTTTCGCGGCGAAAACAGAAAAAAGAACACTGAGGTAAAGTGGGGATGAATGACCGTGTTTGGTCTGCTAACAGGTCCCCAATATGAGCATCTGCCCAGGGCCTCCCGGGGGCGGGGACTCCACCGGCTCGGCAAGGGCCTCGCACTCAGGGCTGTCCACGCTTTCCAGGCGGGAGACGCCGTCATCGGAGCCAAGGGAGCCAGGTTTCCGGGGGTCCTTCCTGGCCTTTGACCTGCTGTGGCGGAGCGCCAGTTCCGCGGGAGACCTGCTGGCCTGCAGGCCGCGCCGGGCCACGAAGATCCCCTCCTGCCGGGAGCAACTGCACCGAGGCTGTGGCCGGCCGCCCCGTTATCCTTCAATGAGGAAGAACCCGCTCCCGCCGCCCCACCAGGATCGCGTCCCCGACCGGCTCAGGCCTCCACTTCCTCGGGGCGTGGCCCCACCGCCCCTCACCAGTAGGCCACGCCCCTCGGCGGCTGAGGAGCGCGCCTTTCTCTGACTTCAGGTCCCGCCCCGGCCCCGCCCCGCGCCCGCCCTCCGCAGCTTGAGCGGCTTCGCCTGAGGCGGCCGTTGGGGAGGCGGCTGAGGCGGCTGAGGCGGCGGCGGTGACGGTGACGGGGGCTGCGGTGGCCGACCCTGCGGACGGCGGTCGGCTGTCTGTCTGCTTCCGTCCCGGAGCGGCGGGCGATGGTGTGGCGGAGCGCGCGGACGCGGGCGGCGCGGCGGCGGGCATGAGGGAGGATGGAAGGGCAGGACGAGGTGTCGGTGCGGGAGCAGCACTTCCACAGCCAAGTGCGGGATCCACGGTGAGCCGGCCCGCGCCCCGCCCCCCGCGTCCCCGCGTCCCCGCGCCCCCGCGTCCCCCGCGCCCGCCGCGGCCGAACTGCCAGCCGCCCCCAGTGCCCGGCGCCTCCGCCCTCCTCGCGCCCCGCGCCCCCGGCCCCGCCGCCTCCATCTCCCGGGCCCGGCCACGCCCCCCGCCTCCTCCCCCCTCCGCCCCGCGCCCCCCGCCTTCAGTGCCCAGTGTGCCCCGACCCCCCGCCCCGCGCCCCCCGCCCTCCGCGCCCGGCGCCCCCCCCCCGCCCCGCGCCCCCCGCCCTCTGCGCCCGGTGCCGCCCCGCGATCCCCGCCCCCCGCCTTCCGTGCCCGGTGTCCCCTGCCCCCCTGGCCCGCGCCCGGTGCCCCCCCCCTACCCCGCGTCCCCACGCTCCCCTTCCCCCGCCCCGCGCTCCCTCGCGGAAGCTCAGGTGGGCGCAGTACCCGCGCCGGCCGCTGGGCGCTCTTCTCGTCGCGGGGGGCGGATGCCGGCCCGGCGGACCCGCGAGCGTGCGGTGCCCAGTGGCGGGTCCGGGAGCCGAGCGTGCGCAGCCCGCCCTCCGGCCCCGCTGGCGTTGGCTCAGGACCCTGCGGGTTCGGGGGCGCCCGGCGATGTGGGCCGCGCCCGCCGTGCTCGGGGGCCGCTCCCGGGAGCCGTCGCGCGGGGGGTGCCTGTTCCGACCAGCGCTCGGCCTCGGGCACCGGTGTGTGCGCCTTCCGTCCCGCAGCGCAGCGCGGTGTGCGCGTGTCTGTGTCCCCGTGGCCGCGCGGGGACCGTGTTACGTGCGTGCGTGCGTGTGTGTGCGGGTGTACTCGTCCCCTCTTCGGACCGACGGCTCCCGCGTTGGGCCCCGCGTTCAGCCGCAGCGCCGGGAGCCGGGGAAGAAGTTCTGCTGCGGAATCGCCGCCCTCGTGTGGCTCTCGGTCTCGGGGACTGAGAACCGCCTTGCCAGGCCCTGGCTTGGAGCGAAGCGCGTTCCGCGAGCGACGGCCGTGCGACGGCGGCGCGGGGGCCCGGGCTTGGGGCCTGGGGCGCCCGTGTGCGCCCCTCGCGGGCCGGTGACGGGTTCCGAGCGCTCTGCCCCGGGCGCCGCCGCGGCTGGGTGCACCCTTTAGCCGGCTCAGCGCGTGCCGTGCTCTGTTCTGGATTTCAGCCGCTGCAGGAAGCGCGTCCTCATACTTTTATTTTCTTACTTTGTTTTGCACAAAAAATTGTATATGCGCTTCCCTGATGATGAACGAATTTGGGTACCTTTTCCTATATGTATGGTCATTTGGAACGCTTTCGTGAAGCGTCTTCAAATCTTTCCCCATTTCAGATTAGTCCTGTAATCTCTTAAATACTGATTTGCAAGTTTTCTTTATGCTTTCCGAATATGGTAATTGCGTCAGGTATATGTATTGCAGGTTTTTTTTTTTTTCCATTTTGTGGATGCTTTAACACTCAACGACGTATCTTCTGATGAGAAATCCTTAGTTTTCAGAGTTACTTTAACAGAAATTGTTTCACGGTCAGTCCTGGCTCTGTCCTGTTTAAGAACTCTTTGCCCGCTCCAAAATTGGGAGGACATTCTCTGTTTTCTCTAAATGCTTTACTGATTTGCTCTTCTCATTTCGATCTGCAGTTCATCTGGAATTTGTTTTTCGTGTATGTTTTGAGGTAGGAATCTTTATTTTTTCCCCCCACCTGGATGTCCAGTCCCTTTAGCACCATTTACGACCTTTGTCATGACTTAGGTAACTATAATTGTGGGGGTTAATTTTGTAATCCACGCTGTTCCATTGATCTGTTTGCTTTTTGCCTTACTTTTTAATTAATTACGGAGTCTGTCATTTGGATTGAGAAGGGGACTTGCGTTGTAGTAGCCACGAGCTTTATTACCTTTGCTACTCTGGAAACAGCCTAGTTTTGGTGCTCATTTCAAAGTGCCTTAGTTCTGCCACTTGTCACCCCAGCTTTCTCCGAACCAGCACCTCTGGGTGGTGAATGCATCCTCTGCAGAAGCTGTACAGATGCGAACAAGCCCACTGGGTTTCCGGTCTTTGGCATTTTTTTCTCAGATTATTCAGAGGGAATATAAATACTTGAGTTTTCTCTAAGACGTGCTGCCAATACTTTTATTTAGCGATTTTTTGGTTTTGCCCTGTAATGCTGTAAGTTTTACGCTTTTTTCTGATACAATATTCATAGCATGTGATTAACATTTTTAAGTGTACAATTCATTGGCTTTAAGTGCATTCACATCTTGTGCAACCATCCCCACTGCCCATCTCTAGAACTTTGCTGTCCTTCCAAACTGAAACGGCCCTCATGAGTCATTGACTTACCATTCCTTTCTCCGTCCAGCTCTTGGCAACCACCGTTGCACTTTTGTCTCTGTGCATCTGGCTCATGCAGGTATCTCATGTAAGTGGAGTCACACAGTATTTTTCCTTTCGTGTCTGGCTTATTGCATAAGGCTTTCAAGTTGCATGCATCTTGTAGCACGTGTCAGAATTTTTTTCCTTTTTAACGTTAGATGACATTCACTCGTATTGACATAGGACGTTTTGTTTATCCATTCATTCATCACTGGACATTTGGGTTGTTTCCTGGCCTTTGTAAATAGTGCTGCTATGAACATGGGTGTACAAATACCTCTTCAAGACCTTGCTTTCAGTTCTTTTAGATATATGCATACCCAGAGGTGGAATTGGTGGGACCACATAAAAAAATGCTATGTTTAATGTTTTGGGGAGCTGCCATGCTGTTTTCTGTAGTGGCTGTGCTTTTTCACAGCCCCACCAGCGGTGCTCCAGGATTCCAGTTTCTCCACCAACACGTGTTGTTTTCTGTTGTTTTAAAATACAATAGTTATTCTAATGGGTGTGCAGAGGTATCTTATTGTGGCTTTTATTTGCATCTCCCTGATGATTAGTGCTGTTGAGCACTATTTTATGTGCTTCCTGGCCATTTACATTTGTATATCTTCTTTGGAGAAATATCTGTTGAGTCCTTTGCCTGTTTTGAATTGGGTGGTTTTGTTGTTGACTTTCAGGAGTTCTCTATATATTCTGGATATTAATCCCTTATTAAATGTCAGATTTGCAAATATTTTCTCCCATTCTGTGTGTTGCCTTTTTACTCTATTGATAATGTTCTTTGATGTACAAAAGTTGTTAATTTTGATGAAGTTCATTTTATGCATTTTTTTCTTATTTTGCCTGTGCTTTTAGTGTTATATTCAAGAGATCATCACCATGGGGCACCTGGGTGGCTCAGTCGGTTAAGTGACTGCCTTTGGCTTGAGTCATGATCCCAGAGTTCTGGGATCGAGGCCCGCATCAGGCTCCCTGCTCGGCGGGGAGTCTGCTTCTCCCTCTCCCTCTGCCTGCTGCTCTGCCTACTTGTACTCTCCATCTGGCAAATAAATTAAAAAAAAAAAAAAAAAAGAGATCATCACCAAATTCAGTTTCATGAAGATGTCTTGCTATGTTTTCTTAGAGCGTTAGAGTTTTAACTCTTACATTTTGGGTCTTTGATCCATTTTGGGTTAATTTTTGTGTATTCTGTGGTGTTTAACTTATAAATACTCATGTAATAATTCTGTTTTGTCTTAAGTATTATGAATATTTATGAATTCTCTGGTCAATTATTTCAGTGATTATGTAGCTAAAATCTGTTAACCAGGTGGTAATGATCTTTTTTCTTTCCTTCTTTTGCTGGTCGCTTTTTCCTTTTTCTTTTGAACTTCAGATTCACAGAATTGGATTAATTATAATCCTGGGTTCATACACAAATTTTTCATTGTTTCATGTGTGATCTGCTTTTGATTAACCTGTTTTTAAATAGTATGCACCCACGAACTATTACCCAGAATACCAAAACATTGACTCTAGCTTATTAAATACCCAGCAGGAGAAGTGAAATGTGGACTGTAATTTATATGTCCTTGTTCATTATCCCTGCCATAGCTGCGCAGGACCGCTTGTCTTTTGGTCCGTCTATTCTTTTTTTTTTTTTTTTTAAAGTAGGCTCCACACCTAGCGGGCTTGAGCTCAGAACCCTGAGATCAAAGCCGGAGTTGAGATCAAGAGCTGGTTGCTTAACTGACTGAGCCACCCAGGCACCCCTGTACTCTATTCTTTGAGTGCATTTACTTAGATGGTATCTTCCAAGTGGTTTTCTTATGTTGATACTACTTTCACTGATACAGCTATTACTCTAAAATGGTCACAGATCAATACATAACAGTACCCCCCAAAATCCTGGTAATACCTTCACTAAATTAATAATAAATCACATTTATTGAGTGCTCACCAGGTATCTCATTTGAGTCCCATAACAAGCACATGAAGTAGGTATTTTGCAGCATGTAGCCAAGGTGGCATAGTCAGCATGTGGTGGAACGAGAGTTTGAATCCGGGCAGGCTGATTTCACAGCCTGTACTATATTTATAGTCCTATAAAATTTAAACCTCCACTGTAACAGGGTTATGTGGGATCCAGCTAGGTTGGTTACATAAAATGCTTGTTGTAAGGCTAATGAAAGGACCAGGGAGAACCTATGAAACTAGCTGGCCAGGAATGTTGGGGTCTAGCTGCACAATTTAAATTCTTCCTTATTCTGGCTGTAGCATTGTTGGGAACAGTTCTGGGGTTCACTGGAACTTTTACAACAGTGGAGATTTTAGGATCCCTAATCTACATGGCTTCCTTTGGGCCAAATAGAGTGGGGATATAATGGAGATGCCAGGAATCATCCTCTCTACTTCTTCCGTAGGTGAGTTTACCTGCCTTTTTGTACCAGGGTCTTGCCTTCATCTCCATGGCTCTCTCCATGTGCTGCAGATAAAAACTTTAGCCCTTCCCTCTTGAGAATAGAGGTTGGGCAGAAGATGGGAGCCAATGATCAATCTTGTATCTAATTTTGAAATGCAGTGTCTGGAGGTCTGTAGTCTTTTCTGAGCTTTGTCACTGTTTTCCAGCCAAAGACCATAGGAATATACTTGTAGTTGGCCAAGTTAGGTTGATTGCATGTTGCAGTAAGGGAAAATGCGTACCACCGGGAACTGTGGGGTGTTTCAATAAGAAGACATTTGAAAGGAGCTTTTAAAAATAGGATTTGGGCTTGTGTTGGGTGATTTGGAAAGAATTTAAGGAGATGGGGCTGTGATCTGTATTGGATGCTGTTAGGAAGCAGAGATAATTCTATGATTGAGTATCTTAATCTGATATAGAAGGAAAGAAAATTGGGTGGGGTGAAGTTGAAACTAATTGGAAATGAAGCAAGTCATTCATATAAGCCATGGTGGGGAGATATTTGGTCATTTTTAAAAAAAAAGATTTTATTTATTTATTTGCACCCCTGAAGCGCTCCTGAAGCTGTTTATTTTCAAGAGGAGAATCATCAAGACCTAGCTGTGAGGGGCGCCTGGGTGGCTCAGTGGGTTGAGCCTCTGCCTTCGGCTTGGGTCGTGGTCTCGGGGTCCTGGGATCGAGCCCCGCGTCGGGCTCTCTGCACGGTGGGGAGCCTGTTTCCTCCCTCTCTCTCTGCCTGCCTCTCTGCCTACTTGTGGTCTCTGTCTGTCAAATAAATAAATAAAATCTTAAGGAAAAAAAAAAAAAAAGACCTAGCTGTGAGTGCCTCACTCTGTTTGTAGTGACAGCAAAGCCTAGCTTGGTAGCAGCAAGCCAGCTTCCAGATGTCAGGGGCTGCTTTTCTCTTTCTCAGTGTGGTCCATAAAGTCTTGTACAGTATAGTATGGTATAGAATGGTGTAGTAGAGGCAAATCCAATAGCTGACATATATTGATTTTATAACATAGGTGAGCAAAAAGGAATGGGATAGCGGTATAGAGGATGGTTTGTATTTGATTTTGCCTAACTGGGTTAAATGAACTTCCCCTGGTAGGTGGTACAGTAGCCCACAAAGATGTTCACGTGGTACTCTCTGGAACCCTGTATGTCATACATGGCAGAAGGGACTTTGCAGATGTGATTAAGTTAAGGGAGAGATTGTCCTAGATTATCTGGGTGAGTGCAGTGTAATCACAAGCATCCCTATAAGAGGGAGGTGGGAGAGTCAGAGTCAGAGAAAGAGATGTGACAACGAGCAGGGGGTAGTGTGAAGCACCTTGAAGATAAGGAAAGTGAATAGCCTCCAGAAGCTGGAAAATTCAAGGGAACGGATTCTCCCTAGAGTCCATAGAAGGAATTAGTCTTGCTGACATCTTGGTTTTAGCCCAGTGATACCCATGTTAGGTCTGTGACCTTTAGAACCATGAGGTAGTAAATTTGTGTTAAGCACTGAGTTGCAGAATTGGTTGCAGCAGCCACTCAGAATCCTTCATCAGGAAGGAGGCTTTGACCTTCATTGTTCTCCTTGTGACTCTACCTCACTTCTCTCTAGTTTTGTACTTGGGGTTGAAGGAGACTGAGGAATTTCTAATTGCATGTAAAAATTTTTTCTTTCTTTTTATTCTTTCTGTCTTAAGTAATAGAAGTACATTTCCTGAGAGGTATAAACATTTCAAAGAATGCCATATCATTTCAGCACGATTTCTCGTGTTAGTTTTCCTTTTGTTTCCAAGCTAATTTATACAGTAGGATAGACTATATATTCTCTGAGAGCTCTATGCTTTTGTTTTATTCTGCACGGTATTTGTAGAAGGTAATTGTAGATATTTACTCATGATGATAAGGTTTTGAAGATTACATATAAATACAGTAGTATAGGTTAATTTTCTGAAAACCTTGGTGGTAAGATAATTCAAAGAACATAAAGCATTAAAAGAAAAAACACACGAGGCGATAAAGTTCAGAATTTATCTTTGAAACCCTTGTAAATGTTCTAATACTTGAGATGAAATGATTCAGAAAGGACACACAATAAAGACAATAAATTCTAATTTTACGTATCTCTTGTGTGTTAGAATTTTCAGAATCCCCTTCCCTAGAATTTCATTGGGATCCTTGTAATGCATTTTGGATTGTTTTGAATAATATGCATTATGAGAAGTATTTCCTCTGTCTCTTTTTCCATCCAGGTGGCTTTCTGATTTTTGGCTCAGAGTTGTTGACTCCTGGGACCAGCTCCTGACTATCATTCCACTGGCACAGAATAACTTGTGTGCTGGAGGTGGGAGATGGTTTGGGTGCCTTTTCCCGGTCGCTGGGTATAGAACCCTAGCTCTGTCTGTGATGACTCTGCATCAGAGCACTTGTTCTCTTTTATGTTCCTGTTTTCCTTCTGTCCCCACGAATGGTAGTGTGGTACCTTCTGCAGCTCAGATTTGCCTTCCCAAGGTGACGTTGTAGAAACTATTTCTCTGTCGTCCCACTTTACTTGTCTTTGCGTTGCTGACCCATCTCCACCAGGAGTGACTTGAAATTCAGGGATGCCAGAATTTTTTTGTTTTTTAAAAAGCTTTGTAGAATTAAATTTGCATGAACTTCAAATTGTGTGAGGGGAACTTGAAGTTGGAGAGGGAATATAATATCATTTTCTTTTCTTTGTTGATGTTTTTGTGGTAGGACTGGTGATAAAACTTGTGTTTCAGTTGTGTAGGCCGTGGATTCTCTAGATAGAATTGTTAAAGTATTCTGATATTTAATTATATCAGTTTTTCACATGCCTTCTTTGGGGCTTAGGCATCAGGAACATTCCACATACCTTTTACTAAATTAATTTTTTTTTTTTTTAGAGAGAAAGGGTGAGAGTGTGTGTGGGGGAAGGGCAGAGGCAGAGAGAGAGAAAGAATCTTAAGCAGGATGCCAGCACAGAGCCTGATACAGGACTCGATCTCATGACCCTGAGATCATGACCTGAGACAAGACCAAGAGTCAGACGCTTAACTGAGCCACTTAGGTGCCCCCCACATACTCTTTAATGTACATCTTTTGGCCTTACGAAGTCATTCATCTGACATTAATTTGAGCACCGTAACTAAATATGGAATTTGACAAAAAGTTGACCAACTAGGACTGCAAGCAGGGTTGTTTCACTAGCATACTAATTCATGATTCTGTAGTGATTCTTTGGGATTGATGTATGAGTTTGTTGATATTGCATATTGGAATATCAGATGTATTATTGAGGCCTATACTGTTGTTATTCATAGTATAATATTTTCCTTCAAAACCCCAAATTTTAACTATTTTATTGAGAGCCTGAGCTTTTCCTTATTACACAGCAGTGCTGAAAGCTGAACAAGGAGGTACGTTTGTTGGGTTTGGATTGGGGCAGTGTAGGTTCCAGTCATATCTTCACTATTTACTAGCTGTGTGACATTGGGAAAGTACCTTAGTCTCTTTGGAACCTTCATTTTCTTGTCTATGAAAATAAGGTAAGCACCTTATTATTTTTGGTGCAGTTGTAAATTGGACTGTTTTCTTAATCTCTTGTTGCTGTTTCATTATTAGTGTATAGAATAATGCAGTATTAGTTTTATGAGACTGACGTGCTGCCTACTGCACTAAGGAGGTAGGTGCAGTATTTATTTATTTACTTAAAATTAACATATAATGTATTATTAACCCCAGGGGTACAGGTCTGTGAATCGCCAGGTTTACACACTTCATAGCACTCACCATCGCACACACCCTCCCCAGTGTCCATAACCCAGCCACCCTCTCCCTACCCTCCTCCCCCCGGCAACCCTTAGTTTGTTTTGTGAGATTAAGAGTCTCTTATGGTTTGTCTCCCTCCCAATCCCATTTTGTTTCATTTATTCCTTTCCTATCCCCCAAACCCCCGACGTTGCCTCTCAACTTTCTCATATAAGGGAGATCATATGATAATTGTCTTTCTCTGATTGACTTATTTCGCTCAGCATAATACCCTCTAGTTCTATCCACATCATCGCAAATGGCAAGATTTCATTTCTTTTGATGGCTGCATAGTGTTCCATTGTATATATATACCACATCTTCTTTATCCATTCATCTGTCAGTGGACATCTAGGTTCCTTCCATAATTTGGCTATCGTGGACATGGCAGGTGCAGTAGAGTTTTAAAAGCGAATGTAAGAATATTGAACCCATGTGCAATCACTGAAATTATGCAATTTATATTTAGCAGTACATATATGTATATATATTTTGTTCTCACCAGAACAGTGGAAATGCTGCACAAAAACTCAACTGTTTTTTTAAAAATTTTATTGAGATGTGATTCACATATCATATAATTCACCCAATTCAGTGGCTTTTAGTATATTTAAGAGTTGTGTAGCCATCACCACAATCTAATCCTAGAATATTTTTATTTATCTCCAGGAGAAACCCTATGCACATTAGCAGTCATTCCCCATTTCCCCCTGAATTCTCTTCCCTCCAGTCCTTGGCAACAGCTAATCTACTTTCTGTATGGATTTGCCCATTCTGGGTATTTCATATAAAGTGAATCACGCAATGTGTGTTTTTTTGGGGTGTCTAGCTTCATTCCGTTAGCATGATGTTTTCAGGATTCATCTGCATCGTAGCATGCATCAATACTTCATTCTTTTTTGTGGCCAAATAATATTTCATTGTATGGATGTGCCACATTATGTTTATTCATTCTTTAGTTGATGGACCTTTAGGTTTTTTCCCACTTTTTGGCTCTTATGAAAAATGCTGCTGTGAACATTGATGTACAAGTTTTTGCTGTGGATGTATGTTTTCATTTTTCTTGGATGGAATTGCTGCATTGTTTGATACCTCTGTGTTTAATATTTTGAGGAACTGTCAACTGTTTTCCAAAGTTGGAGCACCATTTCACATTTCTATCTACAAACATTTCAATTTTTCTGCATCCTCTTTAACACTTGTTATAAACTGCCATTTTAATTTTTTAAAAAATATTTTATTTATTTATTTGGCATAGAGAGGGAGAGAGCACAAGCAGGTGGGGTGGCAGGCAAAGGGAGAGGGAGGCAGAGGGAGAGGGAGAAGAAGTAGGCTCCTGCTGAGCAGAGAGCCCAACATGGGGCTTGACTCCAGGACCCTGGGATCATGCATGACCTGAGCCGAAGGCAGACACTTAATTGACTGAGCCACCCAGGCACCCCCCCTTTTTTTTTTTTTAAGATTTCATTTATTTATTTGACAGAGAGACAGAGGGGGACTACAAGCAGGGGGAGTGGGAGAGGAAGAAGCAGGCTTCCCACCGAGCAGGGATCCCGGGACCCTGGGATAACAACCTGAGCCCAAGGCAGATGCTTAACAACTTAGCCACCCAGGCGAGCCCCCCTTGATTTTTAATTACAGTCATCCTAGTGAGTATGAAGTGTTATCTCATTGTGTATGTGTGTGTTTTAAAGTTTTATTTAAGTAATCTCTACACCCCATGTGGGGCTCGAACTCACAACCCCAAGATCAAGAGTCGCTCTCTCTTCTGACTGAGACAACCACCCACCCCTCATTGTGGTCTTGATTTGCACTTCCCTAATGACTAAGGATGTTGAACATCTTCACATCTGTTTATCTGTGTATCTTCTTTGGCAGAATGTCTATTCAGCTTTGTCCTTTTTCAGATTGGGTACTTTTTTGTTCTTCTTACTGAGTTGTAAGAAATCCTCATATATTTTGGACATCATGCCCTTATCAAACATATGACTTGCATATATTTTCTTCTATTTTGTGGGTCATCTTTTCACTTTCTTGATTGCACAACAATAGTTTTTTAATCTTGTTCAAATACAATTCACCTATAAATTTTTTTAATCACTTTTGTATTTAAGTCATATTTTAGAAAGCCTTGCCAATCAAAGGTCATAAAGACTCTTGTCCTTTTTTCCAAAAATTTTACAATTTTAGCTGTCACATTTATATGTGTGATTCACTTTGAGTTAATTCTTGTGTATGGTAAAGAAAGGGGCATATCTATTTTGGTGAGCTGTCTCTTTAGATCTCTAGCTCACTTTTTAATTGGGTTGTTTTTTGAGTTTTAAGAGTTCCTTCTGTATTTTGGGTTCAACTTCTTTAACTGGCTATGTGTTTTGTACAAATTTCCACCAGCCTGTGGCTTGTCTTATCTTAACCAGTGTCTTTCACAGGGCAGAAGTTTTTAATTATAATCCTGTCCAATTTATTATTATTATTTTTTTATAAACTATGCTTTTCGAGTTGTATCTGAAGAGTCATTGTCAAACCCAGGATCACCGGCATTTCTTGCAGTTTCATGTTTTACATTTAAGACTGATCTATTTTGAGTTAGTTTTCATGAAAGTTATAGGGTCTGTGTCTAGATTAATTTTCTTTATATATATATTTTAAATAAATTCAGTTAGCAAACATATATAGTATATCATAATTTTAGATGTAATTTTCAATAGTTCATCAGTTATGTATAACACAGTGCTCATCACATCACATGCCTTCCTTAATGCCCGTCACCCAGTCACCCCATCCCGCCACTCACCTCCCCTCCTGCAACCCTCAGTTTGTTTCCTATAGTTAAGAGTCTCTCATAGTTTTTCTCCTTCTCTGATGACTTCTCATTCAGTTTTCCCTTCTTTCCCTGTGATCCTTGATGGTGTTTCTTATGTCCCGCATGTGAATGAAACCATATGACAATTGCCTTTCTCTGATTGATTTATTTCTCAGTATAATACCCTCCAGTTCCACCCATGTAGATGTAAATGTTAAGTATTCATCCTAATGGCTAATATTCCTTTGTTTGTATATATATCTTATCTATCTATCTATCTATCTATCTATCTAATATCTTCTGTATCCCTTCATCTGTCAGTGGACATCTCCGCTCTTTCCATAGTTTGGCTATTATGGACATTGCTCCTATAAACACTGGGGTGCAGGTGCCCCTTCGGATCACTACGTTTGTATCTTTAGGGTAAATGCCCAGTAGTGCAATTGCTGGGTCGTAGGATAGCTCTATTTGCAGCTTTTTGAAGAGTCTCTACACTGTTTTCCAAAGTGGCTGTACCAGCTGGCATTTCCACCAACAGAGTAGGAGCGTTTCCCTTTCTCTGCATCCTTACCAACATTTGTTGTTTCCTGACTTGTTAATTTTAGCGATTCTGACTGGTGTGAGGTGGTATCTCATTGTGGTTTTGGTATGTATTTCCTGAGTGTATATGCCGAGTGATTTGGAGCATTTTTTCATGTGTCTGTTGGCCATTTGGATGTCTTCTTTGCAGAAATGTCTGTTCATGTCTTCTGCCCATTTCTTGATTGGATTATTTGTCTTTTGGCTGTTGAGTTTGATAAGTTCTTTATAGATTTTGGATACTAGTCTTTTATCTGATATGTCGTTTGCAAATATCTTCTCCCATTCTGTTGGTTGTTTGGTTTTGTCGACTCTTTCCTTTGCTGTGCAGAAGCCTTTTATCTTGATGAAGTCCCAATAGTTCATTTTTGCCTTTGTTTCCCTTGCCTTTGAAGACATGTCCAGCAAGAATTTGCTGCAGCCGAGGTTGAAGAGGTTGCTGCCTGTGTTCTCCTCCAGGATTTTGATGGATCCCTGTCTCACAGTTAGGTCTTTTAGCCATTTGAGTCTATTTTTGTGTATGGTTTAAAGAAATGGTACAGTTTCATTCTTCTGCAGTGGCTGTGAAATTTCCTCAACACCATTTATTGAAGAGTCTTTGGATATTCTTTCCTACTTTGTCAAAGATTAGTTGACCATAGAGTTGAAGGTTCTTTTCTGGGTTCTTTATTCTGTTCCATTGATCTGTGTGTCTGTTTTTGTGCCAGTACCATACTGTCTTGATGATGACAGCTTTGTAATAGAGCTTGAAGTCTGGAATTGTGAAGCCACCAGGTTTTGTTTCTTTTTCAACATTCCTTTAGCTTTTCAGGTCTTTTCGGTTTCCATACAAATATTAGGAATATTTGTTCCGGTTCTGTGAAAAAGGTTGATGGTATCTTGATAGGGATTGCATTGCTCTGGGTAGTGTAAACATTTTGACGATATTTGTTTTTCCAATCCATGAGCATGGAATGTTTTTTCATTTCTTTGTGTCTTCCTCAACTTCTTTCATGAGTGTTCTATAGTTTTCTGAATACAGATCCTTTGCCTCTTCAGTTAGGTTTTTTTCCTAGGTATCTTATGGTTTTTGGTGCAATTGTAAATGGGATAGACTTCTTAATTTCTCTTTCTTCTGTCTCATTGTTAGTGTATACAAATGGAACTAATTTCTGTGCCTTGATTTTATATCCTGCCAACTCTGCTTAATTCCTATATGAGTTCTAGCAAGTTGGAGTGGAGTCTTTTGGATTTTCCATGTAGAATATCATCTGCAAAGAGTGGGAGTTTGATTTCTTCTTTGCCTATTTGGATGCCTTTGATTTCTTTTTGTTGTCTGGTTGCTGAGGGTAGGACTTCCAGTACTATGTTGAACAGCAGTGGTGAGAGTGGACATTCCTACCGTGTTACTGACTTAGAGGAAAAGCTCTCAGTTTTTTCCCACTGAGAATGATATTCGCTGTGGGTTTTTATGATGTTGATGTATGTTCCCTCTATCCCTACACTGAAGAGTTTTAATCAAGAAAGGATGCTGTACTTTGTCAAATGCTTTTTTTGCATTTTGCATACTCTCTTGAGAGTATCATATGGTTCTTGTCCTTTTTATTTATGTAGTATATCACATTGATTGATTTGTGGATGTTGAACCACCCTTGCAGCCCAGGAATAAATCCCACTTGGTCATGGTGAATAATCCTTTTAATGTACTATTGGATCCTATTGGCTAGTATTTTGGTGAAAATATTTGCATCCATGTTCATCAGGGATATTGGTCTGTAATTCTCCTTTTTGGTGGGGTCTTTGTCTGGTTTTTGGATCAAGGTAATTGTGGCCTCATAGAAAGAGTTTGAAAGTTTTCATTCCATTTCTATTTTTGAAATAGCTTCAGAAGAATAGGTATTAATTCTTCTGTAAATTGTTTGGTAGAATTCCCCTGGGAAGCCATCTGGCCCTGGCCTTTTGTTTGTTGGGAGATTTTTGATCACTGCTTCAATTTCCTTGCTGGTTATGGATCTGTTCAGGTTTTCTATTTCTTCCTGGTTCAGTTTTGGTAGTTTACATGTATCTAGGAATGCATCCATTTCCTCCAGATCGCCTATTTTGTTGGCATATAGTTGCTCATAATATGTTCTTATAATTGTTTATATTTCTTCGGTGTTGGTTGTGATTTCTCGTCTTTCATTCATGATTTTATGTATTTGTGTCCTTTCTCTTTTCTTTCTGATAAGTCTGGCCAGGGGTTTATCAATCTTATTCATTCTTTAAAAGAACTAGCTCTAGTTTCATTGATCTGTTCTATTGTTCTTTTGGTTTCTAGTTCATTGATTTCTACTCGAATCTTTATTATTTCTCGCCTCCTGCTTGGTTTAGGCTTTATTTGCTGTTCTTTCTCCAGCTCCTTTAGGTGTAAGAGTCACTTGTGTGTTTGAGACTTTTCTAATTTTTTGAGAAAGGCTTGTATTGTTATGTACTTCCCTCTTAGGACTGCCTTGGCTGAATCCCAAAGTTTTTGAACAGTTGTGTTTTCATTTTCATTTGTTTCCATAAATTTTTAAAATTCTTTAATTTCCTGGTTGCCCCATTCATTGGTAGGATGCTCTTTAACCTCCGTGTATTTCAGTTCTTTCCAAATTTCCTCTTGTGAATGAGTTCAAGTTTCATAACATTGTGATCTGAAAATATGCAGGGGATAATCCCAGTCTTTTTGTACTGGTTGAGACCTGATTTGTATCCCAGTACGTGATCTATTCTGGAGAAGGTTCCATGTGCACTTGAAAAGAATGTGTATTCTGTTGCTTTATGATGGAATGCTCTGTATATATCTGTGAAGTCCATTTGGTCTAGGGTGTCATTCAAAGCCCTTGTTTCCACGTTGGTCTTCTGCTCAGATGATCTGTGCATTGCTGTGAGTGGGCTGTTGAAGTGTCCCCTACTATTACTGTATTATTATCAGTGTGTTTCTTTAATTTGGTTATGAATTGGTTTATATCATTGGCTGCTCCCAAATTAGGCACATGAAAATATTTATAATCATTAGATCTTCTTGTTGGATAGACCCTTTATTATGATAATAATGTCCCTCTTCATTCCTTACTACAGTTTTGGTTTAAAATGTAATTTGTCTAATGTGAGGATTGCTACCCCAGCTTTCTTTTGAGGTCCATTGGCATGATGAATGGTTCTCCACCTCCTTACTTTCAATGTGGAGGTGTCTTTAGGTCTACAATGAGTCTCTTGTAGACAGCATATGGATGGGTCTTGCCCTTTTTTTTTTTTTTTTTAAATCCATTCTGATGCCCTGTGTCTTTTGATTGGAGCATTTAGCCCATTTACATTCAGAGTCAGTATAGAAAGATGAATTTAGTGCCACTGTATTACCTGTAAAGTTTCTGTTTCTGTAGATTGTTTCTGTTTCTTTCTGATCTGTGTTACGTGTGGGCTCTCTCTTTGCATACAGGATCCCCTTTAATATTTCTTGCAGGGCTGGTTTAGTGTCCCAAATACTTTTAGTTTCTGTTTGTACTGGAAACTCTTTATCTCTCCTTCCATTCTGAATGACAGCCTTGCTGAATAAAGTATTCTTGGCTGCATAGTTTTCTCATTTAGTACCCTGAATATATCATGTCAGCCCTTTCTGGCTTGCCAGATCTCTGTGGGTAGGTCTGCTGCCAGCCTAATGTTTCTACCCCTGTAGGTTAAGATCCCCTTGACTTGAGCTGCTTTCAGGATTTTTCTTTTTATCTCTGAAATTTGCAAGCTTCACTATTATGTTGGGATTTTTTTTTTTTTTATTGATTTTTGAGAGTGGTCCAGTCTACCTCGTGGACTTGAATGCCTGTTTCCTTCCCCAGATTAGAGAATTTCTCAGCTATGATTTGCTCAAATATACCTTCTGTCCCTTTCTCTCTTTTTTCTTCTTCAGGGACACCAATAATTCTAATATTGTTTCACTTTATGGTATTGCTGGCCTTCCCCCCCACTGATACTTGCTCTCTCACTCTCAAATAAATAAAATCTTTTTTTATTTTAAGATTTTATTTATTTATTTGACAGAGAGAGAGACACAGTGAGAGAGGGAACACAAGCATGGGGAGTGGGAAAGGGAAGAGCAGGCTTCCCACCAAGAAGGGAGCCTGATGTGGGGCTCAATCCCAGGACCCTGGGATCATGACCTGAGCCAAAGGCAGACGCTTAATGACTGAGCCACCCAGGCATCCCTAAATAAAATCTTAAAAAAACATATCAACCACAACCCAAGTGAAATACACATTAGAGAAATCTGAGGAGGTCGGAAACCAAAAAAGAAAAGAAAAAGAAAAAGTGGGGAAAAAGAATATAATCTCCCAGGTGGACAAAACAGGGTGATCTTCTTGGTCCTGGGGGTATTTGGTCTGTTAGAAAGCACGAACTCCCAAAGTTGTAAAGAAAGCATAGCTTATATCTGTACAAAAATAAAATTGAATACAGTGAAGGGAAGCCAAAAATGAAGACTATATCTATAAAATGCTAATGTAAAAGTGAAAGTTTAAAAAAGACTTAAAAACAGAGTTGATAAAAATCAGAAGCTAGTTGAAAAGGAAAAAAGAAAAAAGAAAAGGAAATTTTAAATGGAAAGAAAAGAATCATGAAAAAACCCCACGAATTGAGAGTTTTGCAGTTCTGTGTGTTCAGTAAACTTGGTATTCGCCTGCTGTTCCTGCTGGTCTTCTGGGGGAGGGGCCTGCTGCACTGACTCTCAAGTGTCTTTGCTTGGGCGAAGTTTGTTTCGCACTACCCCTTGCCAGGGGACTTGAGCTCAGTGTAAGCTGCTTGGGGTTGTTCTATGTGACTTTAGTTCCCTGAAGGCTTTGTGCGCTACTTCAGAGGATGAAGATAAAAATGGCCCTACCCTGATCTCCAGCCCTGGAACTGAAAGACTGTGGCCCCTCTCTTCAGTAAACCCTCAGGGAGAAGCGATCTTCACTTTTGTGTGTGCCAAACTCTGCAGACTCCCGCAGTGCCCACCCACACCGCTGCTCCCCAGGGGAAGGGGAAGGCAGAAGGTCACTGTGTTTCTGCCCTTTGCAGGGCGTCTATACAGAGAGTGGTCTCCTGATTATACCAGGGTTCATGACAAACCAAGCTGAGAGCCCATTCCTGGGCTCACTGGCTGTAGCTGATTTCCCTGCTCCAATGCTTGGGAACTCTGCCGGCTCAGGCACCCTGTTCTTTCTGTGACCTGTGACCTGAGACCACCCTGTCCCACCTAGGATTCTGCCCCACTTTGCCACCTGAGCACTTTTCAGGCAGGGGCATCTCTCACTGGAGAAGACTTCTAAAAGTTCAGATTTTGTGCTCCATAGCTATATCACTTTCCTGTAGCTGGCTTATGCTAAATAAGATGGAAATTAATGACAATTACTTAAATATTTGTTAAAAAACCAAGAGGAAGCATTATACTAAATGTGGAAACTGAAAAGCCTTTTCCATTATCAAGAGAAAAAAGATATGTTTGCTCCTATTAGCATTGGACATTATTTTCAGGATTCTGGGGAATTCAGAAGGCTAAGAAAATTAATATTGATTATAATTATTAGAAAAGAAGGTGATCTCTTTTAAATAGTGATATGATTGCATAACTAGAAAAACCACGAGATTCTGAAATTATGAGTGTGTTTGGTAAACTGACTAGAAACAATTTAACTATATCTAAGTGAAGAGCTTTTCTCTATACTAGCAATCACCAGCCACAAGTCAGAATAGTAAAAATACTTTATTCACATTAGCAACAAAAACTGTGAAACAGAACTAAACACGAAAGGAATAAAGACTATATGCAGAAAACCATAAAAATCTTATGAAGGGTATGCAACATGATCTGACAAATGAAAGGATAGTCCACATTTCTGGAGGGAAAGACAAGCAAATATCATGCAAATGTTAACTCTTCCAAAATTATCTATTTAATGCAGTTGCATTTAGAGTCAGAGTTTTATTTGGAATTGAATAAAAATGATCTTAAAATTTATATGGAAGATTGTTTAAAATTTTGCCTCCCCCCCCCAAAAAAAACCCCAAATCTGAGACTAGCCTAGGAAATTATGAAAAATGAAACTCCTAGAGAGAGGTTTGCCCAGAGAGCAATTAAGCTATCTAATCATTATTATTAAAAATTCATGTTGTTGTTATAGGAGTTGTCAAAGAGAACAAAGAAACATAACGGAGAGTAAGAACCATGTCCTAGCGTACTCGGGAATTCAGTCTACAGCAACAGCAGTTATTGACAGTGGGAAAAGATGGTTGATTTAATAAATTGTTTTGGCCTAATCACTCACCATTTAGGAACAAAATGTGAACTTGAGCTCCCATGTCATACATAAGAAATAAGTATAAGTTCCAGGGGTGCCTGGGTGGCTCAGTGGGTTAAAGCCTCTGCCTTCAGCTCAGGTCATGACCCCAGGGTCCCGGGATTGAGCAGGATCGAGCCAGCATCGGGCTCTCTGCTCGGCAGCAAGCCTGCTTCCCCCCCCCCCCCACTCTCTGCCTGCCTCTCTGCCTACTTGTGATCTCTCTCTGTCAAATAAATAAATAAAATCTTAAAAAAAAAAAAAAAAGAAAGAAGTTCCAGGTGGATTAGAGACTTACATGTAAAAATAATTTTTTAGGAGAACTAGCCTATACTTCCGATTACACATGTTGTGGAATATTTTGGAGCCAGTAAGAATGGAAAGCTACACACCAGACTGTTCTTCCTGCTGGCTACCTGAGGAGATGATAAAGTTGTCAGAGAGGGAGAGTGTGTAATAAAAGTATGATTATAAGCCAGAAATAATAGAGAAAAATTAAAAGAAATTGCTATATAAAACCAATACATATATAATCTGACTAAAATTATTTAAGCTATGTAGATATACAAAGAAAGAGGTACTTGTTTCAGAGTAGTGGAGTTTTATATTTTTACCTTCTTCCTTATACTCCTTTGAATACATTCAAGTTTTTTAAAGATTTTATTTTTAGGTAATCTCTGTACCCAATGTGGGGCTTGAACTTACAACCCTGAGATCAAGAGTTGCATGGTCTACCCACTGAGCCAGCCAAGTGCCCCTGAATACATTGAAATTTTCATAAGGATTTTTATTTATATAATTGGGAAAAAATAATACCATTTTCAATATGAACAAAATAAAATGGATTCTAATAACCATGCTGGAAAGCAATATGATGGAGTATTTATACACTATGATTTAATAATCTTGTTCCTGGCAATTTATATTGCAGTTATTTCAAAACGGTGGCTTGTAGCATTAAAATTTTCGTTGTCTCATTATCTTAAACCATGAAAAACTAAAGAGAACCATTCATCTATTGTTAGAGAATTAGGTTTTGTTTTTTTTTTTTTTTTTTTTACTAATGATGATGTTAATAATAACAATAATGTAATAACAGCCACTAGAGAATTTAAGAACAGGAAACATCTGTTGGCCTACACCTTTGTGAATAAACTGGTAAAACAAGAAGTAAAGATTTAAATCCTTAGAGGGTTACCCAAGAGTATAGCAAAGAGTAATACTATAATAAATGCCAGAGGAGGAAGTGGAAGACAGGTAGTAGTGGTAATAGTCATTGTATTGGCATAAATCCTCAGTATCAGAAAGCTAGTAGGTAAATTCTGAACTTCTGTACTGGGTAGTCAGTATATATTGTTGGTAAACTGAAACATTTCCTAGTACTGTGGAAATGACTTAGAAAAACAACATTGCTTATGGAGGAAGGTTGAATGGGAGTCTTTTAAAAAAATTATTTATTTTTGATAGAGTTTGTGTGAGCAGGGGGAGGGGCGGAGGGAGAGGGAGAGAGAATGTCAAGCAGACTCCCTGCTGAAGGTAGAGCCTGACGTGGGGCTCGATCTCACAACCCCAAGATCATGACCTGAGCCAAAACTGAAGAGTTAGCCACTTAAGCGACTGAGACACCCAGGCACCCCTGGGAGTCTTTCCTTGAGGTCCGAGTATCATATGCATGTGTATCTCTGACACAATGATGTTTAAGTCATTCCTTAGAGATTTAGCTACCATTCTTTCACTTGAAAATTTACATTATTTGAAAAAATTAACACCAAATAATACAATTTTTACATTATTTCGTTTTTCCACATTTAGTATACATTTTCTTTGACCAGTGGTTCTCAACTGGGTTCCTCCAGAAAACATGTAGCAATATAACAACTTGGGGGTTTGGATTATGTGTTGGCATCTAGTGGGTAGAAGACCAAGATAATACTAAACTCCTACAATGCGAGAGCCCCACAGCAGTAAGGAATTATATGGCCTAGAATGTTCAAAGTGCCAGGGTGGAAGAACTCTCTCTTAGACTAACTGCCATGAAATACATAAGATAAGCACAGAAATAATTACATATATGACACAATTTGAATAGCCTCTTATAAGTAATGCTTATTTTCTTTCTTTCTTTTTTAAAAGATTTTATTTATTTATCTGAGTGAAAGAGAGTTGGTGACAGGCATAGCAAGAGAGGGCACAAGTGTGGTGGAGAGGGAGTACTAGGCTCCCTGCTGATCAAGGAGACTGATGTGGGGCTTGATCCCAGGACCCTGAGATCATGACCTGAGCTGAAGGCAGAGTGCTTAATGGACTGAACCACCCAAGTGCCCTAGTAATGCTTATTTTCTATTGTAAGTTGCCATAGTAGGAAATGCTTATATTAATTTAATTGGTACATTGTAATAACTAAATTCCTTTCTCTTCAAAAAAAATTAGGAGGCACCTTAAGAGATTAAAGGATAGATCATTCCAAACTACTTAGTATTAAAATGGGAAAGAAAGTACTTTCTATTATGATCTCACACCTTGTGTGTGTTTTTTTTTTAAGGATTGAAATAATTTTTTACTCTGTCAACCAAAAACTTATTGAAATAAAAGTAAAAAGTTATTTAAAATAAAAGTAAAACAGAGTAAGTTAGAGAGAAGCCCTGCCATAACTCATTTGGATTAAATGCGTATCTCAGGAAGATCCCAAGGAGGTGTCAAATGATGAATCCAAGAGCGTTTCCCACAGGGAATAAAGTATTTTTAAAATAGTATTTTACATCATATACACCGTACACAAAAAATGATTTCCAAGTAAATCAAAGACCTAAAGGTAAGAGATAAAATCATAAAACATACAGGTGACTTCTGGTTTCCAGTCCAACTTGAAAAGAGCTTGGAAGTCGTCATTCCCAATGTCCAGTAGTGAGAAAAGCTGAGGAATTGGAAAATCAGCAGCTCTTCTCAGATTCGTCAGAGAATTGAGATCATAAGGCACATTGTTGCCTTGAAAACTGGAAAGAGAGGTGGATACCTGGAATCAGCTTGCCCAGAACAGAAGCCTATAGAGCAGGGGCCTGCTGAGTAGCTAGTACTGGTAGGAACACTTCATCTGTAATTCATTAATGGGTGGAGGCGTAGTGTAGACTAGCCAGAGAGTTTGACCCTCCAGAGGTCCAGGCTTCTTATGGGGTGCTCCCACACTTTTTGATGAGTTTTACTTCTAGGAGTTCTATTAGGTTCTCTGGTTAAAAAAGAAAAATATCCCCTAGTGCTTCTGGCAGGGGAGAGGGGAAGTAACCATTCTGAAAAATAACCAGAGCATTTTGTTCACCTTGACAAAAGGCCTTCTCTCAAGGGAAATTGTTTTTACCAGAACCACCCCTTTCTACCACATCAGTCAGGCTTCTGTATAATAACAGGGGATTACAGCTAAAACTGCAAAGCTCAGATTCTCTTTTTTTATTATTATTATCTTTTATTATGTTAGTCACCATACAGTAGGTCATTAATTTTGATGTAGTGTTCCACGATTCATTGTTTACATATCCCACCCAGAGCTCCATGGAGTATGTGCCCTCCTTAATACCCATCACTGGGCCAATCCCCACCCACCTCCCCTCTAAAATCTGCAGTTTGTTTCTCTGAGTCCACAGTCTCTCATGGTTCGTCTGCCCCTCTCAATCCCCCCTTCATTTTTCCCTTCCTTCTCCTCCCCTATGCTATTCCTTATGTTCCACAAATAAGTGAAACCATATGATAATGGACTTTATCTGCTTGACTTACTGCATTCAGCATAATCTCTTCTAGTCCCATCCATGTTGATGCAAAAGTTGGGTATTCATCCTTTCTATGGCTGAGTAATACTCCATTGTATATATGGACACCATCTTTATCCATTCATCTGTTGAAGGGCATCTTGGCTCTTTCCACAGTTTGGCTGTTGTGCTGCTATGAACATTGGGGTGCATATGGCCCTACTCTTCACTACATCTGTATCTTTGGGGTAAATATCCTGTAGTGCAATTGCTAGGTCATAGGGTAGCTCTATTTTTAATTTTGTGAGGAATCTCCACACTGTTTTCCAAAGTGGCTGTACCAACCTGTATTCCCACCAACAGTGTAAGAGGGTTCCCCTTTCTCCACATCCTCTCCAACATTTGTTGTTTCCTGGCCTGTTAATTTTGGCCATTCTAACTGGTGTAAAGTAGTATCTCAGTGTGGTTTTGATTTGAATTTTGCTGATGTCTAATGATGATGAACACTTTTTCATGTGTCTGTTAGCCATTTGCATGTCTTCTTTGGAGAAGTGTCTGCTCATGTCGTCTGCCCAATTTTTTGACTTGATTATTTCTGTTTTTTGGGTGTTGAGTTTGAGAAGTTCCTTATAGATCTTGAATATCAGCCCTTTGTAGTGTCATTTTTTAAAAAAGATCTTATTTATTTATTTGACAGACAGAGATCGTAAGTAGGCAGAGAGACAGGCAGAGAGAGAGGGGGAAGCAGACTCCCCGCTGAGCAGAGAGCCCGATGAGGGGCTTGATCTCAGGTCCCTGAGATCATGAGCTGAGCCGAAGGCAGAGGCTTAACCCGATGAGCCACCCAGGCACCCCTATAATGTCATTTGCAAATGACATTCTGTGGGTTGCCAGTTTGTTTTGTTGACTGTTTTCTTTGCTGTGCAGAAGCTTTTCATCTTGATTAAGTCCCCAAAGTTCATTTTCGCTTTTGTTTCCTTTGCCTTTGGAGACGTGTCTTGAAAGGTGTTGCTGTGGCCGATGTCGAAGGGGTACTGCCTCTGTCCTCCTCTAGGATTTTGATGGATTCCTGTCTCACATTGAGGTCTTTCATTCATTTTGAGTTTCTCTTGGTGTATGGTGTAAGAGAATGGTCAAATTTCATTCTTCTGTATATAGTTGTCCAATTTTCCCAGCACCATTTATTGAAGAGACTGTCTTTACTGGCAGACACACAAACCAATGGAACAGAGTAGAGAGCCCAGATACGGACCCTCAACTCTTCGGTCAAATAATCTTTGACAGAGCAGGAAAGATATCCAATGGAAAAAAGACAGTCTCTTCAGACTGTCTTTAAGGGGGAAATCTCTACAGAAAACCAGACAGCAGGGGAGATAAAACCAAGCACACTGGAGGACATTCTAGCCTCTGACTCATACAGCTCCATCAAACAGTAAACAGCCTAGCTCACAGCCAGGTTAAACACAAACCTCACTCAAGTCCTGTTTACCCCAGTTCTTTTACCCTATCTATAATGTCTGACTTTTTTTTTTAAGATATTATTTATTTATTTGACAGAGAGAGAAAGTACAAGCATAGGGAGCGGCAGAGGGAGAGGGAGAAGCAGGCTCCCTGCAGAGCCAGGAGCCCGACGTGGGGCTCGATCCCAGGACCCTGGGATCATGACCTGAGCTGAAGGCAAATGCTTAAGTGACTGTGCCACCCAGGTGCCCCTATAATGTCTGACTTTTAGCAAAAAAATTTAAAAACAAACTAATAGGCAAAAAATACACTTGGAAGAGACAAAGCAAACATGAGAAGCAGATTTAGGTATGAGAGAGACTTGAGGATTATAAAGGCCAGATTTGAAATAGCTAATTAATATGCCCAGGGCAGTAATGGAAATAGTGCACAACATGCAAAAATGGATGGATTATGTAAGCAAAGAGATGGAAACTTTAAGAAAGAACCAAGAAATGGTAGAAATCAAATAAAGTGTAATAGAAACATAATCTGAGTAGGTCTGTATCTTTTAAAGAAATTGAATCAGCAATTGACCCTCCAAACAGTCCTAGATGGTTTCACTGGTGAATTCTACCAAATGTTTAAGGAAGACGCGATACCAGTTCTCTGTAATCTCTAACAGAAAATAGAAGCAGAGGGAATACTTCTAGCTTATTCTAGGAGGCTAGCATTACCTTAATACTAAAATTGGACAAAAGCATTGCAATAAAGGAAAACTACAGACCAGTATCTCTTGTGAGCATAAATGCACAGTTCTGCAAGAAAATATTAGCAAATAAATCCAACAGCATATCAAAAGAATTATTATACACCATGACCAAGTGGGATTTATTCCAAGTATGCAAGGCTGGTTCTACATTCAAAAATCACTTAGTGTAAACCATCACATCAGGAGACTCAAGAAGAAATAGCATATTATGGTCCTATTAATATCCTATCCAGAGAGAGCATTTGACAAAATCCAACACCCATTTATGATAAAAGTTCTCAATAAACCAAGAATAGAGGGGAACTTCCTCAGCTTGATAAAGAACATCCACACAATATCTACAGTTAACATCATAATAATGAAGAAACCAAAAGCTCTCCGACTAAGATCAGAAAGAAGGGAAGGATGTCCTCTCTTACCATTGCTTTTTAACAATGCAGTGGAAACCCTAGCTAATGCAGTGAGAAAAAAAGGAACTGATAGGTGTACAAATTGGGAAGAGAAAAAGGAAACTGTATTCATTCTTAGATGACATGATAGTCTAGGTAGAAAATCCCAGAAAGTCAATAATAATAAAACTCCTGGGACTAATAAGACATTAAGATATAGCGTTAATATACAAAAGTCTGTTGCTGTCCTGTATACCAAGATAAAAAATTGGAATTTGAAATAAAAAATATACCATTAACATTAGCACAAAGAAAAAAATTCTTGTATATAGAGCTAACAAAACATGTACATGACCTATATGAGGAAAACTGTACTCTGATTTAAAAAAATCAAAGAAGATCTGAATTAGTGGAGAGCTGTTCCTCTCCTGGAAGGAAGACTTAATATCGTTCAGATGTCAGTACTTAACTGGTTATTGTGTGGATAAACTTGGTAGGAAACAGTTGTAAAGCAGTTTCATTTTCTCCCACTGGTGCTTGCAAGGATCCTTTGCTGGATCTCTGTTCCTTTCCCTTGGTTCATCTCACGGCTTTATGGTCACTCTCACATACTGAAAAATCAAGTCCAGTCTAATTTAAACTTCTGTCTTTCATCCTATTCAAAGTATCTTCCCCTTGCCCTGATTGGGCCTGATGGAGGTTAAGGAACCAGCAGTGGGAAGGAGTGTAATTTACTCAGTTTATTTTAAAATTATTTATCTAGGCACTCAGGCAGATTCAAGAGATGTATAAGATATTTCCTGTTTGTAGTAGTACCTTTAATGTGCCTAAACTATATAGAATAAAAAGTTTAGGAGACAAATTTTATTTACATGAAACATTTAATGGCAGTCAGCGGTTGTGCTGAAATATTGTGAACTAGGAGTATTGTGGGGGTTCATAAAGGGGGGCTTTGTGGGTAGAATAGTTGTGCTTGGGATGTAGAACATAAAGGACAAAGAATGAGTGGCAGGTGGCTCTGATGCCAGCTTCTCTCAAATAAAGCTGTCTTTTCTTTACGTTCTGCCGGAGTCTGGGTCTCAGAAGGGATTTAGAGAACTTTTGGCTGGTGACGTACAATGTAAGAATATACAGAATCTCAAAAATCTCACTAATAAAGTGTAACGTAGATGACATTACAGAATTTGACATTTACTTTGATGATCTTGAAAAATAGACTACTCCTTGTTAAAGTTCTCTGTGAGTTGTTTGCCAGGAAATACTGTTTTACCTTTATTGAAGCACAAACTGATGGACACAGGGCAATATATGATGATGGTGCTAATAACAGAGAGGTAGATATCAGCTTGTGTTTCAAAATCACGTTAATTGTTCTGGAGGTAGTGTTGCTGATTTTGTTTTCTTATCTCTTTGAAAGGTGGTTTGTTGCAGTTATAAACAAACAGTGAACATAAGCAAATGTATCTGGAAGGTAGGTTTTCAGCTGCTAGCAACAAAATACTCAATGTGTTTCTAATCAAATAAGGTTTTATTTTTCTTGTAGAAAGTCTAGAAGAATGATGCTATAGCACGTGTGAACCTTGAAAACATGCTAAGAGAAAAAAGCCAGACACAAAAAGGCACATGCTGTGTCTTCATTTTATATGAAATATCTGGAATAGGCAAATGGCAGAAAGCAGATTAGTAGCTGTGAGGGGCTGGGGTGGCAGGATGTGGATTTGTAGGGGTACGTAGCATTGAGTATGAGAAACCCATTTATTTACTAGAGCAATCTTATTACTTCTAAAAAATTCACATTTATTATGTATTATGTACATAATATATGTACATATATGTACATATGTATTATGTATTTGGTTATTACTTTTTCTTTCATGGTGAGTGAAGACTCCCAACCAAAGTAGTGGTTGACATTTTCCCTTGCATATTCAGGGTTTTTTTTGTTTTAGAGTTTTATTTATTTATTTGACAGAGAGAGCAAGAGAGCACAAGCAGGCAGAGCAGCAGAGGTAGAGGGAGAAGCAGGCTCCCCACTGAGCAGGGAGCCCGATGTGGGGCTCAATCCCAGGACCCTGGGATCAAGACCTGAGCCGAAGGCAGTCACTTAACCAACGGAGCCACCCAGGCGCCCCACATATTCAGTTTTAAAAAATTATTTTGGTATTGTGGTTTTGGTACATGAGGATTCTTTCTTCACTGTGGATTATACTGTTGTTCATAAAGTGTCCTATTTTGTCTTCACACCTTTAAAAAAAAATGATGGCTTCTTTGTTAGCATCTGCCTGGTTTGTCTGTTTATCCTTTTGTTTTCAATCTTTTTGAGTCACTTTTTAAAAATTTCATTTTTTAAAAAAGATATTTATCTATTTATTTGACAGGGAGAGAGAGAGAGAGAGAGACAGGGAGAGAGGGAACACAAGCCGAGGGAGTGGTAGAGGGAGAAGCAGGCTTCCCACTGAGCAGAGAGCCGGATGTGGGGCTGGATCCCAGGACCCTGAGCTGAAGGCAGATGCTTAAGGACTGAGCCACCCAGGCACCCCTCATTTCATTTTCTTTAAAAGATTTTATTTGAGAGAAAGAGGGAGAGTGAGAGCAAGAGAGAGAGCACAAATAAGAGGGAGGGGGAGAAGAAAGGGAGAAACAGGCTTCCTGCTGGGCAGGCAGCCCAATGCTGGACTCCATCCCGGGAGTCTAGGATCATGACCTGAGCTGAAGGCAGATGCCCAGGTGCCCAAGTTACTTTATTTTAGATATGTCTGTATCTGTGAGAGTTTTCTTTTAATAATTTGTCTTATTTACAATTTTGCTTTTAATGTTTCATCTTTAATCTGTTATGATTTTCACAGTATTGGTCTTTTCCTGTCTTTTACCACATAGTCTGGATTTTTCTTTGTTTTATTGTTGTTTTCCTGGCTCTTAGGATAACTTGAAGGATTTTAATTTTATTTTAATGGTTAGCTTGTAATGTTGAAGGATACTTAACATCTCTGTTTTTTGATTTAGTGACCTTAAAATAAAGCAGTGTCTGTTGGCGTTCAGCTGTGGTATGAGATTTTTGGCTCAAATATAATTTCCTCATTTCTCTGCCAAGATTTTGTCAGAAATGTGTTCATGGTAGCAGTCCTTGAGCCTGTTTGCACCCATGACTCTTTTATGAAACTCCTTCCTCTGGTTACCCTAAAATAGTTGAAACCCATCAGCCTTGAATGAAAAGCTAGGTAGTACCATTTGATTATAATGCACCAGTTTGAATTTACGTTCATATCTTGTACCTGGAATTTAAGAATTTTAGCCTTTAACAATGTATTTTAAAAGTATTATTAGATTACTTGTGACTGGGTAATTCAACTCTCAAATGCCTAGCCTTTTTTTTAATTAAAAAAATTTTAATTGAAGTATAGTTAACATGCAATGTTATCTTAGTTTTCAGTATACAACGCATTGATTCAGCAATTCTATACATTACACAGTGCTCATCACAATAAATGCAGTCCCCATTTGTCACCATACAACATTATTACAGTATTATTGACTGTATTTCCCATGCTGTACTTTTCATCTCAGTGACTTACTTATTTTATAACTGGAAGTTTGTACCTCTTAATCCCCTTTATCTATTTACCCATCCTCCCACCCACTTTCCCTCTGGCAACCACCAGTTTATTTTCTGTCTTTAAGAGTCCATTTTGTTTGGTTGTTTGCTTTTCATTTTTTTTTTTTTTTAGATTCCGCATGTAAGTGAAATCATATGGTATTTTGTCTTTCTTTGTCTGACTTAACTTCACTTAGCATACCGTTTAGGTCCATCTATGTTGTTGCAAATGGCGAGATATCATTCTTTTTTATTGCTGAGTAATATTCTAATATATATATGCATTAGATATATATGGATATGTGTTATATTATATATATTATTATATTATATATTTTATATATATATGAATAAGTCACATATTCTTTATCAATTCATCCTTTGGTGGACACTTGGATTGTCTCCATATCTTGGCTAATGTAAAAAATGCTGCAATACACATATAGTACATACATCTTTTCAAATTAATGTTTTTGTTTTCTTTGGGTAAATACCCAGTAGTGGAAATATGGGATCATATGGTATTTCTATTTTTAATTTTTTGAGGAACATCCATATTGTTTCACAAAGTGACTGCACCAATTTATATTCCCACTAACAGTGCACAGCGTTTCCCTTTCTCCACATCCTTACCAACATCTGTTATTTTTTGTTTTTGATACTAACCATCTGACTTGTGTGAGGTGGTATTTATTTGTTTGTTTGTTTTTGGTGTGAGGTGATTTTGATTTGCGTTTCCCTGATGTTGAGCATCTTTTCACATAGGCTCCATATATGTCTTTTTTGGAAAAATGTCTATTCAGGTCCTCTGTCCATTTTTAAATTGGATTGTTGTTTTTTTGGTGTTGAGTTGTGTAAGTTCTTTATATATTTTGGATATTAACCCCTTTTCAGATATATCTGGATACATATATATATATATATATATATATGTGTGTGTGTGTGTGTGTGTGTGTATGTATGTGTGTGTGTATATATATATATATACACACACATTTATGTATATCCATCTCACCTGCAACTATCTTCTTCCAGTCATTAAGTTGACTGTTTTGTGGATTGTTTTCCTTGCTGTGCAAAAGCTTTTTGTTTTGGTGCAGTCCCAATAGTTTATGTTTGCTTTTGTTGCTGTTGCCTCAGGAGGCATATCTGCAAGTATGTTGCTAAGGTTGATTTCCAAATGGTTACTGGCTCTGTTTTCTTCTGGAGTTTTAGGATTTCAGGTCTCATATTTAGGTCTTTGATCTATTTTGAATTTATTTTTGTGTATGTTGTACAAAAAGGGTCCAGTTTCATTCTCTTGCATGTAGCTGTCCAGTTTTCCCAGCACCATTTATTAAAAGACTGTCTTTCTCCATTGTATCTTCTTACCCCCTTTGTTATAGATTAATTAACCACATAGATATGGGTTTATTTCTGATCCTTCTCTCCTGTTCCATTGACCTGTGTGTCTTGTTTTTGTACCAGTACCATACTATTTTGATTACTTTAGCTTTGTAGTATTTTTAAGTCTGGGATTGTGATGCCTCCAGTTTTGTTCTTCTTTCTCAGGATTACTCTGGTTATTCAAGGTCTTTTGTGATTCCATGCAAATTTTAGGATTATTTGTTCTAGTTCTGGGGAAAATGCTATTGGTATTTTGGTAGGGATTGCAGTGCATCTGTAGATAGCTTTAGTATGGAGATTTTAATAATATTCTTCCAGTCCATGAGCATGTTTTATCTTTCTATCTGTTTGTGTCATCTTGATTTCATGAATGTCTTACAGTTTTCAAAATATAGGTCTTTCACCTCCCTGATAAGTTTGTTCCTAGATATTTTATTATTTTTGGTGCAATTGTAAATAGGATTGTTACTTTCATTTCTCTTTCTGCTACTTTGTTATCAGTGTATAGAAATGCAACAGTTTTCTGCATATTAATTTTGTATCCTGCAACTTCACCAAATTCAGTATCAGTTCTAATGGTTTTTTGGTGGAGTCTTTAGGGTTTTCTATATATTGTATCATGTCATCTGCAAACAGTAACAATTTTACTTCTTCATGAGCAGGTTTTTTGGTGGTTGTTGTTGTTTTGTTTTGTTTTTTAAATGTAGGCTCCATGCCTAGTGTAGAATCCAGTGCAGGGCTTGAACTCATGACCTCGAGATCAAGACCTGATCTAAGATCAAGAGTCGGACACTTAATCGAGTGAGCCACCCAGGCACTCCACTTCCTTAGCAATATATGCCTTTTATTTCTTTTTCTTGCTTGATTGCTACAGCTAGGACTTCCAGTACTTTGTTGCATAAAGTGGTGAGAGTGAACATCCTTCCTTTGTTCCTGATCATAGAGGAAGTTTTCAGTTTTACATCATTGAGTATGATGTTAACTGTAGATTTTTCATATATGACCTTTATTGTGTTGAGGTATATTCCCTCTAAACTCACTTTGTTGAGTGTTTTTTTCATGGATGGATGTTGTCAGTTGCTTTTTCTGCATATATGAAATGATCATATTGTTTTTATTCTTCCCCTTGTTAGTATGGTATATCACATTGATTGGTTTGTGAATATTGAACCATGTTTGAATCCCTGGAATAAATCTTGCTTGATTGTGGTGACTGATTTTTTTTAATGTATTGTTGTGTTGGGTTTGCTAGTATTTTGTTGAGGAGTCTTTGCCTCTGTGTTCAGCAGATATATCTGCGGTGTTTTTGTCTGATTTTGATATCAGGGTAATGCTGGTCTTGTAGAATGAATTTGGAAGCTTTTCTCCATCTTCTATCTTTTTGGAATAGTTTGAGGAGAATAGGTATTAACTGTTCTTTAAACGTTTGGTAGAATTCACCTGTGAGGCCATTAGGTACTGGACTTTTGTTTGTTGCTAGTTTTTCATTACCCGTTCAATTTTATTACTTGAAATTGGTCTGTTCAAATCTTCTGTTTCTTCCTGTTTCAGTTTTGGAAGAGTGTGTGTTTCTAGGATAGCCACTCTCGATTAGCATACTGACTAAAGCCATGTGGCCCCTGAATTTTCAGGACTGAAATTCATGTGGCTGAATTTTCTGCTCTCTGGTTTAGCTGGCACAGAGGATGTGCAACTGGTATTGTTTCTCCTTGTGAGGTTTGGGAACCTTGCTCTTCCTCCCTGACCAGGGGAGAAAGTTCATCCTTTTTAGATGAGAGCCTATTCCTCTCCCTTTTTCTCAGCTGTATCTTACTCACCGTTAGTGGTGAGGAGTTGTAATGAATTTCTCCTTTTTTTCTTTTTAAGATTTTATTCATTTATTAGAGATAGTGAGAGAGATAGAGAGAGAGAGAGCACAAGCAGGGGGAGCGGCAGAGAGAGAGGAAGAAGCAGACTCCCTGCAGAGCAGGGAGCCCAGTGCAGGGCTAGATGCCAGGACCCTGGGATCATGACCTGAGCCAAAGGCAGACCCTTAACCGACTAAGCCACCCAGGTGCCCGACTTTCTCCTTTTTGGTTAGGAATGTCCTTTTATTCCCACCAGATATAGGGACAATAAGAGGCATTATGGCAGTTTGCTTTTATTTCCCTCATCCCTGTGGGTTGCTGTCTGTTGAAGGTGCACTCATTTAGGGGAGGAGCATTGGCTCCTAGTCCCATCTTTGGAACTAGAAAAATAGTCTAACCCATTCTGTGAGTTTTGTTTCAATCTGTTATAGTTGTATTTTTATTTTCCTAATGGGTGGCTTTTATATTTAAATTAGTAATATTTATGTTTTTATAATTGTTAGCCTTACTTCCATTGTTTTTTTTTTTAATTAAAGATTGTATTTACTTATTTGACAGACAGAGATCACAAGTAGGCAGAGAGGCAGGCAAAGAGAGAGAGGGGGAAGCGGGCTCCCCGCTGAGCAGAGAGCCTGATGCGGGGCTCAATCCCAGGACCCTGGGACCACGACCTGAGCCGAAGGCAGAGGCTTTAACCCACTGAGCCACCCAGGTGCCCCCTTACTTCCATTCTTAAATGAATTACTTTCCATTAGTCTTTTCATTTTATACCATGCATTTTGGTTTCTTAATTTCCTTTTGTTCATTACCTCTCATGTCTTCTCATCTTCTGCTTCTGCATGAACTTTCTGGAATTTCTGACACTTTTGTTCTCTAACTTAAATACTAAGTTTAAAGATCTGTAAACATTCTTTAATCATAACTTTTTCTTCTTCCACATTCCTTGGTCTTCTGTTGCAGTTTTATTGGGAGCCTCAGTTGATAGACAACTCTACTTACCCATCACTCTGTACTTAGTTTCTTTTTTTCCCCCCTCACTCTACTTAGGATTTATGGCCATTCATTTCACTCACTTTTTTTTCTTTAAGATTTTATTTATGTTTTAGAGAGAGAGAGAGTGAGAGAGCACAAGCACAAGTGGGGTGGAGCAAGGGCAGAGGGAGAGGGAGAAGCAGACTCCTTTCTGACACCAGGCTCGATCCCAGGGGATTACATCCTGAGCCAAAGGGAAATGCCCAATTGACTGAGCCACCCAGGTGCCCTTAACTTACTTCTGCTAATACCCTAATCCAGTGGTTTTCAGACTGTGGTCCAAGGATTTCTGGGGGTTGATGGTTAAAACCCTGGGAGCAGATTAGGTTACCTGTGAAGAGTTTGTGGATTGAGGATAGAGTTCTGGCTCAGCCCTGAAATCATAGGGAAGAATAATAGTGTGGTGTGTTTTGTTTTGTTTTTGTTTGTTTTAGAAGAATAATGTTTAAAGGGTATCAGGAAGAGGGAAGCTAGTGATCGAGACTGGGTGCATAATCAGAGGAGGAGGATGGTTGCTGATATAGGGGGGACTGCTCAGAGATCAGGTGAAACCGGGGGAGTGGAATTCAGCTGCTAGGTCTTGACGGATCACTGCGGGAGCACTTGGGTTGGGCAGCGGACCTGAAGGCAGATCTGTGATTGGAGGAGTGAGTGAGTGGTACCCTGCGCAAGTCTGCAAGTACAGGCTGTCCAGGGGAGGAGAGAAGAGGGTAGTTGTTAGAATCCTCAAACCTCTGCTTGTTTTATCTGCAGCTTCCCCGGCATCTAAGAGCCAGGATGTCATGTTGCAGAGCGGCAGGGGGCCTCTTGCCTGGCTCAGAGGCTCAGCTTGGGCACGCCTGGAGCTGGGACTTCCATTTCGTCTTGCTGTGGCTCTCATTTCCCTTTTATTCTCTACTCCATTTATGGTGTCATCCTCCTGTGAATTCTGTCTCCACTCTCCACATGTAACTCTATTCGAGGAACTTCCATCAGGAGGGAATATTTTTGTGCTTTTACCACCCATCTGCTTACCTACCTGCAGTGAAACTCAAATGTTCTGTCCTCTTCTGCTTTGGCTCCTCCTCCTTCTGACTAGGGATACATTTATCTCTAGCTCCTTACCTTGAACACATTGCTTTAGCACTTCTCCTTTTTCTTTCTTGCATTAGTAATTTTTCTTTCTACCTGATTATTATTGCAATTATGTGTGACTTTTCTCATCTTAAAAAAAAATCCCCTTCGTAGTTCCCCTCACATTTCTTTTGCTTTCCTTTCCTATAAAATTCCTGGAAAGAACTGTCGATGTAAATTTTATTTTCAATTCTTCTTCTGTCTTAATTTACTTCAGTCAGGGTTTTATGTTCACTGCTTCAGAAAAACAGCTCTTGTCAAGGTCACTGATGACCTCCATGTTGCTAAATCCAGTTGTCAATTCTCAGCGCTCATCTTACTTGGCCTGTCAGCAGCATTTGACACGGCTGATAATTCCCTTTTCTTACATGAACTTTCTTCATTTGGCTTTCGGGACATCACAGTCTCTTGCTTGCCTCCTACCTGCTGACTGCTGCTTCTCAGTTAGCGCTTCCTGATTCCTTCTGTTAAGTTGACTTCTAAATATTTGAGAGGTTTGAGGCTTGGTTCTCAGACTTCTCTGGATGTAATCACTCCCTAGGATGGAAATCTTATCTGGTCTTAGGGCCTTAAATACCTATCTGATTACGTCCCCCCTGGTCCTCACCTTAGAAAAAAAGATCTAGCCAGGCTCTTTTCCTTGGATTGTACAGATTTTTATATCCACCAGTTTATCTGCCCTCTCTACCTCAGTGAATAAGAGGTATTTCATGTTCAGCGGTGTACCCTGTACTTTTTATCTCCCAAGCAAAATAACTACTCATAATCTTTCCTGCCTGAGAAAATGGCCACTTTCTCTTTCCAGTTTTGTAGGCCAAGCCTTATCCCTGCAAACCCTGTCAAGTCTGTTTTCATACCCAGAACTTGATAATTTTTGATATTTCTGCTACACAGGGCCAAGTGACCTCTCTTCTGGATGATTGCAGTACCCTCCTGGCTGGTCTGTCTGCTGCAGTCTGTGTCCCTTCTAAGTTACTTTCCACATTGTACCTACAGTGAGCCTTTTGCCCTCTGTCAGATCCTGTCACCCGTCTGCTCAGAGTCCCACCGTGCATTCTTACCTCACTCAGCGTAAAAAGGAACTCTTCACTGTTTGTGAGAACTGACACATAGTTCAAACTCCTGTGAGACCTCGTCTCTTCTCCCCTCTCGCTGTTTGAACACACCAGAGCTTTTCCTGTCTCAGACCCTTGGTGTGACTGTTCTCTGTGCACTGAGTATCCTCCCTCCGGATTTCTGCATGTCTTTCTCTTTCTTCTCCCACAAGTCCTTCTTCAGATACCACCGTAGTAGTGAGGTGTGCCCCCTCCCCTGCTCGTACTTCCTGTTCCCTTAGTCGTGCACCGGTCGTCACCTGCCTCGTCGTCGCCTGCTTATTGATCCACGGTTTTCTTAGTGGAATGTAAACTCAGTGAGTACAAGAGCTTTGTTTTGTTCACTGTTGTGTGCTCAGTTCTGAAAAGAGTGCCTGGTGTACAGGAAGCTCATGACAAGTAATTGTTGAATGAATCGAATTTCAGGTAGCTTCTGTCATAAATATTAATTCCTTTGGTCCTTCGATCCCTCTGACTTTAACCCTGTAAGTCGCCGAGTTCTGGCCAGTTGCCCTCTTTCCAGTGTTCTTGCAGCCCTACTCAGACATCACCATTCCCTTGTACACAGTCTCCCCTGACCCTTAACATCTTCCTAGAAGACCCCCTCTGTTCACATTTCTTCACCGGTGATTGGTTTCCTTTTTGATCCATTTTCCCTACTCCAAAGGATTTTGGGAGAAAGTAGGGATGGTGTTAATATTCTCTTATCCATCTGGAGTTCTTAATGGGCTCCCAGCAGCAGGCCAATTTGATGCTTTTGACTCTTGGCTCCTTTTTGTTTTTGTTTTTTAAGATTTTATTTACTTATTTGACACAGACAGTGAGAGAGTGAATACAACCAGGGGAAGTGGGAGAGGGAGAAGCAGGCTTCTGCTGAGCGGGGAGCCTGATGCGGGCTAGATCCCAGAACTCCGGGATCATGACCTGAGCTGAAGGCAGACACTTAATGACCAAGCCACCCAGGTGCCCTCTTGGCTCCTTTTTGGTCACTGTCCTTATTGTCAGTTGTCACTTTCCCACTCCACTTGCATTGGAAGAATTGTGATATCATGAGACTCATGGTCTTCCTCTTCATTGTCCGTTTGTCATTTTGTGGATGACATTGTATAGTGCCGGTTCACACCCAGATCCAAGGTCATTTTCAGTCATGTGGACAACAGTCCTCCTTCAGAAATCCATGCGTAGGGGTGCTCCCTAGACTACCATCACTTGGAATTTTTTCATTTGAGGGTATTTTTACTTTGATCCATAGCCCTAGTAAGACCATTTCTAGCACACTTGGTCTTGGACTGTAATGAGATCTCCTATCCTTGACCCATCCTCTTTTGCCTGTCATCCCCATAAAATTAGATGGAATTTAATTTGAATTTAATATTAAAATTAAGTTTCTCATTCAACTGCTGTTTTTTTGATATGTGGTGTATTTATTGAATAATTATTCCCCCCTACATTGATTTGTGATGCCTCCTGTATGTAGAACTAACTTATATAATTTTTTGTATGATAGAATGTTTCATTTATCTGTCAAGTTTTGGTGCCATCACACTCTTTAATTGTTATTGAAGTTTTATAGTATGTTCGATATTTGGAAGGGATAGTAGCGTCTCATTGACTTTAGTTTTCAGAATTGTTGGTGTTGGTCTGGCTCTTTACACTTCCAAAATATCTAAAAATTTTTACTTTTTAATAGATCAAATCATTCTTGCCTATAAATACCAAAGGTGTATCTTCTATAATTTTAAAAAAGATATGCAACAAATGTAAGTGAATTGTTCATTTTATTTTTCAGATATGTTTCCTTCTTTTTGCCGTTCTCTACATTGTTTCCTATTTCATCATCAGAAGATACAAGAGAAAATCAGGCAAGTAAAAACACTGTAGTTAAAACTTAGATCATCATGCCAGGTGGTCTGTGATGTATGGGCTTCATACTGTGCCAGTATGGAGTGTATATATTCAGTATGGCCATGATTGAAGGACACAATAGCTTGGTACAGAGAGTAAACAGTAACCTTCAGGAATCTGACTGCTTGCAGGGTCATCATTCTCTTAGACCTGAACCCTTGTTTACCATTGTTCTAATGTCCAAGAGTCGTGTGGGGCTGCTCAGTATCTGGGAAGTTCTAGAGTTTATAAGGATATATGTGTTCTTGTGACTGGCTCTGAGTTTGAACAGCATACTTTCCATCCTTACTCTGACTACTAGACTATCTTTTCTTTCTCTAAAGTGATATAGAATTTAGAATCTCCATGATACCATTTAGTATCAATTGAGGATTCAATTTTATATTTTTCTTTTTATTATTTCATAAGTAATCTGTATACCAGAGGGACTACTAAATCTTTATTCCTTTTTTATTAAAAATTATTATTATTTTAAAAAGATTTTATTAATTTGAGAGAGAGAGAGAGAGAGAGAGAGAGAGACAGAGAGAACACAAGCAGGGGAAGAGGCAGAGGGAGAAATAGACTCCCCCTGAGCCAGGAGCCAAAAGCGGGGCTCAATCCCAGGACCTGGAGACCATGACCTGAGCTGAAGGCGAATGCCAACCATCTGAGCCACCCAGGCACCCTATTATTATTACTTTTGAAGATTTTATTTATTTTGAAGATTTATTATTTTTGAAGATTTTATTTTATTCTATTCACTGTATGACAGTGAATAAAATCTTCATATATGTGAGCATGTGCATGAGTGGGGGAAGGTGCAGAGGGAGAGGGACAAAGAGATTCTCTGCTGAGCAGGGAGCCTGGTGTGGGGCTTGATCCCAGGACCCTGGGATCATGACCTGAGCCGAAGGCAGGTGCTTGACTGACTGAATCACCCAGGCGTCCAATCCCTTCTTCTTTTTCTTTTTTTTTTTAAATGAACTTTGTGCTAATTAAGTCAGTTTTTTGTGCCATGGTTTTGTAAGGATCTGAACAATGGCCTTACTGCCTTCTGTTAAATCTCAGCTCTTTTCTAGAAATCACAGGATTTTCTGCCTGTGGTGCTGCGCTTGCAGTAGGTACCATGTGAATACTTAAGGATTCCATATAATAGGAACTCTTCATGTTATAATAATAAAAAACTTGTTGGACTTTTGAAAGCAATTAGGAAATAGTACTTGCTCTAGTGTTTTAGTTTGGCTCTATGATTACACTAAAATACTTTTTGGAATCTATAATCTTTCAAAAATTTGAAGACCTGCAGATTCAACACAGTATCTTAGCTGTTTTTACACATGTTTTGGCATCAGGTTTTAATGATTAGAGACACAGAAGCGGGGGGAGAAAGAGAATTAATGAATATAAATCCATCATTTTAGGGGAAATTAGGGTATGATGAGCAGGAAAATTGGAGATGAGAGGATTGAGATGGTTTTTAAATATTTATTTATTTTGAGAGTGTGTGAGCATGTATGGGGGGCAGAGACAGAAGGGGAGAGAGAGTCCCAAGCAGACTCCCCTGACCCTTTGGCTGAGCATAGAGCCTGACTCAGGCCTGCTCCATGACCCTGAGACCGTGACCCTAGTGGAAGTCAAGAGCTGGATACCCAACAGACTGAGCTACGGGGACAACCCATTAGATGATTTTTAAAGTAATGGCAGCAGGGAGGGGTGATGAATACCTTGGATTTAGTAGAATTTAGGGAGAAGAACTGAAATTCATATGGAGCTATTAAAACATTCTTAAGTAGTTGATGGTTCATTGGGGGTATGCACAACAGTATAAAAATTAATTGTGACTGTCCTTTTGGTTGTAAAGCTATTTTGGCAGCCTGTAATTAAGGATGGAGATTGGAGTCAGAGAATGGCTCAAATGCACCATCGACATGGAAGCAGGTAGACTCTCATAATTACAGAGACCTAGAGAGAGAGAGCCTTTGAGGACAACCCCAGTTAGGTATTGAGGAGAAGGAGGGGTCAGGGGGTGTTGTGCAATATTCTTGTAATTGGATCACACTTTCTTTAGCTGGTAATTTATGTGGGAGGACAAAGAAAAGGCTAGCAGCCACGAGAGAGAGGGAGGTGAGTGAGCATTGGAGCAGAGGGCATCTGCTACTTGTAAAAGACATAAAACTTGGTACTTTCCTTCTGTAGATTGAACAATAATTATGAAGTATTGAGGCAGTGGTATCTAAATGGTTTAGACTGGTCCAAGAGCGTCTTTCTTATTACCAGTAATAATGACAGACTCAAAAATTGTAGAAAAGTACATGAGTTTTAAGATTCCGACTAATGATTTTATAATAAAGATTTTTGTTGGATATTATCAATTAAAAATTTTCATTCATTAGCAATTATAATTTTACTTATATTGTATGACAGTAAACTTGATAGTGGTCCTAAGGTTTTACTAAGTTTTATTTTCTTGCGCAATAAATATTTGGAAAATCTCAGTTTACATATGTTAGTTTTGTTAATCAGGATTTTGGTTAATCACAACACTCTTCTCTACCTACATTCTGTCATATGTAATTTAATAGGATTTAAATTTGGATCCATGCTGAAATAAATACAGTGCTTTTTGAAAATCAGTTCTTTTCAGTAATTCTTTAAGTTTCTATTTTTGTTTATATTTTCTAATAAATTAATGAAACATTTTGTTGAAGAATAAAAAAACTAATACCGTAACCATTTTTACAGATGAACAAGAAGATGAGGATGCCATAGTCAACAGGATTTCGTATGTATTTTAAAATTCATTTTTTCTGTTTCTAATTTCGATGTCATAAATTCTTCAAATTTAATTTGTACCTTTGGGCATAAATGTGGGAAACAGTCACCTTTCTTATTGATATTAACCCTATCTTTAGAAACATATAAATATACAGTTGACTCTTAAACACCGTGAGAGTTAGGGACGCTGGCCCTGTGCAGTTGGAAATTGTGTATAATATTTAACTTCCCCAGAACTTAACTACTAATAGCCTACTATTGACTGGAAGTCTTACTGATAACATAAACAGTTGATTAACACATATTTTATATGTTATGTGTATTATATACTGCATTCCTACAATACAGTAGCTAGAGAAAAGAAAATCTTACTAAAATCATAAGGGAGAGAAAATACATTTACAGTACTGTAATTTTTTTAAAAAAAGATTTTATTTATTTATTTGACAGAGAGAAACACAGCAGAAGAGGGAGCACAAACAGGGGGAGTGGGAAAGAGAGAAGCAGGCTTCCTCTTCTGCCAAACAGGGAGCCCAATGTGGGGTTTGATCCTAGGACCCTATAATACTGTATTATATTTAGGGGTGCCTGGGTGGCTCAGTTGGTTAAGCGTCTGCTCTTGGCTCAGGTCATGATCCCTTGGTCCTGGGATGGAGTCCCACATCGGACTCCCTGCTCAGCTGGCAACCTGCTTTTCCCTCTGTTGCTCCCCCTGCTTGTTCACGCTCTCTCTCTTTCTGTCAAATAAGTAAAAATCTTTAATTAAAAAAAAAGTAGCTAGAGAAAAGAAGATCATAAGGGAGAGAAAGTCCGTTTACAGTACTACATGTATTTTTAAAAAGATTTTACTTATTTGATAGAGATATAGCGAAAGAGGGAATACAAGCAGGGGGAGTGAGGGAGGGAGAAGCAGGCTTCCTGCCAAGCTGGGAGCCTGATGTGGGGCTCAAGCTGGGAGCCTGATGTGGGGCTTGATCCTAGGACCCTGGGATCATGACCTTAAGCCGAAGGCAGACACTTCATGACGGAGCCACCCAGGTGCCTCTATAATACTCTATTATATTTAATTTAAAAAATTCACTTATAAGCGGACCTGTGCATTTCTAAGCCATATTGTTCAAGGATCAACTGTACATGGAAAAATGAGGATTGATTGTCTCCTGTTAAAATTTGCTTCTTTGAGGAGCTGAAAATTTTACCTTCAGAGGTTTTAGCCAGGAAGTGGGCTTCTGGTGGGAAAGTTGCTGGGCCATAAGAAAGAAAACTCTGGGTTGTTTAATGGTCTCCTGAGAAGACTGTGACAGTCTTGGAATAAGGAACAGACATCTGTTGTAGCAGCTGAGCATCTACCTGCTGTGAGCAGGTGGACGGTCTGATGATTCTTTAGGTTCCCTATAGCTCTTTTTCTGCTTATTTATGCTGATATATGATTGTTCTGCCCTTTAAATTTTTGAGGTGTCAAACTGGATGGGAAGCAATAAGTTTCTTTTTATCAGATTTTGCTTGACTAAAATTTGAAATCACACAGATACAACTACATTGGAGAGATTCTTATGCCAGGATTCTTTTTTATCGATACTTTGAAATTTATTTGGCATAGTCCTGAATTTATAGAAAAGTTAGAAATACAACAAAAAAAGAGCCTTTCTGCCCCAGAACTGTTTGAGAATTTGCCAACCTGGTTCTCCATTTCCTCAGGATACTTTTGTATATAATGCCTACAAACAGTGTGTCCTCCTGTGTATCTACCATACAAACATCAAAATAATGAAATTGAGGCTGTACCACTCATGCCCCATTCAGATTTACCAGTTGTCCCAGTCATGTCCTTTGTTGCGAAAGGACCCCGTTAAGAATCACAGGCTGCGGGATGCCTGGGTGGCTCAGTTGGGTAAGCGGCTGCCTTCGGCTCAGGTCACGACCCAGGGTCTTGGGATCGAGTCCCACATCGGGCTCCTTGCTCGGCAGGGAGCCTGCGTCTCCCTCTGCCTCTGCCTGCCTCTCTGTCTGCCTGTGCTCACTCTCTCTGACAAATGAATAAATCAAATCTTAAAAAAAAAAAAAAAGAATCACACGCTGCTTGTAGTTGTCGGGTCCCTTTCGTTGCCTTCAGACTGAAACCCTTCTTCAGTGTTTTCTTGACTTCCCTGTCCTTGATGCTTCTGAAGACTGCAGGCCGGTTGTTCGGATTTGTGTCTTCATGCTTGGTATCAGATTATTCATTTTGTGCCTGGGGTGGGGCGGAGGTGAGGAAAGGGAGAAAGGCTGCCTGCACTTAACGCACACATACACAAATACTCTCACGTACTCTTACTCAGCCGTAAAAAGGAATAAGGTACTACAACGTGCAGGAACCTCAGAAACATCATGCTAAGTGGAAGAAGCCAGACCCGAAAGGTCGTTGAGTGTGTGATTCCATTTATGAGAAATAAACTAGTAAAGGTAAATCCATCCATGTCATATTGATGGTTACCAGGGACCAAGGGGAGGGCAGAATGGGGAACAACTCCTTAGTGAATACAAGGTTTTATTTTGGGGTGATGAAATGTTCTGGAACTAGAAAGTGGTGGTGTTTGCACAACACTGTGACTACACTAAATACCACTAGATTGTTCACTTTGAAATGGTTAATTTTATGTTATGTGAATTTCACTTAAATAAAAAAAATACTTTCAACTGAGAAGTGACTTGAATAGGGCTGATTTGATTCATAACTGAACAGTGAATTTAAATGGACCTTGCTTTACTAGGTTTGGTCATTTAAATTATTTTAAATGCCCTGGGGAAAACATCTGTAACTTTATATTGTGAATTCTTCTTGCTTTGTGGATTTAAAACTTAGGCCTATTACTTTATTTAAATTTATAGGATTAGGGGTTATAGTTTTATTTCAGACCATGACATTTATGAAAATTCTTCAGTGATTTATCATTTTTCTCTGTCTAAATTCCTGGTCTAGATAATTCACTTACCTCAAAAAGCTTCAGCAAATCACACACTGAATAAAGGGCAGATATAATTCCTTCCCAGTGAAATCCTCTAGGGATGAAGTAAGTACCTGTGAGATGTGTGCCACTCTCCTCTCTGTTTAGTCTGCGCTCCACTCTTGGTGGTACATTTCCATACATGCATTTGTGGATCAGTCACTTACGAACAGACCAGAACACAGCACTTAGGCTTTACCCTGCAATGCATTCTATGAAATGGTGGCTGTGCCTCGTTTCCTTCTGAGGAGGCTCAGGAGCCCTGACCTCCCCTTCTGCTTTCACCAGTTCTGCTGCCATCGCTGTTGCGGTGGGTCTGAGGGCTTTGGGTTCTCCTGGCGGGTGGTTCCTGCATCCCGTGAGTGGAGGCAGGCAGCTGGGGGAGCACTGACATTAAGGATGGGAGAGGGAGGAGGGGTGAGGGCACCTAGGAGAATCAGGACTAGTCTGTTCCCTTCCACCGCCTCCCAGTGACCCTTCCGGCTTTCACTGCTTTTTTCCCCCCTTGTGTGATAGAATGAGTGAGAATGGAAGAGGAAGGCAGATCTGGATTCAAACTCTGAACTCAAGATTAAGTTCAGGTCCGAAGAGATTGAGAAACAAACATTTGTTTTCTCTTTGTGTGAAGGAGAGCTGCCACTTACTCTGTCATGCTGTTGTGTGAATTAAGTTGCATCTGCAGAGTAATCCGGACTTGGTGCTGGGGCATTGTACGTGGGACTTCGGGGTTGCCTCTCTTCTCTCCACCATCTTTCCTTCCCTTGCCCCCTCCACCGAAGAGGAGGAAGCGGAGGAGAGTCCTGCTAACCGGGAGAAGAAAGGGAAAGGGCTTGACAGGTTCTTAAGTGCAGTGGTTGGCAGCACTCCGGGGTCTCCACAGCTGGCTCAGCACGCATGGCAAAATGGAAGGCCTGTTCCTCGGCCTCCTCACCTCCCGTTAGCCCTGCGCTTGCTTTCTCCTTTGCTCCTCTGTTCTGCTCTTCGCCTGTACCTGCTTGTGCCTCCAGATGAACTTTGCAACCAAAAACTACATTTTCTGCGAGCTACTGTTGGCTAGTTAGTTGATTTGAGAATGAAATCGGAATGCCTAACTGGTGAGACTTTTATGAGCCTTTGCAGGTGAGAGGAGGGTTTCCATTGCAGGAGGTGGTCCTAGCATGACGTATCAGAGCCCCGGGGGGGTGACCTGGTGTGGGCTCTCAGGGTCTGAGAGGAGGGAGGGAATTTTCCCTGCAGAGGGAAATCCCGGCGTGGAGTGTGAGCTTGGGGGTGATGAGGGGCACCCGCACGTGTTTAGGGGTGCTCTGTCACAGGGTGTCAGAGGTTGGGGAGGGCACCCATACAGGATGACAGAGCCCAAGTAGGCTGGTGTCCCTGGAGGGATGGCCTGGCATGGGTATCAGAAGTCAGTGGGGAGGGAGGTAGGGCAGTCCAGAATGGGGAGTCACCTAAGCAGGAGGGTGGCTCTGGATAGGGTAGGAGTGTCAGATCATTTCCAGGGGATTGGTCCATTGAAGGTGATGGGGGCCATTTGCAGTTACAGGAAGGGGAGAAAAATGAAGATGAACAGGGTTGTTGCATTGCGGTTGGACTTGCCAGTGGACGATCAGTGCGGCCTCATGGTTTTTGACACAAAGTTATCGCAGCAGATCTCGATGTAAAGGCGGGTGTAGGTAACTGTGTATATGTACCTGTATGCATAATGCGCACTTACAGTCCTTGCCCTGTCCGTTGGGAGCGTGACACCCCAGCGGCAGGGAGTATATTCAGCACCAGATCGGTATTTCTAAATACAATTTCCCACTAATAGGGACCCAGGCTCCTTGGGGGAGAAGCTGACTGCAGGGTAGGGGAGGGGAAGTTCCAGGCTCATTCTGTGCGTGTGGTACTGCCGGAGTGCAAGGAAGTGCCCCAAGAATGATGGGTACATGTCAAAAAGACCCAGAAGCCTCCGAGGGCTTTCCCACCAATCAGGGACAATCTCAGTGTCCGGAGAATGATTGTAGTGGACCCTACACAGAATAAAATAGAACAATCTTGAGTCCAAACTGATAGGAATCCGTAGATGAATAATCTTTCTTGGCAAGGAACAGGCTATTTTCCCTAGTTTCAAACTTAGCTTCCCACAAAATACTTATTAGTTAAAAGGGAAAAGAGTGATGTTAGAGTCAGAGAGCCCTGGCAGACACCATCCTGACCAGTGGTCATCGGAACGTGACCAGCAATGGGGCAGACAAGGTCTAGGCCACCTGGTAGCCTGCAGAGAGAAGTGTGAAGCATTGCTTCTGTGATGCTCCTGCCTTGTGGACGTGACGGACGAAGCTGGGCCAAAGCTGAGTTCCTGTTTCCCCGCCAGCCTGCCCCAGCTGCGGCCTTCTCCACCACAGGCAGTGCCCGCTCTGCCGTTCCAGTTCTCAGGCTAAAACTCAGATCGGCCTTGAGTCCTCTCTGCCCCCGCCCTCAGGCAGTCCTGTGGGTTCTGTCCTCAGAATCTGCTCCGTTTCAGAAGGTGACGTTTGTGAAACGGTGCTTTAATCCGAGGGGCACTTCAGTAGGTCTGTAAGCCATGGCCACTACTGCCCTATTTCGACTTGACTCAGGGCCTTACCTTAGGGACCCCTTGCCAGCGTTGACCTGCACTGCTCCGGCCTTCTGTGAGTAGCTGTCACCCTAGGTGCCCACGGGCAGTGCGAGAGGGTGACAGCATCTTGTCCGAACATCCTGAGCCCAGTCATGGTACCTGGAATACTTACAGTAGGTTCTGGAAGTGTTTTGTTGAGAGTTGGCGTCGTTGTTATGGTGACCATACATTCAGGCTTTTCTGGATCGTTGATTTCAAATACTTTACCTATTTGTCCTCATAAGCTCAGTTTTTTGTCAGATTACAGGACCCAGTTTTTGATTTGGAAACTATGGTTGGTCTTCTGGCTGGTTGTGTGGTGAGTGTCATGTGAGCTGAGAAGAGAGGGATTGACTACTGAGAGGAATGTGGAGAGTGGTGGTTCGCAGGGCAAATGACATAAAGGGGACCCTAGGGACAGAGCTGACTGTGCCCTGGAGCACAGAGCGATGAAACGCATTGAGGTTTGGTGTACAAGAAGACTGGGTACGTGGCACTGTATGTGGGAGTCTGTCGTGGCGAGAGGAGCCTTGCACACATACTGGAACAGCTGTGCAGGACCTGGAATGGTGAGCTTGTGGGTTTGATCCTGTTTTTAGCATTGGAAGGCAGAAATGGTAGTGGTTGGGGTAAGTTCCTCACTTGACTTGCAAGGACAAAACCAGAGAAACGTGCTTCAGGCCACTGGCTGGTAGTTGCCAGAGTTGGCGGTGGACCGGGGTAGACATTGTTCCTAGTGCTTTTCCCAGGAAACGTGCCCACTCAGCTTCTAAGCCTTCTTCTGTGTCTGATTTGAGTTGTATTTTTGGTATGTATGATATGGTCTACATTTGAACTTTATCAATGATTCACTGAACAGAGAGGTTTCATGGTTGTTTTGGCTTTTAAGTAGGAAAACACTTCTTTTGGTTGCCACAAGATGGCATTGGTCTCAAAGTTACTCTAGTGGATGTTTATTTCCAGCGTTTAGTATGCATTTTTTCCTTATGTCTTCTTACATTTATTTTCATGTTGTTCCTATATTGACTTTAATGGAATGGATATTAAATTAAGGTTCCATCTATAATGTTGGTGAGGTTTTCTTTTCCTTTCCCTTTTAGTCTTAAAAAAATTTTTTTAAAAAAATCTTTAAAAAATTAGATAAAAAATTTTTGAACATTTCAGACATGTATAAGTGAGAGTGTGAAAGCCCACTCTCCTGTGGCATTGTTATATATTATGCTAGGTTTTTTTTTTTTTTTTTTTGGTACCTCTGTTTTCCTGTGTACATAAATGCATTTTTTGGGTGTGTGTGTGTGTGTGTGTGTGTGTGTAAGCATGTATTCTATTTATTGTCCATGCTTTCTCAGTTTTTGTTTTTTTACTTAATTTATTTTTGACATCTTTCTGTATTAGTATTTATTAGCAGTATCTTATTTTTAAAAATGACAAGGCAGTGTTTTAAATAGCTTAATAGTAGAATATTTAATAGTTAGATACTGTTAGCTAGTCTAATTTATTTTACCTTTACCTCTTTTAAGAGGTAGCTGACCAATGGCTTTGCTGAGTTTTTTTCCTTGAAATAACCATTTTGAATTGGTTTTTCATATTGTTTTCACAAGTATTTTTTTTTCACCTGAATCAGTTTTTGCATTGCTGTTAGGATGTATTTGCCAGTTGTTAATGAAATGCAATTGTGGAATAAATATTTAAATTTAAAAGAGGAGAGAAACTATGGCTTATTCTTTGTAAAATGTGCAAAGTACTTTGTCTTCTGTATGTGATTCTTCTAGGGCCTGCTCGTTCGAGTTACTGACCTTTTTCACAGAGTGAGGAGTTTTGGAGTATACCTAATTGAACTTGTAGTATCATACAGATAACATTTGTCTCCCAACTATACGTATTTAATGAAAATCTTATGTAACTCTTTTGGATTAAAAGATTTAAGAGTTTTTGTCCTTTTTGAATTCCTACTGTATTCCTTGCTTTTTCCAGTTGCTGGTGACAATGATCTCTTCCAGGTTGTTCTTGAGCACGTTCACCCTGGCAGTTTCAGCTGGGGCTGTTCTGCTTTTACCCTTTTCAATAATCAGCAATGAAATCCTGCTTTCTTTTCCTCAAAACTACTACATTCAGTGGCTAAATGGCTCCCTGATTCATGGTCAGTATATATTGCTTAATAATGAATGTTTTCATGTTTTTCTGCACTGTATTTTTAGATTTGCCTTTTCTTAATTTCCTTCATAATTTGCATCTTCCTCCATGAGTCCTTCATAAAATCAGAAAACCAGATTTTACTTACTATTCCTGTTCTTAGTTGTGACAGCCTTTTCTGTTTTACTTAATCAAGAACCAGTCTTTATACTTAATAATGATTTTGATAAGTAAGTTCTCATTTAAATATGTATCAAGAGAATTTTGGTTTATCTGGATATGTCAAAAGAACTCAACCTCCATTTAAGACCTAAAAACACTAGCCGTAGTTTTCTACTTCATTTATTTTCTCTTAGTTACTTTTTTCATTTAAGAATGTGTAATTGAAGGGGGAAAAAACTCTTTTGTTAAGTATGAACTTTAAAATTAACGTGGTTAAAAAAGTGACTTACTTGCTGTGGGCAACATGGTATATTGCTTGGAGGCCAAGTAGACCTGCATTCCAATCTTGACTCTACCATTTTCTAGAAATTTTTGATGAAGTAGGACATTTTAATTTTAATTTATAAAATATAAGATCTAATACATAGATCTTTTTTATATGTTTCATTTCCTCCCCCCTTTTATTCTTATTGAATTATGATTTCTTTATATGCGAAACATCAGCTTTTTATTAGATTTTTGTAAATATGTCCTGGTTATTTTTCTTTTTAACTTTATTTGCTTTCTTGATTGACAAAATTATTAACATTTGTATTTTGCCCAGTGTGCAGTCTTTTTTCTTCCTTTGGTTTTTCTAATTGTTCTGTGTTTAGAGGATCCTTTCCCTTCCTGAGATGTGACAAATAATCCCTTCCCCTCCCTCATTTTCTAAAGATGACTTTGTGCATAACTCTTTATCTGGAATTTATATAGATGGCTACCTTTTCTCTCACTCCTTTGTGTTTAAAGAAATGCTATGTTTGCTGTAGAATATTTGGAAAACAATATACAGTGAAGAAAATTAATGTTACCCAGAACCCTACAACTCACAGAGCTATTGGGAATACTGTGGCCTGTAGCCTTCAGTAAGGTGTATTCCTGTGGATACATAACCAGATGGAAACCTTCATGGACTCACTGATAATTTGTATTTTCCTAAATCAGCATATAAGGGGGAGGTTTCCATGCCATTAACTACTTTTCTGTGCAATTTACAGTAGTGCCTGAAGCTGTTATAAGCATGGATTGTTCCCATTTTTTTTTAACTAAAAAAGCTACATCTTTACAAATAAATATTTGTCCTTAGGATAAATTTCTGCAGTTTACTTTCCAGGTAAGCACACTTCAAAAGTTTTGAGAAGATATTTCCTGATTCCAAAAAGCTGTGTGAATTCCACTAGTGGTTTCACTTTCAGGGGTGGGATGGGGGAGGGGCTCGTCTTCCCAGAATGCATCTTCATCAACTGTGGGCGGTACTTAAAACGTGCCAATTCAAGGGGTGCCTGGGTGGCACAGCCAGTTAAGTGTCCGAGTCTTGGTTTCTGCTCAGGTCATGGTTTCAGGGTCATGAGCTTGAGCATCGGGTTCCATGCTCGGTGCGATCTACTTGGATTCTCTCTCTCTGCCCCACCCCCAAACAAATCTTTAAAACAATCATTCCAATTCAAAAACGTGAAACATTTCTCCTTGTAAATGTACATTTCTTTAATTACTAGTATGGTAGACATTTACAACATTTACAAAACATACTCGGAGGTCATTCATAGTTTTTGTTTTTTTTAAAGGTTTTATTCATTTATTTGACAGAGAGACACACAGCGAGAGGGGGAACAGAAACAGGGGGAAGTGGAGAGGGAGAAGCAGGCTCCCCGCTGAGCAGGGAGCCCGAAGCGGGGCTTGATCCCGGGAACCTGGAATCATGACCTGAGCCGAAGGCAAACACTTAATGTCTGAGCCGCCATAGTTACTTTTTTAGTAAACTGCCTGCCTGTGTTTCCTTTGCCCATTTTTACAGTGTTTTTTCCCCCTTTTTCTTTTTTTAAATTACATTTTTAATTCTTGTTTGTTAACATACAGTATGATATTAGTTTCAGGTGTACGATATAGTGATTCAGCACTCCGTACACCACCCCGTGCTCATCACGATAAGTGTACTTCTTCATCCCCATCACCTATCTCACTCATCCCCCAACCACTCCTTCCCTTCTGGTAACCACCAGTTTGTTCTCTATAGTTAAGAGTCTGTTTCCTGTGTTTCCTGGTTTGCCCCTCAACTCTTGTTCGCTTGTGCATGTTTTGTTTCTTAAATTCCACATATGAGTGAAATCATAGGATCTTTGTCTTTCTCTGAGTGACTTATTTCTCCTAGCATTATATTCTCACTCCATCCATGTTGTTGCAGATGGCAAGATTTCATTCCTTTTTACACCTGCTTTTTTTTTTTTAAGTAATCAGTTGTTTATCAGGTTAATTGCAGACACTTTCCTCCCATATGTCCTTTAATACTGCTTAAACTGTTTATTGACATGAAAAATTTTAACATTTTAGTTTAATCATATATTTGAATTTGGCCTTTGTGGTTTCCATTGTGCTTGAAAGTAGAAACAAATGGAGTCATGATGCTCTGAAGACCAAGTGAATTCAGCAACATTAGAACTAATTATTAAATGAATAATTTAATAATGACTTAACTTTTTGCTTAGCAATTGAAAAAAACTCAAATAAGCAAACTGAAATTGATAGAAAAAATAAATCTTCTACTGAAAAGTCCGCTGTTACTATGAAAGGCAGGAAACAACCTGGAAAGTAAAGGCTATGAATGTTTTGGTGAGTTATTTTTAGATGACTTGTTATTTGTTATTAAAAATATGTGAATAATATATAATTTAGAAAACGTTTTTTATATGTGTTGTCTAAAATGTTTGAGGAGGACTGTTTGGCATGGTTCCGCTTGGCCCTACCTTTCTGTAAAGCTGTAGGTACTATGGCACAGATGTTTTGCAGGGTTGGGCTCCAGGTGTTTTTACCAGCAGTGCAGGTGATTTCAAGCTGGGCTAACCAGTATGACAGGTCAACTGGCCTTTGTTTCCAGTTTCGCTGAGTAGAAATTGCGTGCTATACTTGATGACCTTCACATACTCTAAATCAAGGTCATTTCTTTTATTCTATTTATGGACTGGAAGTAAGAGCTACTAACACATGACATGCCATATATTTGGAGGCCTTAACTCTGGAAGTAAATATATTTGTTTTATTGGTAGTCTTTCTCATGATGATGTAAAGTGTGCATGTAAGCTCGAATATTTTGTTTATAAATTAGGGCTTAGAGCAATGATTCCCACATAGTTGATTGCCTAATAAATGTGTTGAATGAGAATGTAATAAGCAATAATTTTGAACTCCAGTAAACCACATCCTCTGAAAGTCGGGGAACTAGAGGAAGAACCTTCTAGATGATGTCACTGCTTCTAAATGTACTCTTGGGAATAGGTTTCAGGAGGCCTGGGGTGCAAGCCTCGGAAATTTTCCTTGAGGGTTTTATGACCCCTGGCTTTGTTTCTGTTAAATCTTTGGTATGTCTGTATCCTTTGCTGCATGTAGTGAATTTCATGAATCTTTAAATTCATCTTTCTCTTCTAAATTCATAGCTTTCTTTAACCTTGTCAATGACATTCGAGGGAGTGATTATTAGTCCCTAAGATTGTCTTGGGTTGAAGATTTTTCAGCCTTAGACATGCTTGCTTCTTGGCTTTTAAAAAATCATTAATGGGCTCAAATTATGGTGATACTAAGACATGCCCTGAGTCATGTCCTGTTTTCTAGACACACTCTTCCTCACCTCCATTGTGGAGGAGCAGTCCAGGTTCCACTTGGTGGTCAGGACTCCCTTCCTTGCTGGTTGAGAGGCTGGAGGACCACAGAGTGCTGGGCAGCAGTCTGAGCTTCCAGGTCCGTGGAATCACTGTTGTGTCTCCTGGTGGATGTGTTCCTCCCTTTGGAGCTAGAACCTCTAGCCTAGCAGCACTAGTTTCTAAGGTTATAGGAATAGGAGGCAGAAGGTTTGCTAGGGGTCAGTAGGGATACTAGTCAGTGCTACCACTTGCATTTCTGCCCCTTGATTCCTGGGCCTGTGAACCCTGGCTATGGGAGAAATGCCACCATGTATTGAACACAGATTCAGGGTAAATACAACTTCTTGAGTACCTTTCTTCAGCCCTGCGAGGTATTACCTCCTAGCTAGTACCATAACTGAGTCTTCAAAAGGGCATTCTGTTGAACCAGCTGCTTCAGGACGGCGGGAAACATGCATGGCCAGTGAATTCCAAGGGCATGGGCCCATTGTTGTTCTGCTGTGAGGTATTTCCTAGATCAGAAGCACTCCTGTGATGATGGTGGACAAGGCATTCTGAAAGTCCGCAGATAGTAGTTTTGGCAGCAGCTCACCTTGCGTTCAAGGTGAATCTGTACCCAGAGTAAGTGGCTGTTCCAGTGAGGACAAAATGTTGCCCTCTGCATGATGGGAGTGGCCCATTTCACTGAACCCACCACCAGGTAGCTGGCTAATCTCCCCTGGGAGTGGTGCCATAGTGAGGTCTCAGTGTTGGTTTTTGCTGCGGGCAATTAGGCACGCAGTGGTAACCGTAGCCAGATGAGTCCGATGAGTAGAGGTGCACATAGCTGAGCCCATGCCTAATCTCCACCCTGCCATCATGACCACTTTGTTTATGAGCTCATTGGACCAGGACAGGGGTGCTGGGGAAAGAGGCTGACTGGTGTCCTGTCCACTTGATTATTAAACTCCTCCTTTGCCAGTGTCCTCTTTTGACGAGCAGTCACATGGGACATGTATATCTTCACATTTTTTTCCCCATTCAGAGAGTTCTGTCTGTATACCTCTGCCCCAAATTCCCTTGCTACCAGTTTTCTAGTCATTTCTTCCTGACCATCTGGCACATCACTGGACACAACGCATGAATTTATAATCCCATGTCTGGCCATTTCTCCTCCCAAGCAAAGTGAACGGCCAGGAGCCTCGGGAGGATTTCCCTTCACTGCTGTCCTTCCGGGATGTTTCAGGGGGGCCCTAGTGCTGTGGCGTCCACTCTGGGTGCTGTTGTGCAGAACCATCTGTAAACCAGGCTGGAGTCTTCCCTCTGTCAGCTGACTGTAAGGAACTCCCTATGAGGCCCCAGGTGCAAGTTGGGGGAGAGAAGTAGTAGAGTAGGAGTGGGGACCATGGGCATTTGGGCCACTTGTTCATGTGACTTACTCGTACCTTCAGGGCCTGCTTGGGCTTGATCACGTCCGTACCACTTCTGTTGGATGGTGGAGTGCTGCTGCACATCCGGTGTTATGACTCGGTGGGTCAGATGACAAATACCCTGTTCACGATGGGCAGCTCCAGTCACGTGGTAACTTGGTGGCTCATGATGAAGTGTTCAGTCTCTTTGAAGGCCCAGTAACAGGCCAAGATCTGTTTCTTAAAAGAGACTGGTTATCTGTTATCTTCCTGTATGTCCCAGAGGGGCAGGGGCTGTAGTGCTGTAGGGCTTTGCTCTAAAGTCCTAAGGGCCTGTGCCGTGATCTGTCTCTAGTGCCTGCCAAAGGCTCCAACCAGCATCCCTGTCTGCCATGGACACTTAAGGCACCAGTGGATTTGTGGACCCGGTGGCCTGAGGAGGGGAGCAGCTTGCACAGCAGCCTATACTTGTCGCAGAACCTTCTTTTGTTCTGGACCCCACCGTACACTGGCAGCTCTGGGCGTCACTCGGTAAATGAGCTGGAGTAACACATCCAGAGGGGTCGGTGAGGAATATGTTACCTCCAAAATCCCAAGAAGCCCGTGGACAGTTGTTCCTCTCTTGGTTGTAGGAGGAGCCCGATTCAACAGCTCATCCTTCTCCTGAGAGCTCTCCATGTGCTCCACACCACTAGACCCCTAGAACTTTGACTGACGTAGAAGGCCCCTGAATTATTCTTGGATTGATTCTCCACCTCTGACATGAAAATGTCTTACCCATAAGCCTGGATACTTGCTACTTCTCACTCACTAGATCCGGTCAGCACAATGTCATCATTAGAATAGGCCCCTGTGACATTTTGGGGAAGGGAAGGGCCATCAGAATTCCTGCACATTAAATCGTGACACAGGTCTGAAGGGTGGGAGGGCCCTGAGGGAAAACAGTGAGGGCGCTTTGCTGGCCTTGCAGCTGCGAGTAAACTTGCGGTGGGTCTTAGGGACAGAGATGGAGACAGAGGCCAGGAGTCACACACCAGGTACCAGTGTGTTAATTTACTCAAGCATTGAAACCACATCTGGAACAGCAGCTGGAACAACAGCAACAGTGGGGGGTCACCATCGAGTGAGGCTTATGGTAATCAACTGTCATTGTCCTAAGGTCTGTTCTGGGGATGTGGGAGTCACCACTTTTGTGTCTTTCTAACCCTTGATGGTGGCACTAATCTCTGCATTTCTTTCGGGGATGTGGCATGACTTTTGGTTTACTATTTTCCTAGTTAGAGGCAATTCTGGAGGCTTCCACTTGGTGTTTCCCACTGTAGGAGCCCTTACTACACAGGTCAGGGCACCAGAGTGGGAATTCTGTCAGTAGGAATTCTGTCAGGAATTCTATTCCTTGTGAATTCCGGCACTGGGCATGTGACCATAGACCGGGTTTGCAGACCCACTGGGACATCTGTGAGACCTGAGCTAATATTCCATTGACCGGCTGACCTCCATAAGCCCTTCCTCTGACTGGTGGGCCACAGTGGTGTTTTGGGTCTCCTAGATTTAGTGTCAGGTCACAGCCAGTGTTTAGTAGTCTCTGGAAAGTCTGAGGGTTTCCTTTACCCCAGTGCAGTTATATCATCCACATTCGTCAGTCATTTAACATTTTGTAAAACTTAGCAGATTTTCTTGAGTTGTTATTTGTCTTCTTGGTTAAGCCTTTTGTGAATTTATGCCAAATTCTTTGAGGTCTCAGAATATGTCTGAAATTATCTTTATCATTGCTCCAGTACTTTCACACTGAAATTGTCCAGTAAAGATTCATCGTTCAGTGAATAAAAGTTATTTATTGTGTCATTAGCAATACCTTGGTTAAAAGAAGAACTTAATTTGAAAAGAAATAGAATGACTTACCTATAAAATTGTCAGTATGGATGGTTTTGATCGCTTGTGCCTTAGTGTAAATCACATGGATTAGGCCAATATGAGTGTTGATAATGCTTTAGTGTGTTTAAAAATATGTAGTTTGAATTAAATACAGTGTCTGGATTTTGGGCACATGAATTTAAGAGGTTACATGTTAACCAAATTACGGTAGATGGCCACTTCACTTCTGTGGGCCAGAATTGAGTAATGTAAATAAATAAAATATTACTCTTAGTTCTAAATCTGTATCATGTAACAAGATGTATCTCTGTCTACAGTGAGAAAATTATTAAAACAGCTTGAAAAATGTGATGTACAAAAGTGATATCAGAGCTGGAATGAGGCAAAATGGTAATCCTGTGATTATGGGCAGTTTTAGCCCAGTGTCTGTCAGCCAGACGCAGTTGAGCTGTGTCCCATTGCTCCTTAGTGTGGGTATGACATGGCCAGCAACTATAGTTATTCTAGGATGGTACAAAGAGAGCAGAGATGACAAATTCAAATGGTAACTAAAATTTGTATTGTCACTTTTATTGTTAAAATTGGAAAAGGGTGAAAAATGGACAGAAAAAAAAGAAAGCATCAATTTGTATTCACTTTCTTTGTATCTTGTTAAAAACTTAGAAAAATACGAAATCAGTGAGTTCCACAGGTTGAAAAACTGATACACAGGGGATTTTCTTCTCTGGGTGATAGACATGTCTTGGAATGAGATGGTGACTTGTGAATGCACTAAATGCATTGAATTATTCCCTTTCAGTGGTAATTTCACGTTATGTGAGATTAAAGTTAAAAACTAAACAGGAATAAATCTTTGGAGGGTAGGAGAATAATGGTGTTCAGTTGTACCCTTAAATGGTCAGGAAATCGTTCTTCAGTTCTTTAAGGTATCCCCCCACTGGGGGTCAATTTTTGCTAAGCTGTCAATACTTACTTATGAAACAGACAGAGACACCTATTTATAACATGATTGCCTAGTTGACATTTAGTTGTTAAGAGATAGCCACCATGATCTGTGTGGGCTTCTAAGTCCATGCAACATTTGGGTCATTTTCAAGGCTGCCTGGTTTTTGCTTTCTAACAAGCTTTCTGCTTCTTTGCGTGTATGCGCGTGGCTTAGCAACCATGGGTATGTGGGTGGCTCGAACCAGCTTCAGTTTCTACTGCCTGCCTCGGGTAAACCTGGAGTTTATGTGGAGTGCTTATCCCATCCAGATGGCTCTCTGACCTCTCAGAGCTTACAGTTAAATACCTTGCTACTCTTGTTTCCCCTAAACAGCATTGCAACCTCAGGCTAGAGAACTCTGTGTGCTTAGCATGGAGGCCACCTCTTTGACTTACTCTGCCTCAGGTCAGGCAAGTCCCTTCTCTAAGTGACAAGTTTCTGGCATGGGAAGTGAGAGCACAGCACAGACTCACACAGCTCTAACCAAACTTCAGTAATCTTCATGAATAAACCCTTCTTAGTTTGTTGTAGGTCTTCAGAGTCTTTAAAATAATATTATCCAGATTTATAGCCTCGGGGCGGTGAGCCGAGTGGGGGCCCCCGCCACTCTGCCCCGTCAGAGCGGCGCGCCGCCGCACTGAGATTTGAGAGGCTTGGGCCTCGCACATGCACTTTGGGCACCTTTAGTCGCTGGCCCTTTATGCGCAGGCGCAGCCACGCGGGTTTCAGAGGTGCGCAAGCGCATTTGTGCTTGGCGTCATGGTTACGGTTGTTAGGTGCTCCAAGATTCCAAACCATTGTGAGGTCGGTTTGGCTTATCTCTAGCACTGGTGCTGGTGTGTAGAAGCGGTGAAAAGCCCAGTGGAAGGTGAAGTGCTGGTGAAGCCTCTAGGCTTTGCAATGAAGAAGTTTTTTGGTTTCGGGACTGGGAAGGGGCGTCATCCGTGACCTTTCGCAGGGAAGTGATGAATGACTTGAGGGCCCCGCTTGTTAAGAAGGGAGAATTCAACGAGTCCCAGCGGGTGTATAACATCCGAATGAAAGATCTCAAAAAGATCCACAGAGTTGCCGTCATGAACAACATATTGAAAATGCAGCGGTTGCTACTGCTTGGGAAAGACGTGAATAAAAGAGACAAGAAAAAACGGTAATAGAGCTGTAAGGGCCTGCTTAGCCAGAGGGAGTCATTTTGTGAACTTAGATTGACCCTGCCCCTCCCAGAGGAACTTACTTGCAAAGCCCAGTTACAAGGGCGGGTCAGGCCAGGTGAAGACATCCAATCAGTGGGGTGTGCATATATCTACTAGGGTAAATTGAAATTCAGTTGGCCACTCATGTGTAACCTAGCAGTTTTCTCTGTGTGTTGCAGACCTATTGCAATCTCACTGGTCACCTGTGTATAGCCCGGCTAATCTACCTCTATAAAAGTTAGTCTGTTATTTTTAATGGACATCTTTTTATACGATAATGTTATAAAAAAAGATCTATTCCCATAATAGGTCAACTTCTGGGCTACAAATTCTTTCGATAAAATCCAATATATAATTTATATCTGTGTCCACTTTGTATGTATGTTATTTACTGACTGGCTGTCGAAAGAAATTTTGAATTGGGAAGATGGTTCTGTTTGTGATTAGGAAGATATATTTCTGAAAATGTGTACTCTTCTTGTATTTATCGACATTCCATAAAGCAAATAAAATCATCATGGTTTAAAGAATTTTGGGTTACACCTGCTCTCTTTTATCATTGTGATGACATTAAGAAAATTTTTGGAATCACTATAGTGTACACCTGAAAGTAATATAACACTGCATGTTAACTGGAATTAAAATAAAAACTTAAATTTTTATAAGCAGACAAATTTACCCTTCCAGATATCAAAATGTATCTTAAATTTCCACAATTTACACGGTTACTAATAGCTGAAAGGACAGATGAATGAATGGGGCAGAGTAGAAAATGCCAAACACCCAAATATGGTGACATTTCATATTAGTAGGAAAAGGTGAATCATTCATAAGTGGTGGAGAAATATCTGTTATTTATTTTTTATAATAGTATTGAATACTAATATTGATTATTGGTAATTCTTGATTTTCATATGATCTATAAATCTAAATATCTAATAAAATGAAGAAAATAATTTCATTTTTATTTAATATAATGTATATAAAATCTATCATATATAAATATATGATATATTTATGTATAAGATATATAAAATATTATTTAATATATAAAAATATATAAAATACATAATCTATAAAAATAAAACTGGTCCTGTCTATTTGAATCCTGAGCTTCCTTTGGCTTAAATTTCTTGAAAATCAGAGTGAAGAATTACTTAAAAAGAATTCTTCATTATTTTAGCCCTCTTTTCCCATAATGCTTTCAAGAACTAAAATGTATTTAAATGCCAACCATGTGACTAGAACTGCAGTAGAACTGTTGTATGTATATACCATTATTTCAGTTAATGTAAGGCACATTGATTGTGTGATGCCCCACCATTTTATATACCAAGAAGAAATCTTAAAAAATTCTGCCAATTATAGTTGTAAGACATTTTGAATTATAAATTGCATCCCAATGTCAGAGATACTAAAAGGTGACAAAATGAGCCTCCTAGAATCATTGATATATAGTATTCCTGTGAATATTTAAAACATATCTGAGAAGTAGGCATAATTGTATCACTTTACCTAATAGGAGAGTTGTCTTTGTACAGTAGTAGCAATAGTAATAGTTATAATAATAATATGTAACAAACTTTGCATAGATCCTCATTTAAGCATGGTGACGAGGTCTTGTGAGATAACTATTCTTTATTTTATTTTTATTAGTTTTTAGTAATCTCTATAGCCAACACGGGGCTTGAATGCATGACCCTTGAGATCAAGAGTTACATGACCTTCAAACTGAGCAGGGCAGGGGACACGAGATAACTATTTTCATGTCCATTTTGTTGAGGAGGAAATTGAGGATAAGGCTGAGTAATAACTATTAAGTGACAGAGTTAAGTAGGATTTAAACCCAGGTTGAGCTGAATCCTGAGGTCACGCTCTACCTAGTCAGATAGCCCGCTCTTTTACTAGCATGGTGACTAATCACTAATACATATTGTACTTTCGTCAAAAGAAAACTAAATCTTTGTTTTTGAGTCAAAGGAATAAGATGCTATTTAACGTTTACAATTACATGAATTAACTGCATGTTTTGAAGTAGTGCACTATAATTTCCTAAAACGTTCTTTCACTTTCCTAGGACTCCTCTCCATCTGGCCTGTACCATTGGCCATGCCGACATGGTGACTCTTCTTGTACAGAGGAAATGCCAGCTTAATCTCTGTGATAAAGAATGTAGGACTCCTCTAATGAAGGTGTGTGGTAGCAGCTGTGTCTGCCTGAGATGGATTTGATTGAATTACGTAGAATGAAACTTTATTGCATTTAAATGTAACTAATTGGTGAAAACTGTGGCATGCTTGCTTTAAATTCCCAGAACTTACACTCTGTTTCTTGGGATACTACTGACAGGCTATACAATACCAGGAAGAGACATGTGTAACTATTCTCTTAGAACACGGTGCTAATCCACACCTTACGGATAACTTTGGCAATACTGCCCTCCACTATGCTGTTGCTGGTGACAACACGTCAATAGTAGAGAAGCTGATTTTATACCATGCAAATATTGAAGCAAGAAACAAGGTACGTCAACTTTATTGATAAAGTATTTGAAATTTTAAAACATACATGTAAATTTTTTTAGCGACAAAACATTTATTTACGTATTTATTTATATATGTAATAAATAATAAATACTGAATTCGATACATCAAGTCCTATCACCACGGAAACAACTCCAAAGCCAGGGCAGGGAGAACTAGAGATCGACGATGCGCACAGAAAGGGCAGAGTTCTGTTTCCCAGCCACTCTTCCACCCCAGAAGGAGAATCTTCCCATTAGTGCTTGGGAGTGGATGGTGGGCTCAGAGCCCACAAAGGATTGAAGGCCTGGAGGGGAGTGAGGTGATGATGGAGGCTGAGTGCTGTGCAGGGGCTTAGGAAATGGGTGCTGCTGGGAATGGGTAGGAGACCATGACCCAGTGGGGTAACTTGAGTGAGTGCAAGTGGGAGGAGAAAGCAGCAGGTTGCAGGCCCTGGCCACTCCAGGCCCCAAGGTTCTGAAGATGAGAGCAGGGGGATCGGGTCATGACATCCTACAGGGGCGTCTACTTGCGCTCATAGCCACTCTGCCTGCCATGTACCGCAATGGGGTCTCCCATTTCACAGAGTAGTTCCTGCTCAGCATTGTGTAGGTCCTCGGGGGGGTATAGCTGTGCATGGGGAGTAGTGGAGGACCGCGCTCACTATTCCACTTGTTATTTCTTTGACGTGCGTCACCTCCTACCACTGCCCTTAAGGAAGCACTGTTGGTTGACATAGATAGGGTCAATTTTTCATATGTAGAAGCTCGAGCATTCCCTGAATGAAAATATTTTGAAATAACTTAATTGTCTAAGATTTCCCTTTATTTTTATTTTTTAATTTTTTTTTCTTGAGCGTACTTTTTGGAAATACATTTTTGTAGGAACTGTAAAGAAAGAAAGCAGGAAGAAAGCACATATACAGACTTGTAAGAAGAGAAGCATGTTCTTCACATAGCAAGAATTTTTATGCCTCGGCTTCTAACCCAAGGAGTACTTCTGAGTAATTTTACATGGAATATGCTTTATTCTGCTCTAAGACCATGATCTTGTTATAGAGATAGAGAAGTGATCTATGTCTCTATGATTCAGTTGATATTAACACTAATCTTTGATACATTTTCATTCTTAAATGCAGCAATTATCTACAATTGCTTATAGTTACTAAGATTTAGTTGACCCAAGTGTTGGTTTTCTTCAAGTTTTGAAAGAGGCCGGCTTTGGCTAACAGTGCTGTAAACTGTCAAGTCAGTTATTCGAAGTTTTAAGATTTCACTTTAATGAAGTTTAAAAAAAAAAAAAAGATTTTATGTATTTGAGAGAGAGCGTGAGAGACAACACACATGAGTAGGGAGGAAGGGCAGAGGGAGAGGGAAAAGTAAGGGAGCCTGATGCAGGGCTGGATCCCAGGACCCCGAGAGCATGGCCTGAGCCGAAGGCAGACGCTTAACTGGCCGATCCACCCAGATGCCCCAGAGCTGCTCTTTTAATTCAGAGTGCATCTCCTCAGTGACCCATTTGGAGCAAGAGTGCTTTATGTTGACATCTGGGATCCTGATACCATTGATAGAAGAGAATCAAGCATGTTGGTATAACCTGGAGAAAACCTTCACCTTTATTGGAAAGCTCTCGACACTGTATCCCTGAAACTCTAATTTCTCAAATGTTAATGTTTGCCGTGAAAAGTATTGTCAAATGGGGATAAGCAAATTTAAACCGATTTCTTTTGTGCGAGAGATATAGTGCAGTTCTATAATATTTCTCAAACATAGAGGATCATTGACTCTTTCTATTGAGGCACAATCCTCACCTTCCAGCAAAGTGTGTGTTCTTTGGGATATAATTTGAGAAACACTACTCCAGAGATAATCATTTAGGCTGTTAACTCAGTAAAAATACTTTAAACTTTTACAGCTATGTCTTAGAGTTTGGAGATATAGAGATAAAAAATAGTCCCTTCCCTCAGAACGCTCTTGGTTTCGATGGGGTGCAATAAAATAATTGGAGTATACAATGCTAAATGCTGTGATAGAAGCCGAGATTCTTGGAACCAGCCAATGTTTGAAGTAAGATTTGGAGAATGACTACAGTTAATCTGTTGAAGAGGTGGAGGAGGGCTATTTAACTTAATTTGTTTTATTTTTTTCAAAAATATTTATTAAGTTGAGAGAGTGAGAGTGGGAGAGAGAGCATGAGCAGAGGTGTGGGGCAGAGGGAGAAGGAGAAGCTGACTCCCCACGGAGCAGGGAGCCTGACATGGGGCTGCATCCCAGGGCACTGGGCTCATGACCCGAGCTGAAGGCAGAAGCTCAGACTGAGCCACCCAGACCCCCTGAGGAGGGCTGTTGTAAAGAGAAGGAGCAGCTGGTGAAAGCAGGGGGGTGAGGGAGGGTCGGGGGGTGGGGAGGATGGGGGGATGGGGAGGATGGGGGGGTTAGAGTACTTATATATGTGTTTAAGTTTAGAGGATCCTTTATAGGTTTTAAAATTCAGTATGGAAATATGTAACTTTGTAAATTATAAATTGTAAATGATAAATTGTTTTTACACTTTTACAGTTGGAACTCACACCTTTTTTACTTGCTGTAAATGAAAACAAACACCAAATGGTGGAATTGTTAATTGGAAAAAAAGCAGATGTACATGTGGTTGATAAGTCGAAAAGGTACAGTAGTTGTCTTTTTTTAAAACTTATATTGTTCTAGGATGGTAACAGTTAAGTCAAACTAACTTAATAAGAAGAGGATTAATTTATAATTATATAGTGAAAAATGTCGACATGTCATCAGTTAGGCAGAAAGCAGTTATTCTGATGGGGCAATATGAAGAACAGTATACGGCAGAATTTATATTCCTTCATATCATTAACTGATGTGATTTGCAATCTTTTTTTTTCTGCCATGTGATTTTATGTTAGCTAAATGGGTTTCATATTAGTTTTATTATAAAGTGTGGACTCCTTTTATTTTATGACACAATACTGAACTTCTTACCCTTTTATAGTATTTTTTGGAAACTTCTACTTCATATATATTTTCTTTAAAAGATGCATATTAAACATAAATAGGAGTTGTTTTATCTTTTGAATGACTCCTTGCTTTAAATTGCCTTTTTTTTTTAAAGAATACTGATGTTAGATGATCCCTAAGTGATTATTAATTAGTATTACCAGATAGTGTGGGCTTATCATCCTTTTTCGTGTTCAGTATATTTTTTGTTTTGTTTTGTTTTGTTTTCGTTGGTAAGGGTAGAAGGATGAAAGATAACTTTAATTGAATAGATTTTTCTTTTAGTGAGGACAAATCATAGGTTGGTGATAAAGAGAAAAGAGATGGACTTTAGATAGACACAAGACTAGGTTTAATTCCTTTCCTACTTGCTGGGTATGTGACTTTGGAAACATTACCTATCATCACCAGATACATTCTCTCATATGAAAAGGAGGATAATATATCCTTCAAGCGTTGTTGTGTGTAAATAATATCTTACATATATAGTATTTAATTTAGTGCCTAACACATGCTTATCTTAGTATCATTAACTGCAACTATGACTCTTTTGTTACTGTTAGTGTGAATACTGTTATTTTAAGCCTGCAAATAGCTTTTTTGTTTTTTTTTATTTTTTTATTTTTAAAGATTTTATTATTTTTTGAGAGAGAGAGAGCATGAGCAGGGGAAGGGGTTAGAGCAGGGAGCCATATGTGGGGCTCAATTCCAGGACCCTAAGTTCATGACTGAGCTGAAGGCAGACGCTTAAATGACTGAGCCACCCAGGCACTCCTGCAAATTACTTTTTATACAGACCTGTCCTCTAGAAGGCATGGAGGTACACTGAATCAGCTTAAGGAAGAAATGGGGAATTCTTTTTTAAAAGAATTTAGCATAGTTTCTTGTTCATCAAGTGACTTTAAATTAGCAACTTCTACTCTCATACCCAGGGGGGACAAGAGGCTTCTTTTTTGTCCTTTAATTTTAGCCATGGAGGTAATTTACAAAGATAAACACTTGAACGTGTTAATGGTCAATTCTGGACCGACAGACAAGATATTAATCTGGTAAAGTATATGAAATTTGCTGTTTAGATAACTCTGAGTTCCTAAGGGTGAAGTTATGTCTCTGTTATTTTAGAACAGCCCTCATGCTTGCTGCAACTCTTAAATCTCCAGATGTAGTCAGGCTTCTTCTTCAGCAAGGTGTTAATACCTCTTCTCAAGATGAATGTGGATGGACGGCAGAAGACTATGCTGATTTTTGTGGATTTTATGTGTAAGTGTGTACATTAAAATGTTAGTTATCACTAAACTGAAGTTTAAAATAGTTTAACTCTTAGTTCTTATGTAGTGGTTGAGAGTTCGTAGTTTGATTTGGGCAATGTTGGGATGGCAGTGAGTTAGCCCCCATCATTTGCCAGAAACCAAGACAAAGGCTAGACTAGTTAGCAATAACAACGGGTGCAGGATTCTTTATCTCAGGACTATTGAGACCTTTGTCTTTAGGGATCTTAACTGTATCTGTTTCATTCCAAGGATAACTCTTATGCATGGCGTACAAAGAACGTTACATTTGTGTGGTTTTTTTTTTCCTTCCTGCCTCCATCCCTCCCTCCCTCTCTTCCTCTCTTCCTCTCTTCCTTTCTTTGTAGATTTTATTTATTTATTTCAGAGAGGGAGAGGGTAGGGACAGAGGAAGAAGCAGATTCCCTGGGGAGCAGGGAGCCTGATGTGGGGCTCAACCCCAGTCCCCCAAGACTGTGACCTGAGCTGAATGCAGATGCTTAACCAAATGCCAAGTGAGCCACCTAGGTGCCCCAACATCCAACATCTTTTTTTTTTTTTTTTTTTTCCTAACTAGTTACTTGGGTCTTGAGATTTTCAGTTTAGTAGAAAACCCTATACTTTCCCTTGAGGGTTATCTCTTATACTTTCCCCCTTGAATTTTCCAGGAACCTAAGAAGTTCCCTAAGACCAAAGAGACCATCCTCTTTCGCAAGTCATTTGGAGGGAAAAAAGGACATTCTTGTCATTCCCTTGTTTCCTTTGATTCTGTTGCTGCAACATTGCTGTGTGTAGTACCTTGGTGACTCTGTTAAGCGACTGTCTTTGGCTCAGGTCATGATCCTGGAGTCCCAGGATCGAGTCCCCCAACTGGCTCCCTGCTCAGCAGGGAGTCTGCTTCTCCCTCTGACCCTCCCCGCTCTCATGTTTTCTCCCTCCCTCTCTCATTCTCTCACTCAAATAAATAAATAAATATCTTTTAAAAAAGAAAGAAAACTAAAGATTTTATTTTTTGAGAGAGAGAGTGAGAGCATGAGCAGGGGAAGGGGTTAGAGCAGGGAGCCAGACATGGGGCTCAATTCTAGGACCCCAAGATCGTGACTGAGCTGAAGGCAGATGCTTAAATGACTGAGCCACCCAGGCACCCCTGCAAATAACTTTTTGTGCAGACCTGTCCTCTAGAAGGCAATGTTATTTTTCTGCAGTTTGGTTATGGTTATGATTGACCTTTGCTCCCAGGATGCCCTTGCTGATCCGCATTCCTCAGTCTTCGTGGTGACCCACGATGAGACTTCAAAGTTACAACATTTTTTAGTTTGCGACATATGCTTGTATGCTCAGCTGCTATTCCACGGCACCAGCACCCTGTTCTGGCCGCTGGGCCCCCTGGCTTTAGCCACACACACCCTTCCCTTCGCACTCAAAAGCCTTACATGAAGCCCATATGTTAGCGCAGACCTTCATAATGAAGTACCGCTTGAGGATTTTGCTTTTCTATCCTGCTAGCAGATGGCAGTTGGGACCCTTCTAAGCTGTTAGAGAGGTTCAAGTAATGCTACAGGAAGAGCCTGGACTTTCCTTTCTCCTTTGTTTCTAGGCCTATATCTCAAGCCTGCTTTAAATCCTGAGGAGCGCCTTTTCTTACGGGCTGATGAAAGGTCTCATACAGCCCTTCCCAGAGTGGTGGGTGTCCCCTTTCCCGAGAGGCCATGTTTTGGGTCTAATATTTCATGAAATCCTCTTAACAACCTTGTGAAATAAGGCAGTAAGATGCCTGTTTTATAGAGGAAGACTTGGAGCCAGAGAGAAGTGGCTCGTCCAAGAGCAAATAGCTGTGGTTACAGAGTTAGGACCACTGAGTTCAAGACACGTTCCGTTATGGCAAGCTAATACTACTAATTGCTAAGTTACTACTTTATGACTGATTCACCTTCCTTTAAAGTATATGGGGTAATTTAAGGTTTGATATTAGCTCTGATATTATTCGAAATACTCTTATGAATTGATATATTTGGTAAATGTTTTCCATATCAGTATTAAAATAGTAACATTGTTTATCACCCCTTTTTATATGTAGCAATCGCCAAATAATTGCCCAACATAGAGAAGAAAGATTTAAAAATTTTTCGCAAAATAACAATCCAGGTAAGACTTTTCAGAGTGAAGTACTTTTGGTGGTCACATAGATGAAGGCAGAGTAAGGAAGTTTTGATTATGAAAGAGCAGTGGGAGGAAAAAAAAAAACCCAATGTGTAAATTGCATAAGCTCACTTTCTTGCTTTCTTCCTTTCTTTCTCTTTCTCTCTCTCTCTCTCTCTCTCGATTTTATTTATTTATTTGACAGAGAGAGAGAGAGAGAGCACAGGCAGAGGGACAGGGAGAAGCAGGTTTCCCACTGAGCAGGGAGCCCAATGTTGGACTCAGTCCCAGGGTCCAGGGATCTTGACCTGAGCTGAAAGCAGATGCTTACCCAACTGAGCCACCCAGGGGCCTCTATTTTTTTTTTTCTTTCTTAATTTCTTTCTTAATAGTCTAGTATTCAGAATTACTTAAGACTTTAAATACTGTCATGAACAATAGGAACAAATCCATGAGAGAGACCAGACTCCAGGAAACAAACTGAGGGTTATGGAAGGATGGAGTGGGGGAATGGGGGAACTGGGTGATGAGTATTAAGGAGGGCACGTGTCGTGATGAGCACTGGGTGTTATATGCAGCTAATTAATCATTGAACACTACATCAGAAACTTACGATGTAGTATGTGCTGGCTAACTGACCATAATTAAAAAAAAAAAAGGTACCTCAGTGTGAACAACAACGAAAAAGGAAGTTAATTGTAGGTAATTTAACATATGAGACATTATTGTCTGAAAAGAAATTCATTATTTTAGTCATGACCCCTAAAATCCCTTATATCTTTGTGTAAATAAGAGAGAGATTTTTAAGTTAGTATGTTTTATGTTTCCTTTATAAGCATATTAAAACAACTTGAACTTGTTATGAAAATGGATCTTTTAGTTTTTACAAGTGGATTACATTTAGTAAGTATTACATACTGATTTGTCTCATTAAAAAAGGAGCTATCCTCAAAACTGGGAACTCTATAATACCTTCCTGGTACCATAAACAAATGGCAAGCAATAAGAACTGGAAAACTTAGCTAGTATGCAGCAATACCAGTGAGACTGTTTTTTTTTTCTTTAAAGGTGACTGTCCGTGGTACAGAAATCAGAAAAGAAATGCCTTGAGAATCATAGGTGGTTTTATATATTGTTGTATCAATAAGATATCATTAACAACTTCATTTCTCATTAGTTAAAGAGAATGAGATATGTTGACTTTATTAGAACAATGTTTTCTTCTGTTCGTTGCATAATTGTCATGATACTGTAATTTTGTTAGAACACGACACTCTGTTGCCATTAGTAAAAAGATTATCATAATAAAAATTCAAATGGGGCAACTCTGAGGCTCAACAGATTATAACAAAAGCAGAAAAATGGTTCACAATAACAAAAATGCTACCACTGCTCCCTAGATGTGGCACCTAGTGCATTGTACAATCTGACATGTATGAAGGAACCTTTAACTTAGTAGACTTTTATCAAAGAAAATCTGTAGGTTGGTTTGGTTTTGCAATTTACTCATTTTCATTTGTTCACTTAGCAAATAACTATCAAGTGTCTTTTAGCCACTAAGTGTTACTCTGATATAGAATACAAACATTCAAAAAACACAATCCCTTCCCTCCGGGAGTTTGTTATTATCATTGTCATTCTTATTATTTACTCTGTTTTTACTACTCTATTTTTATTATTTACTCTACTTTATTCCGTGCTTACTATGTGCCAGAGTCCCCTAGTGCTTATAATTATCATTGTTATGTTTTTATTGGTACTTAATATGTAAGCCGATAGTGACAAGTTAGAGTTTTAGAAGAGTGGGTAGAATTTAAGGTAAGTATGCAGACCGAGTATTAAGTTTGCCAGGTAAAGAGGCAGAAGAACCATGTTTGGCAGGAGAAACGTCCATCAAGATGACATGTTTTGCACAGGGAACAGCAGTGCAGATGCTCAGATGTACGAGTGAACTTGGGAGCACTTACGAGCAGTTCAATTTTGCTGGTACAAAAAGTGTGCTATGGGAATGGTTGGAATGAGTGAATACTTAGCTAAGGCAAGCTAATGAAAGTTTTTCAGTACCATGGAAAGGTGTAGCTCTTAGGCTGTAGACCTTGGCAAATTTATCAGGTCGAATGCTTTTAGCTGCGAATAACAGGTGACTTATAATAGTGACTAAAACGGGGCCACCTGGGTGGCTTAGTCAGTTATGCATTGACTCTTAGTTTTAGCTCAGGTCACAGTCTCATGGGTCATGAGATCAAGCCCCACATCCCACTGGGCTCCGTGCTCAGCATGGAGTCTGCTTGACGATTCTCCTCCTCTGCCGTTCCCCCCGTTCGTGTACTCTCTCTTGCATGCGTGCACTCTCTCTCAAATCAATAAATCTGAAGAAAGCAAACCAAACAAAACAGTGACTAAAACAGGAGGAACCAGAATTGTTTTGATGGTTCAGTGATGTCACCAGGATTCCAGTTGTCTCTTTTTAGCTTTGAGGTTGGCGGTATTTTATATTTCCTTTCCTGATTGGCTAATTAGCAACAGTTCGAGGCATATTCTCACATGACAATATTCAATGACTGGAAGGACTGTTTTTCTTTATATGTTCCTTTTTTTTTTTTTAAAGATTTTATTTATTTATTTGACACAGAAGACAGACAGAGAGGGAATACAAGCAGGGGGAAGCGGCAGAGGGAAAAGCAGGCCTCTTGCTGAGCAGGGAGCCTGACGTGGGGCTGGATCCCAGGACCCTCAAATCATGACCCAAGCTGAAGGCTGAGGCTTAACAACCGAGCCACCCAGGCATCCCTATATGTTTCTTTAAATAGGAAGAAAACTCAGAAGCTTGCAGTAAATTTACTGTAACATCTTATAAGCTAGGTTATATCACGTGCTTGTTCCTAAACCAGCCGCTGGTACTGTGATTAGCTTAGAATAATCATTTCTCCTTTTGAAGCTGGGGTAAGGCCACCTTCTTCGTCTTTGGGACAATAAATATCCAAATAAAGTTGTGGTTCTCCAGCAAGAATGAAGACTCTGGCATGGTTATTGGGGAGGGAGCCAGCAGTACTTGATGCAGGGATTCACTGGAGAATGTGAAGCAGAAGGGTAACAAGATTAGATTTGAATTAGGGCCTTCTGGTTGTGGCACAAAATAGGGATCACCAAGCTTTTTCTCTAAAGGGCCAGATAGTGAATATTTTAGGCCCTGTGGTTTCTCAACTACAACTACCATTATAGTGTGAAAGCAGCTGTAGCAATACGTAGGTGAATAGCAAGAACCAACCATCTGGTCCTGTAAATAAAGTTTTATGGGAGCACAGTCACATGTGACTGGTCCGACTTGGCCTGTGGCCATAGTTTGGTCACCCCTCATGTGGAGGATAGATTGGGAAAAAACCATGTAAAGAGACTGGAAGATAAAGGACGCTTCTATTTCCTTAGTCTAGTATCAGTCCATTATGAAATGTTCACTCCTCTATACTGAAAAAGTCAGGAAGCCCAACTAATCAATTTACAATGTTGTTCTTTTTCTAGGCCTTATGTCTTTCTCATTTTTTTAATTTAAGACTTTTTAAAAGATTTTATTTATTTGCGAGAGAGCACAAGTGGGGCCGAAGGGCAGAGGGAGAGGGAGAAGGAGACTCCCCATTGAGCAGGGAGCCTGACACGGGGCTTAATCCCAGCACTGTGTACTCCTACATGACAGGACAAATTGAAGCAGGTCATACATACTTAGAGTCCAATGGTATAAATGATTCTGCTGTGCTGCCTTAAGGATGTGGTGTAGCATTCTACCATGGGCTTTCACGTATGTCCACTCAGGGTCACGATTTGTTCCTCTCATTAGAAATTGCCCTTCTGGCCAACCCACCTTCCTGTCTGCAGAAACAACCCCCAAACCCATTTGTCATCTGAGCCAGGCATGAGGATTCAGCTTAGTACCAAGTGCATGAGTGTTTGTGGGCTTCTCTATGTACATGGAGCTAACTAGATGACCCTTTTGCTTTTTAGATTCTCCAGGAAAATACTCTCACCGGAAGGTAAAACTTACATTTTTATTTTGAGGCTTTAACGACAGATTGCATGAAATGTTCATTATGTCTTAATCATACTGTTTCTAATCCCATCCAGCCTGCTGTGGAGGGGAAAGGTTTTATTTCTAATCAACCCAGAGACATGGAGGAAATTCAAGCATCCCAATCAGGTAAATTTTACAATACAAATTGAACGGTGTAAAGAAGTCCACTAAAATATTTGAAATGCTCACAGTCTTCTTATTCTGAAGTCTTTTTATTTAGTTAGTTATTTAGTTAGTTAGTTATTTAATTTGGGGACAAACTTCAGTGAAGGTTCTGACATAAATAAGGTAGATGTTATTGCTGAACAATATTTGAACAGAAGATATTTACAAGCCTAAGAACAAGAGCTTCTGAAACATGGAAGGTTTCGCTCAATTCTTTTAAAAGGAAGAGCAGACTGTTTGAAATGCCGGAAGGGCATCAGGGGCGCTTCCGGTACCAAAACCTGTCGGAGTCGGATACCAAAATTTTCCCCCTGTTACTGCTTTCCTCGCTGCTGGGAAGACATTAAGGACTGACGTGGTTGATGATGCAAAGCTATGTTCTAGTCAGCTATAAGAATGTGTGGCTGGATGGCATGTGAAATGGTGGTACTGCATAAATCGTATCATTGAGTGCCAAGTAAGAGTATTGGAAGGAGAAGAGAGCAGGGTCAGTTTGGGGGAAATTGAGGAAGCCTTAGCCGTGCTAAAAAGTCTATTAGAAAGTTTGTGACTTTTAAGACTTTTCCAGTTTTGAAGAATTGATAGTGACGAACGTGAAGCTTGCTTCTCAAAGGTGAAGTTAAGGTGAAGGAATGTGGCAGCAGACTCAGTATGGACCAGAATTTCTCCAATGTTACTGAATCCTCGGAGACCTTGTTAAAAATGCACATTGTGGGGGCGCCTGGGTGGCTCAGTGGGTTAAAGCCTCTGCCTTCGGCTCAGGTCGTGATCCCAGGGTCCTGGGATCGAGCCCCACATCAGGCTCTCTGCTCTGCGGGGAGCCTGCTTCCCCCCCCCCCTCTCTGCGTTCCTCTCTGCCTACTTGTGATCTCTCTGTGAAAGAAAGAAAGAAAGAAAGAAAGAAATCTTTAAAAAAAAAAGAAGTGCACATTGTGAGGGGCGCGTGGGTGGCTCAGTGGGTTAAGCCTCTGCCTTGGGCTCGGGTCATGACCTCAGGATCCTGGGATCGAGCCCCGCATCCGGCTCTCTGCTCCGCAGGGAGCCTGCTTCCTCCTCTCTCTCTCTGCCTGCCTCTCTGCCTACTTGTGATCTCTGTCTGTCAAATAAATAAAAAATCTAAAAAAAAACAAAAATGGAAATTATAGGGTTGGTTCCCTGTATGCTAAAACTGTTTTTATCAATAAGTATGACATGACCAAAGATTTTCAGTACCTAGGATTTCTGTGGCCATTCAATAGATTTTGTTCCATATACATAGTCATATTTCCATATTTAAAGCTATTGTACATTATTTCCTAGATGTGTTTTATACACCTTCTTGTATAAGTGAATGAAGAAACTTTAAGGTGGCTAAACTAGTGGATGCAGGAAATGTCGGCATACCGGTAGCCCACAAGGATACGGACAAAAATGAGTACTTTTGGTAACTGTGATCCCACAAGTGTATATCCAAGCTGATCAGTTCCTACGGTTTTGTTTGATGAAAACTCAGTTATGCATTCAGTTGGCCTATCATCAGCACTGTGTACTCCTACAGGACAGGACAAATTGAAGCAGGTCATACATACTTAGAGTCCAATGGTATAAATGATTCTGCTGTGCTGCCTTAAGGATGTGGTGTAGCATTCTACCATGGGCTTTCACGTATGTCCACTCAGAGTCACGATTTGTTCCTCTCATTAGAAATTGCCCTTCTGGCCAACCCACCTTCCTGTCTGCAGAAACAACCCCCAAACCCATTTGTCATCTGAGCCAGGCATGAGGATTCAGCTTAGTACGAAGTGCATGAGTGTTTGTGGGCTTCTCTATGTACATGGAGCTAACTAGATGACCCTTTTGCTTTTTAGATTCTGCAGGAAAATATTCTCACCGGAAGGTAAAACTTACATTTCTATTTTGAGGCTTTAACTACAGATTGCATGAAATGTTCATTATGTCTTAATCATATTGTTTCAATACCCATTCAGCCTGCTGTCGAGGGGAAAGGTTTCATTTCGAATCAACCCAGAGACATGGAGGAAATTCAAGCATCCCAATCAGGTAAATTTTACAATACAAATTGAACGGTGTAAAGAAGTCCACTAAAATATTTGAAATGCTCACAGTCTTCTTATTCTGAAGTCTTTTTATTTAGTTAGTTATTTAGTTAGTTAGTTATTTAATTGTGGGGGCAAGCTTCAGTGAAGGTTCTGACATAAATAAGGTAGATGTTATTGCTGATATCTATGTTTGAACAGAAGATATTTACAAGCCTAAGAACAAGAGCTTCTGAAACATGGAAGGTTTAGCTCAATTCTTTAAAAAGGAAGAGCCGACTGTTTGAAATGCCGGAAGGGTATCAGGGGCGCTTCCGGTACCAAAACCTGTCGGAGTCGGATACCAAAATTTCCCCCCTGTTACTGCTTTCCTCGCTGCTGGGAAGATATTAAGGACTGACGTGGTTGATGATGCAAAGCTATGTTCTAGTCAGCTATAAGAATGTGTGGCTGGATGGCATGTGAAATGGTGGTACTTCATAAATAGTATCATTGAGTGCCAAGTAAGAGTATTGGAAGGAGAAGAGAGCAGGGTCAGTTTGGGGGGAATTGAGGAAGTTTAGCCGTGCTAAAAAGTCTATTAGAAAGTTTGTGACTTTTAAGACTTTTCCAGTTTTGAAGAATTGATAGTGACGAACGTGAAGCTTGCTTCTAGAAGGTGAAGTTAAGGTGAAGGAATGTGGCAGCAGACTCAGTATGGACCAGAATTTCTCCAATGTTACTGAATCGTCGGAGACCTTGTTAAAAATGCACATTGTGGGGGCGCCTGGGTGGCTCAGTGGGTTGAAGCCTCTGCCTTCGGCTCAGGTCGTGATCCCAGGGTCCTGGGATCGAGCCCCACATCAGGCTCTCTGCTCTGCGGGGAGCCTGCTTCCCCCCCTCTCTCTCTCTGCCTTCCTCTCTGCCTACTTGTGATCTCTCTGTGAAAGAAAGAAAGAAAGAAAGAAATCTTTAAAAAAAAGAAGTGCACATTGTGAGGGGCGCGTGGGTGGCTCAGTGGGTTAAGCCTCTGCCTTGGGCTCGGGTCATGACCTCAGGATCCTGGGATCGAGCCCCGCATCCGGCTCTCTGCTCCGCAGGGAGCCTGCTTCCCCCTCTCTCTCTGCCTGCCTCTCTGCCTACTTGTGATCTCTCTCTGTCAAAGAGATAAATACAATCTTTCAAAAATAATGAACATTGTGAGCGGCAGGTCTGGGATCCTGCATTCTGACCTGTCAAGTGATGCAAATGTCAATGGTCCGTTGGTCATGTGCTCCATTGCAAGGGTGGAGACTTCCACGTAGAGACACCTGGAAAGGCCACTGGATACTTCAAGACACCACAGGATCAAGGAAAACATTGTTTTCTTTTTGTTTGTAAGCATGTTTTCAGCTAGACGGGAGAAAGGAGATGCAGAAAGGGAGGTTATAGATGTAAGATACTAGTGCTAACTAAAAAGGAAAGAAGTGGTGGAGATAATCCCTAATAAATAGGGTGTAAACAAAAACAATCAAGACTATAGATCCACAAATAGGTCTTTTTTTAGGATTTTTTTTTCTTTATTTGTTTCAGGGAGCAAGATTGAGAGAGACAGAGAATGATCAGGGGGAGGGGCAAAGGCAGAGGGAGAGGTTCCTCAAACAGGCTCACTTCTGCGCCTGGAGTCTCCATGCAGGGTTCCGTCTGAAGACTCTGTCCTCATGAGCTGAGTCGAAATCAAGAGCCAGATGCTCAATCCGCCGTTCCGTCCGGGTGCTCCCAGAAATTACTTTTTGAAGGGGCGTAGCGAAGGGAACAAGGGAAAAGGGAAAGGCACGTTAGCTGAGAAGTCTTGGAGTTGAGAAGGAAACTCCAGAGAATTCACTTTAGATGGCTCGAGGGTATTTGCACTAGAACCACATATCCATCCTCCTCAGGTCTTTTGGACATCAAAGATACAGGTTACGTCGGTCTTCATTACTCAAGTGAGATACGGAAGCTATGGCTTTCTTTTTTTTTAAGATAGGTAATTTTTTGATACGAGAGCTGTTTCCAAAAACCCTTGAAAGACTGACATGATCTACCAATTCAAACTACGTTTGGAATCCAAAGAAATTATAGGGTTGGTTCCCCGAATGCTAAAATTGTTTTTATCAATAAGTATGACAGTGACCAAAGATTTTCAGTACCTAGGATTTCTGTGGCCATTCAATAGATTTTGTTCCATATACATAGTCATATTTCCATATTTAAAGCTATTGTACATTATTTCTTAGATGTGTTTTAGACACCTTCTTGTATAAGTGAATGAAGAAACTTTAAGGTGGCTAAACTAGTGGATGCAGGAAATGTCGGCATACCGGTAGCCCACAAGGATACGGACAAAAATGAGTACTTTTAGTAACTGTGATCCCACAAGTGTATATCCAAGCTGATCAGTTCCTACGGTTTTGTTTGATGAAAACTCAGTTATGCATTCAGTTGGCCTATCATCAGCACTGTGTACTCCTACAGGACAGGACAAATTGAAGCAGGTCATACATACTTAGAGTCCAATGGTATAAATGATTCTGCTGTGCTGCCTTAAGGATGTGGTGTAGCATTCTACCATGGGCTTTCACGTATGTCCACTCAGGGTCAACGATGTGTTCCTCTCATTAGTAATTGCCCTTCTGGCCAACCCACCTTCCTGTCTGCAGAAACAACCCCCAAACCCACTTGTAATCTGAGCCAGGCATGAGGATTCAGCTTAGTACCAAGTGCATGAGTGTTTGTGGGCTTCTCTATGTACATGGAGCTAACTAGATGACCCTTTTGCTTTTTAGATTCTGCAGGAAAATATTCTCACCGGAAGGTAAAACTTACATTTCTATTTTGAGGCTTTAACGACAGATTGCATGAAATGTTCATTATGTCTTAATCATATTGTTTCTATACCCATCCAGCCTGCTGTGGAGGGGAAAGGTTTCATTTCGAATCAACCCAGAGACATGGAGGAAATTCAAGCATCCCAATCAGGTAAATTTTACAATACAAATTGAACGGTGTAAAGAAGTCCACTAAAATATTTGAAATGCTCACAGTCTTCTTATTCTGAAGTCTTTTTATTTAGTTAGTTAGTTATTTAGTTATTTATTTAACTTTGGGGGCAAGCTTCAGTGAAGGTTCTGACATAAATAAGGTAGATGTTATTGCTGATATCTATGTTTGAACAGAAGATATTTACAAGCCTAAGAACAAGAGCTTCTGAAACATGGAAGGTTTCGCTCAATTCTTTTAAAAGGAAGAGCCGACTGTTTGAAATGCCGGAAGGGTATCAGGGGCGCTTCCGGTACCAAAACCTGTCGGAGTCGGATACCAAAATTTCCCCCCTGTTACTGCTTTCCTCGCTGCTGGGAAGACATTAAGGACTGACGTGGTTGATGATGCAAAGCTATGTTCTAGTCAGCTATAAGAATGTGTGGCTGGATGGCATGTGAAATGTTGGTACTGCATAAATCGTATCATTGAGTGCCAAGTAAGAGTATTGGAAGGAGAAGAGAGCAGGGTCAGTTTGGGGGAAATTGAGGAAACCTTAGCCGTGCTAAAAAGTCTATTAGAAAGTTTGTGACTTTTAAGACTTTTCCAGTTTTGAAGAATTGATAGTGACGAACGTGAAGCTTGCTTCTCAAAGGTGAAGTTAAGGTGAAGGAATGTGGCAGCAGACTCAGTATGGACCAGAATTTCTCCAATGTTACTGAATCCTCGGAGACCTTGTTAAAAATGCACATTGTGGGGGCGCCTGGGTGGCTCAGTGGGTTAAAGCCTCTGCCTTTGGCTCAGGTCGTGATCCCAGGGTCCTGGGATCGAGCCCCACATCAGGCTCTCTGCTCTGCGGGGAGCCTGCTTCCCCCTCTCTCTCTCTCTGCCTTCCTCTCTGCCTACTTGTGATCTCTCTGTCCAAGAAAGAAAGAAAGAAAGAAGGAAAGAAATCTTTAAAAAAAAAGAAGTGCACATTGTGAGGGGCGCATGGGTGGCTCAGTGGGTTAAGCCTCTGCCTTGGGCTCGGGTCATGACCTCAGGATCCTGGGATCGAGCCCCGCATCCGGCTCTCTGCTCCGCAGGGAGCCTGCTTCCCCCTCTCTCTCTGCCTGCCTCTCTGCCTACTTGTGATCTCTCTCTGTCAAAGAGATAAATACAATCTTTCAAAAATAATGAACATTGTGAGCGGCAGGTCTGGGATCCTGCATTCTGACCTGTCAGGTGATGCAAATGTCAATGGTCCATTGGTCATGTGCTCCATTGCAAGGGTGGAGACTTCCACGTAGAGACACCTGGAAAGGCCACTGGATACTTCAAGACACCACAGGATCAAGGAAAACATTATTTCCTTTTTGTTTGTAAGCATGTTTTCAGCTAGACGGGAGAAAGGAGATGCAGAAAGGGAGGTTATAGATGTAAGATACTAGTGCTAACTAAAAAGGAAAGAAGTGGTGGAGATAATCCCTAATAAAAAGGGTGTAAAAGCAGAACAATCAAGACTATAGATCCACAAATAAGTCTTTTTTTAGGATTTTTTTTTCTTTATTTGTTTCAGGGAGCAAGATTGAGAGAGACAGAGAATGATCAGGGGGAGGGGCAAAGGCAGAGGGAGAGGTTCCTTAAACAGGCTCACTTCTGCGCCTGGAGCCTCCATGCAGGGTTCCATCTGAAGACTCTGTCCTCATGAGCTGAGTTGAAATCAGGAGCCAGATGCTCAACCCGCCGTTCCGTCCGGGTGCTCCCAGAAATTACTTTTTGAAGGGGCATAGCGAAGGGAACAAGGGAAAAGGGAAAGTTACGTTAGCTTAGAAGTCTTGGAGTTGAGAAGGAAACTCCAGAGAATTCACTTTAGATGGCTCGAGGGTATTTGCACTAGAACCACATATCCATCCTCCTCAGGTCTTTTGGACATCAAAGATACAGGTTACGTCGGTCTTCATTACTCAAGTGAGATACGGAAGCTATGGCTTTCTTTTTTTTTAAGATAGGTAATTTTTTGGTACGAGAGCTGTTTCCAAAAACCCTTGAAAGACTGACATGATCTACCAAATCAAACTACTTTTGGAAACTATAGAAATACAGGATTGGTTCCCTAAATATTAAAATTGTTATTATCAGTAAGTGTGACACTAATTCTGAAATACATATTTTTTATTTTAATAAATAGAATTTTTTTAAAATTTTAATAAACATATAATGTATTTTTATCCCTAGGAGGTACAGGTCTGTGAATCGCTACGTTTACACATTTCACAGCAGTCATCATAGCACATACCCTCCCCAATGTCCATATCCCCCGTAGAATCTTTTTTTAAAAAGATTTTGGAGATTGTAATTTCTTTTAGGCTGTTTTTAGCATTCACTTGAGAGTGGGTGGCAGTATTATATTTAGAAGTTTGTGCTCAGCTAAGGATACTAGGTTGAGGTCTAAAGATTGCTTATTGAAAACAAAGTTTCTTAACTTTATTTTTATAGCTTTAAATTCACAAGTATTGGTCCAATTATATTCAATGTAACTAGAAAATGCAGCTTCCCAAACCAAATATTAAAATATTTCCTATATTCTCTATGACTTTATTTTAGAGTTGTCTTTCCCAGCATTAATGGGAATCATTGAGAATTTACTATATAGTATCATCTTCTCAACTATGTATGCATAGTCTATGTTCTTGTTTTATTATTTTTATTTTATTTTTTTAGAGAGCAAGAAGGTGGGGAGGGAGGGAGGTAAGGCAGAAGGAGAGGGAGGGAGAGAACCCCAAGCAGCAGGCTTCACGCTTAGCACGGGCTCTGATGTGGGGCTGGATCTCACGACCCTGAGATCATGACCTGAGATGAAATCAACAGCCAAACACTTACTTCACTGAGCCACCCAGATGCCCCTTATTATTATTATTATTATTATTATTTGAAGATTTTATTTATTTGAGAGAGATTGAGAGAAAAAGTGGGAGGAGGGGCAGAGGGAGAAGCAGACTCCCCACTGACCTGGGAGCCCGATGGAGGACTCCATCCCAGGATCCAGTCATGACCTGAGCTGAAAGCAGCCGCTTAACTGACTGAGCCACCCAGGCGCCCCCCTTCATTAATTTTGATGAATAGGTGGAATATTGGTTTTAAGGAGTACTACACCGTTTAAAAATAACATTCTCCTGATATACTCAGTCTACTGATTAACCATATCTAATGTGTGCTCTACTTAATGTACCAGTTAACTAAGGGCCTTTCATCAGTCATATGATCAGGTCGGTACTAATAAATTGTACAGTATTTTTTTCACCCCTGTAGTTTTATGTTCTTTCTTTACTTGTAGAATTAACACTATAGTTTCAAAAGATTTTCAATTATCTCCTAGAGTAGTGAATGCAGACAATAAATTCAAAGTTACTTACCTATACAAGTGACTTGTTCCTGTTACTTCCTCATGAGCTTGGTAGATCCAAGAAGCAGGACTTTTAAAACAAAGCACCCACAGGCTTCTGTAACATAGGAAGATATGGAACAGAAAAATTATAAAATAAATACATTCAACTTAAAACAGTTCATGTAGAATAATTCCCACTTGATGCCTTTTATAAAGTAACGAGCAAAATTGGTTGCTAGGGACCCACGATTGTGTATTTACTCATTTAATATAGATTTATTCTGTACTGGCCCTGATAATTTTATATCCTCAATATTTCTAGAACCATTCTGTCGGTTCAGGTGTGCTTCATCTTTATTTTGCATCAGTGCCTTCTCATTCATCTCCCATCTTTTATTACAATGCCCCTCAGATTCATCCCTCTCCACAGCATTTAGAGTGATGTGTCTCGAATGCAAATATGACTGTGAACCATTGTTGAAAATATGTTTGTGTCCAGGTATCTTAAAATTACATATAAGGCTTTCATAATTTTGAGTTCTGCTAAGCTCTCTAACCCTTTCTACTGTCTGCCCTTTTCTCTGGCATCTGAACTGCTTTTGATGTCTTCCTCTTTGATTCCTGTATTTTAGACAGATATTTACCCTGTTGTGTGTTTCTCTCCCTTGTCTTACTGCGCCCTCTAACCCCTTTGACTCTGGCTGACCTCAGTGTTGCTGTCTCAGTTCAGGCATTATCTCTACAAAAACCATTCCTGACACCTTTTATCTACATGCTGCTTTAAACCTGGGTGCCTAGCACTTACTGGGAACTCAGTAAATAATTACTGAGTAGAATAAAGACTGTTTACACAGAGATGATTTAAGAGATTGTCCCATACAGGGCCCCTGGGGGGCTCAGTCGGTTGAGTGTCCAACTCTTGATTTTGGCTCAGGTCAAGCCCCAAGTGGGGTTCAGTGCTGGGCGTGGAGCCTGGTCAAAATTCTCTCTCCCTCTTCTCCTTCCCCCCGTCTCTCTCTTAAAAAAAGAGAAAGAGAGAGATTGTCCCATACAGTCTAGTAACAAAAGGAATATGTACACATAAAGAAGTAACTTACAGTTCGGGTGGTGAAGATGCACTAGAAAAATCTCTATGGTACTAACGTAGCCCCAAAGAAAGAGATCTATTTATCTAGGGAAGGGTAGCCTTAATCAAGGATGACTTTGTGTAGCAGTCTGTGTCCTAGAAGATGTGAAGAAATTTGTCAAGAAGTAGAGGAAAACATTTTAGGAATGTTTACATTCATCAGGGAAATACACCCATAGGAAGGTTGTACACTGATAAAGGCATAAAAAATACTAGTAATTTTGGAAACCATGAATAATGTTGTAGTTGAAGCTTAGGGTGACGTTTAAGAGGTACTGTAACAAGGTAAAGAATAGTCTGTTGTGATTTTATATCTTTCTGCTGCATTTTAAAAATTTGTTTCTGATTGTTTTGTTCATTGGTGTTAGGTGGGTGAATTTGTGAATGATTCTTTGAGATGTTTGTATGCCTTTAACCTAGTGACATTTAGTATTTCCCAAATGGTTTGTTGAAGTTTTTGATAATGAAAAGTATTTCTTAAAGTAAATATCCAGCTAAAGATTAAGTTTAATTTAAACTCTTAATTGATAAGATGTTGTTTTCTATTTTTATGAAGGTTATAGCTTTTATCTAACCAGTCTAATTTGTCTATTTTAATAAAATATATAGATTTTTCAGCAGAACTAGACTTAGAAATGACAACAGAAAAAGAGGAAGAAAGTCTTAATGAAAGTGAAAATAAACACCTGCAGGTATATACAAATTTAAATTTAAATTTCCAATTTTATATTGTTTTCCCTGCTTTAAGAATGTAACATAGCTCAAATGAAATTATCTTCTGAACAAAATGTATTGAAGTTGATCGATTATAATTTAGTATTTAGTTTTTTAAAATTTTACAAGTTACCATATTTAAAATATTGTTAGAATTTATAGTAGCTTGTAGTTAAACTTCATCCTTGGAATTGGACCAAAAAAATTCCTGAATATTGTTTGCTTCTTCCATTTTTGTAAGTTTTTACATGCTAAAAAGTTGACATCAAATACTGAACCATATGTTTAAGCAGTTGAAATTAAGTGCAGTATAACAATTATGACTATTGACTTAGATTCATGTAGAAGGAGTGGTTCTTAATGTGCAGTTCTCAGTGGTTCAAAACGTGCAGTTCTGTATTGTCAGTCACTAATGCCAAGATTAAAGATTTATTTTGTCTTGTGATCTCTGTGTAGTTGACTTCAGAGAGTAGGATCATAAAATGAACACAATTGCCTATTGTAGAATCAAACCTTCCAGGATGGGACCTTTGTATTTGGGTAATAAACAGGAACGTTTTCAGTTATTTCATTTCCATATAGGGAATCTGTAAATATTATTCGCATTTTTCTTATCCACTCTCAGTGGACGTTACAATAGCTGGATACAGGCAGATAATTTATAGTGATGTATAACACTATCATAGTATATAATTTGAATTAAAATTTAGGAATTTATTTTTCTTTCTGATTGATGTTTATTGATTTTGGCTCCTAATAATAAGTTTGTCTATTCTCTAGTTATTAATCTTTAAAAAAATTCTCAAATGCACTATTGGGGTCACTGTTTAAGGTATGGTAAGATAAAATGGTTTTAAGTTTATAACATTGAAAATCATCTAATTCATTTTTTGGTAGATGTGACATGTAATGAATTGTTTAGTTTAAAAAAACTGACAAAGTTAAGTTTATGGATTTGTGTTTTTCTTCTGTCTCAGGCTAGGGCAAGTTATTTTCGCTTCTTAGTTACAATCCAGTGATTTGGGAGCAGCTTAACATAGATTAAGACATTTAACAGTTAAATTTTAATTATTTTCTAATTTTTTCTTTGTCCATACTTGATTACTTAAGGATAAAGTTATTTTACAAACATGTATGCCAACAGAAAGGACATCTGAAAATGAAACACAGCAATTTAACTTTTATATCTGTCAAAAATGGCTCAAGAACCAGGAATGAATAAGGAATGTGATAGAGAGGATGATAGATTTTTATATTCAGAACATCCCTCTGTTCAAAAGTGTGAGGACATGTGGACCAAACAAGACAAATTAGAGTGGAAAAATAAGTTAAAACTCATCACCAGAGAGTTAAAGCAGAAGTTTGGTGAAATTTGTGGAAAAAAAAAAATTACTGCTTATCCTAAGGAAGATTCACTACATGGTCACTTTAAAGAAGGAGCAAACTTAATGGAAATACCTTCTAATTTGACAAATGATAGACTTGATTGTGAGAAAAAAGATGCATTTGCATCTTTGAACAGAAAGAGTCTAGACTTGAAAATGTCGTTCTTTCTCATTCATCCTCAGATCATAGTTGCCAGTCATCTTCTGATCTTTCCTTAAGTGAAAATAAATCAGACTCTGAAAATGATAACAAATCAGACTTTGAGCATATTTTTAACAAAAATGACAGTTTTGATAGTGACATAGAAAATAAAAAAGTAAGGAACCCAGGGGTTACGTTTGAAGGGAAAGAAGACCAGGAGTTTGACATGCAAATGGCAAAAAGTATAATCAAACTAGTTATTTTAAAGATTTTACTTACTTGTCAGAGAGAGAGTGAGAGAGAGAGAGAGAGAGAGAGAGAGAGAGACAGTGTGTGCACACAAGCAGGGGGACGTCCTGGCAGAAGAAGCAGGCCTGAACTCTGTCCCAGGACTCTGGGATCATGACCTGAGCCCAAGGCAGATACTTAGCCAACAAGGTATCCACGTGTCCCAATTCCTCTCTTTTTATTGACACAGAAATGAAGCAGAATTTATAAAAATTGCAGTTACTTGTAATGATAAGTACAAAATATTTTTATCAATTAAAATTAGGACAAACTAAGAGTCAAATGATATAATTAATGAAAAAAGTTCTGGGATGCCTGGGTGGCTCAGTTGGTTAAGAGCCTGCCTTTGGCTTGGGTCATGATCCCAGGGTCCTGGGATGGGGTCCTGCATTGGGCTCCCTGCTCAGGAGGGAGCCTGCTTCTCCCATTGCTGGCACCTCCTCCTGCTTGTGCGCTCTCTCTCTCTGATGAATAAATAAATAAAATCTTTAAAACATGTATAATTAATGAAAAAAGTTCATTTTAATGAATAAACTAGTAACGATTATCCTTCTTATCAAACTTCCATTAAAGATTGAAGAAACGGAGAAGCACCAAAATGATGAAATGGCAGTATTAGAAAGCGTATATGCTTCTGCTGCTGCTGGACTAATGCATCAAAGAGGGAGTGGAAAAACTGATAACAACCTATGTCCTATTATGGAAAATGAAGAATCTGATGGGTAAGCCTATAGCAATGCTTAAATAGTAGGTAATTATTATTTTCCTATAAAACAAATTCTAGTTGGAGCTAACATTCATGATTAACAAATTTTATGTTTTTTAGTAAGGCTATGTCATCTTGGGTGCTAATCAGAAAAATTTAAATAATGAGATACCATTTTTTGCTATCATAGTGATACATATTTTATTAAAAAATTAACAACCAAAGTTAGCAAATGTGAAGAAAAAGGCATTCTTATACACTGTTGTTAAATAAAATTGGTAAAGCCCTTCCGAAGGGTGATTTAGCAGTGTGTTTCAAAAATTTTAAATATTCTGACCTTTTATCCCAAGAACTTCATTGCTAGGACTAGATCCTATAGGAAAACATGACTTGTGTAAACACACACACACACACACACACATTCTAAGGACATTTATTATACATTTATATATATATATATATAAAATATGACATATGTTAAGGATATTTATTATAGCATTATTTTCACATAAAAAGTTGGAGATAGTCTAAGTATCTGTCAATAGGGAAGTAAACTTTCACCCCTGTAAAACAATGTAGTACGCGACTGTTTGAAAAAATGAGTTTAGGTCTACAAGGTACTGATTGTTTAACAAAGTATATTTAAAGTTTTTGGTTTGATGTCATGTTTTATGCAAATTTTAGAATACTTTTATTTACTTATTTATTTTTCTACCCCAGCATTTCTTTTTCTTTTTCTTTTTTTTTTAATTACGCTATGGTAGTCACCATACAGTACATCATTAGTTTTTGATGTAGTGTTCTGTGATTCGTTGTTTGTGTATAACACCCAGTGCTCCATGCAATACATGCCCTACTTAATACCCATCATTGGGCTCACTCAACTCCCCCACCCCATTCCCCTTTAAAACCCTCAGTTTGATTCCCAGAGTCCATAGTGTCTCATGGTTCATCTCCCCCTCTTATTTTCCCCCCTTCATTTTTCCCTTCCTTCTAATTCCTCCATGCTATTCCTTATGTTCCACAAATAAGTGAAACCATGTCGTAATTGTCTTTCTCTGCTTGACTTATTTCACTCAGCATAATCTCCTTCAGTTCCATCACGTTGATGCAGATGTTGGTATTCATCCTTTTTGATGTCTGAGGAATATTCCATTGTATATATGGACCGTATCTTCTTTATCCATTCATCTGTTGAAGGTTACCTCTGCTCCTTCCACAGTTTGGCTATTGCAGACATTGCTGCTATGAACATTGGGATGCATATGGCCCTTCTTTTCACTACATCTGTATCTTTGGGGTAAATACCCAGTAATGCAATTGCTGGGTGTTAGGATAGCTCTGTTTTAACTTTATATATATATATAAAATATATATTATATATATATTTAGATTATATATATATTATATATATTATATATATATATATTTAGATTTTTATTTATTTATTTGACAGAGAGAGATCCCAAGTAGGCAGAGAGGCAGGCAGAGAGAGAGAGGAGGAAGCAGGCTCCCTGCCGAGCAGGGAGCCCGATGCAGGACTTGATCCCAGGACCCTGAGATCATGACCTGAGCCGAAGGCAGAGGACCAACCCACTGAGCCACCCAGGCGCCCTGTTTTTAACTTTTTGAAGAACCTCCACACTATTTTCCAAAGCGACTGCACCAACTTGCATTCCCAACAGTGTAACAGGTTTCCCCTTTCTCACATTCTCTCCAACACTTGTTGTTTCCTGTCCTGTTAATTTTGGCCATTCTAACTGGTATAAGTTGGTATCTCAATGTAGTTTTGATTTGAATTTCCCTGATGGCTAATGATGATGAACATTTTTTCATGTGTCCATTAGCCATTTGTATGTCTTCTTTGGAGAAGTGTCTGTTCATGTCTTCTGCTCATTTTTTAATATAATTTTTTATTTTTTTATTAACATATAATGTATTATTAGCCCCAGGGGTACAGGTCTGTGAATCACCAGGTTTACACACTTCATAGTACTCATTATAGCATATACCTTCCCCAATATCCATAACCCAACCACTCTCTCCCTACCCCTCTCCCCCCAGCAACCATCACTTTGTTTTGTGAGATTAAGAGTCTCTTATGGTTTGTCTCCCTCCCGATCCCATCTTGTTTCATTTATTTCTTTCCTACCCTGCAAGTCCCCCATGTTGCCTCTCAACTTCCTCATATCAGGGAGATCATATGATCGTTGTCTTTCTCTGATTGACTTATTTCACTCAGCATAATACCCTCTAGTTCTATCCATGTCATCACAAATGGCAAGATTTCATTTCTTTTGATGGCTGCATACTATTCCATTATATATATATATATATACACACACACACACACACACATTGTGTGTATATATATATATGTGTGTGTGTGTGTGTGTGTGTGTGTGTGTGTGTGTATATATACCCCGCATCATTTTTATCCATTCATCTGTTGATGGACATCGAGGTTCTTTCCATTGTTTGGCTATTGTGGACATTGCTGCTATAAACATTCAGGTGCCCATGCCCCTTCGGATCACTACATATGTATCTTTAGGGTAAATACCCCGTAGTGTGATCGCTGGGTCATAAGGTAGCTCTCTTTTCCACTTTTTTGAGGAATCTCCATGCTGCTTTCCAGAGTGGTTGCACCAGCTTGCATTCCCACCAACAGTGTAGGAGGGTCCCCCTCTCTTCGCATCCTCGCCACGATTTGTCATTTCCTGACTTGTTAATTTTAGCCATTCTGACTGGTGTGAGGTGGTATCTCATTGTGGTTTTGATCTGTATTTCCCTGATGCTGAGTGATGTGGAGCACTTTTTCATGTGTCTGTTGTTCTGCACATTTTTTGACTTGATTATTTGTTTTTTGGGTGTGAAGTTTGGGAAGTACTTTATAGATCTTGGATACCAGCCTCTTGGATATAAAGTACTTTATAGATCTTGGATACCAGCCTTTTATCTGTAGTGTCAGTTGCGAATATGTTCTCCCATTCCGTGGGTTGTCTCTTTGTTTTGTTGACTGTTTCCTTTGCTGTGCAGAAGCTTTTTATCTTGAGGAAATCCCAAAAGTTCATTTTCACTTTTGTTTCCCTTGCCTTTGGAGACATGTCTTGAAAGAAGTTGCTGTGGCTGATGTCGAAGAGGTTACTACCTATGTGCTGCTCTAGGATTTTGATGGATTCCTGTCTCACATTGAGGTCTTTCATCCATTTAGAATTTATCTTTGTGTATGGTGTAGGAGAATGGTCGAGTTTTGTGAAAAATGGAATACTTTTAAAATCTGCTGTGTTGCAAAAGGAAGTTACCTGCTATACTGGCACTCTTATTACCAACAAAATTGCTAGTCACTAGGTTTTTGTTTTGGTTCCTAATGCATGAGTGCTCAAATGTTGGACCCTCAAATTGATCTGAGTATTACCAAGAGATTTCATATAGCAACTTCTCCCATGTTCTATACAAACATTTGATTTGATCCCTGTGCTATAAACCAAGATGTTGCTAATGCGTTGAATCTTCTTCTTAAGGTACCATGCACGCGTGCTATTATCCTTCCTTTTTTACAAAAATTAATTTATTTTATTTTTAATTTTTTAATTTATTATTATTTTTTAAATAAACATATAATGTATTTTTATCCCCAGGAGTACATGTCTGTGAATTGCCAGATTTACACACTTCACCGCACTCACCATAGCACATACCCTCCCCAATGTCCATAACCCCACCCCCCTCTCCCTCCCCCCACCCCAGCATATTATCCTTCCTTTTTAAAGAGAATCTATTTCTACATGCGCCTCACCAAAATTTTCAATAGTGACTTCATATTATAGAATTTATGAGAATTCAGTTTACAAAATAGGAATATTTTCTACATTCTAAACCCCTTGTACTTTCCTTACAGAATTTTAATATGACTAATGATTTTGGATAGTAGAATTTATCCTAGAGTTAGATGATTTTTATCAAGCATGAAATACTGCTGTTGGAACTTAGAGTTTTTCTGTGGTCTTTCTAAGCATGAGAAAAATGATAATCAGTTTATATAATATTATATATCTAGAAAATTTTTAAGGAGTCTTTTGCTTGTATAATTTCCTGAATTATTTAATGCTTTGGTTTGGCTTTTTAAAAAGATTTTATTTGTTTATATTAGAGAGAGAGTGGGGGGTGAGGTGCAGTGGTGGGGAGAGGGACAAGCGGGCTTGGCACTGAGAGCAGAGCCCTGTGCAGGGCTTGATCCCACAACCCTGAGATCATGGCCTGAGCCAAAACCAAGAGTCGAAGACTTAACCGGCTAAGCCACTCAGGCGTCCCCTTGGTCAGGCACATAAAAAAAAAATTAGTGCTACATGTATGCAATTTAAAAAATTTCAAAATATTACAAAAATACTACATCATCATTGTGTAAGGATTGAACTAAACAAGAAAATTGAGTCATCTGTGATCATTCCACTTTGCTATGAAATCCTTAAAAGAACCACATACACTCAGTGATCCTTACTTCCCTCCCATTCGCTCTTGAATTCTCACTAGTAATTTTCACTCCCATTACTCCAAAATTGATTTTTCAAAGGTTACCACTGATTTTCATTTTAATAAATCTAGACATAATTTCTTAGATCTTTTTTTTTAACCTATCAGCAATATTTGACCCATTGGAAAACTCTCTTCTCCAAAATTCTGTCTTCATGTAGATTTCAGAATATCACTCACTCACCTGGTTTCCCCCTGCCTTTCTAGTCTGTACATCTCAGCCTGATTTGCTTCTTTCTCCTCATTCTCCTGATTCTCCTTCCAGGAATCAGTCCTTGATTTTCTTTCTCTTGACTTTTACTATCTTTTTTTTTTTTTTAAATTTACTTATTTGTTAGAGAGAGAGCGAGCGAGCACAGGCAGACAGAGTGGCAGGCAGAGGCAGAGGGAGAAGCAGGCTCCCTGCGGAGCAAAGAGCCCGATGTGGGACTCGATCCCATGACGCTGGGATCATGACCCGAGCCGAAGGCAGCTGTCCAACCAACTGAGCCACCCAGGCGTCCCATTGACTTTTACTATCTTGTATATTCTAATGACCCTCAAGTTTGTATCTCCAGCCCACATCTCTCTGTGGAATTCCAGACTTACACATAAAACCACCTATTTGATATTTTGGGGGATAGTTATTGGGTATTGCAAACTTAACATGCCCAAAATTGAACTACTGATATTCTTTCTTATACCTGCCTTTCTTGTCTTTCCTAATTAAGTTAATGACAATTCTTCTAGTTGCTCTGCCAAAAAACTTGGTATCATCTTTGACTCCTGTCTTTTTCTTTTTCATACATACCCCATCTAATCTGTCAGCCAATCTTGTCAGGTCTTCCTTCAAAATATAATCAGAAGCCAAACACATCCTCCATGACCAAGCCACTGTCATCTGTTGTCTGTATCGGTGTAATAATTAACTAATTGGTCTTCTTGTTTGTTTGTTCTTTTGCCTTTTCTTTTTCCATTAATTCTAAACACAGTGGATCTTTTAAAACATAAGTCAGATTATGTCTTCCTCTGCTCAAACCCCAGTTGCCTCCCATTTCGCTCAGAGTATGTGCCGAAGTTCTTTCTAACACCTACAAGGCTTTGTGTGATCTATTCATCTCAGGTCTCTCCCTGTTGCTTACTACCTCTCCTTGATTTGAACTCCTATTTTCTGTCCTTTTCACTCTGCTGAGGTACACTGAATGTTTCACTTTTTTTTTTTTCTCACTATAAACACTTTGAGCTTACCTCTCTACTTCCTGTTGACTCTGTCTGGAGTGCTTTTCCCATCAATAATACTCTTATGGCTTGCTTGCTCCTTGCTCCTTCCTTTTTTTTTTTTAATTTAATTTTTGCTTAAAAATTAATTAAATTAATTTAATTAAATTAATTAAAATTTTCGGAGTGCCTGGGTGGCTCAGTGGGTTGAGTCTCTGCCTTCAGCTCAGGTCATGATGCGGGGGTCCTGGGATCAAGCCCTGCATCGGGCTCTCTGCTTGGTGGGGGGCCTGCTCCGCCGCCCCCCACCCCCGCCCCGCCGCCTGCCTCTCTGCCTACTTGTCATCTCTCTCTCTGTCAAATAAATAAATAAAATCTTAAAAAAAATTAAGGCCTTTCTTGGTTATCCCGATTTCTTGGTTATCCTATATTTTGGGAAATATCCTGATTTCTTGGTTATCCTATAGCACATCAAAATTTGATTTCTCTGCTTTAGTTTTTCTCCTCTACTACTGGCTATTTTGCCTGTGTAGTTTATTGTTTTTTGTGTTTACTTCACTCATGAATAGGATTTTTATCTGTTCATTGCCATGTTCTCAGTGCCTAGAAAATGTTCTAGCATATATAGTTCTATTCAATAAATGTTTATTGAGTGAATGGGGTTTAACCTGCATGTATTGTTTTTAACATAATGCTGATTCTCACTTAAACAAAAGGAAAGTTTGACATGGGTCCCTTCTGACAATTTAACCTGTCAGTTGTATGCATTTTTTTTTTAATTTTTTGGGGGCCCAATATTGTGGTTACTTGCTACTTATTCTTTTACTGGTATTTATGTTAGCTTTAATTATAGTAAAATGGATCAAAGGAATCACAAACTTCATTTATATTTTATTAGGGAAAATGAAATATGATTGTAAATTATTATAAGATTTTAACAATTCTTGCAAAAGGATTATGAGCCCTCAATATGTAAACTAAGAAGATGAAGCTGGAATTTATTGCCTACTAGTAAGAGAGAACTATGCTGGTCAGTCTTTTCTGACAGAGCAGTCTGCTATTCTTATATAGGGTTTTGGGAAGAGTAGAGTTTAAGGTTTGGGGGGCTTTCAGAGAATTAAGTGGTTTGTCATCATCTGAAACACCATGGTAATTTGGGTGAGACTGTTGGTTGGTTGGTTGGCACTCGAGGCATGTGTATTGGAGTGATTTTGTTCCATATTGGCTTTCTTTTATTTTATTTTTTTTTTTAAAGATTTTATTTATTTATTTGACAGACAGAGATCACAAGTAGGCAGAGAGGCAGGCAGAGAGAGAGAGAGAGGAGGAAGCAGGCTCCCTGCTGAGCAGAGAGCCCGATGCGGGGCTCGATCCCAGGACCTGGGATCATGACCTGAGCCGAAGGCAGAGGCTTTAACCCACTGAGCCACCCAGGCGCCCCTGGCTTTCTTTTAGAAAGGAGGAGCTGACATTGCCTGATTGGTGAGTGAGGCCAGTAGGCATTGATCAATTACACGCATTTAAAACTGCATATGGTGGCTTCTTGTTACTATGGCTTCCTATTCCTATTTGGGTTCCCCCCACCCTAAGTTTGAGGCGACTTTAACTAGATTTTTTCTATTTAAAAGTTGCTTCTATCAACTGTGTTCAAAATGAAAGCTATTTCATATTCTGTAATTATAGATTTATTTTTGAAATTTAGGTCGAGAGAGATTGTTCAATAATTGCTTTCAGGAAGATCCTTCTTTTTTGGATGTTAAATTTTAACTAGAATAGTTATCTGTTTAACAGTTTTAAAACAGTAATTGCTAGCTTTGTTTTTGTTTTCAGTGCTCTGAGGGGCTCATGTTCAATTCCTAAATTAATCATCTCTTGTGGGAAATTTAGTCTTTTTGTGAGTTTAGGTAGCTATATGCTAATAATATTCTCTTGCATGCATTTAGTCCACGAAAAAGTAATTATAATTTTGTATTAGTAAATCTAGCTTTTTATGTTAGGATTAAATAGTAAGGTAAAAGTATACAAAAGTTACCAAATCATTTTCTTTAAGAAAATTAAGAAGAAATTATTTGTGTGAGAGAGAGTATGAGCAGGAGGGAGGGACAAAGGGAGAGGGCGAAGCTCAGCGGGGAGCCTGATTTGGGGTTCGATCCCAGGACCTGGAGATCATGACCTGAGCTGAAGGCAGACCTTATCCAACTGAGCCATCCAGGCACCCTCAAATAATTTTATTTTCAAACAAAATTAATCAGATTATTGCTATTTTTGACATGTGAGTATTGTTGAATTTTGTCCAGATTTTTTGAGGTATAATTGACAGATAACTGTGTAGGTGTAAGGTATACCTGTATTACTTTAATACTCTTTTATATTGTCAAATGATAATAGTGTTAATAACTCTATCACCTCGCATAATTATCATTTCTTTTTTAGCAACTCTTTTAGTAACTTTCAAATATGTAACAGTATTATTAACTGTAATCACCATTCTGTACATTAGACCCTCAGATCTTACTAATCTTGTAATGGGAAGTTTGTACCCTTTAGCCAATATCTATCCATTTCCCTCAGCCTCCTACCCCTGGCAACCACAAGTCTATAAATGTGTTTTTTTCAAGATTCCGTGTGTAAGATTATAGAGTATTTGTCTTTTTGGATGACTTCCTTCACTTAGCTTAATTCCCTCAAGGTTCATTCATGCTGTCGCAGATGGCAGGGTTTCCCTCTTTTTTTTGTGGCTAAAAATATTCCATTGTAAATATATACCACATTTTTTTAATTAAATTTTTTATTTATTTTCAGCGTAACAGTATTCATTGTTTTTTCACCACACCCAGTGCTCCATGCAATCTGTGCCCTCCCTAATACCCACCACCTGGTTCCCCCAACCTCACACCCCCCCCTCCGCCCCTTTAAAACCCTCAGGTTGTTTTTCAGAGTCCATAGTCTCTCATGGTTCACCTCCCCTTCCAATTTCCCTCAACTCCCTTCTCCTATATATATATACACCACATTTTTAAATCCGTGGATCCCCTGATGGGCATGTAGGTTGTTTCCATGTCTTGGCTGTTGTAAATAATGCTGCAGTAAACATAGAGGCGCAGGTACCTCTTTGAGATACTGATTCATTTCTGTCAGAATGTTCCCAGAAATAGGATTACTGGATATTCTGATAGTTCTATTTTTAGTTTCTTGAGGAACCTCCACACTGTTTTGCATAGTGGCTGTACCAGTTTACAGTCCTGTGACAGTGTGTAAGGATTCCCTTTTCTGTACATCTTTGCCAGTGGTATCTCTTCCCTTTTTGTTGTAAGCCATTTTATTAGGTGTGAGGTGATCGATATATCATTATGGTTTTGATCTGCATTTCCCTGATGAATAGTGATGTCGAGCCCATTTTTTGGTCCTGTTGGCCATTTGAATATCTTCTGAGGAGAGCTGTCTATTAAGATGCCTTGCCCAGTTTTTAATTGTATTTGGTTTTTTGCTGTTGAATTTTATGAATTTCTTATATACTTTACATATTAACCTTTTTTCAGATAGTGTGGTTTGCACATATTTTCATCCATTGTGTAGGTTGCTTTTTCATTTGCTTTGTTTTTTAGATAAATTCAACTTAGTTAACATATATTGTATTACTAGTTTCAGGGGTAGACTTTAGTGATTCATCACCTGCATGTAACACCCAGTGCTCATCACAAGTGCCCTCCCTAATGCCCACCGCACAGTTAGACCATCTTCCCGTCACCTCCCCTCCAGCAACCCTGTTTGTTTCCTCTAGTTAAGAGTCCCTTATGGTTTGCTTCCATCTCTGTTTTTATCTTATTTTTTCCTTTCCTTCCCCTATATATTCAACGTAAATGGAACTAGAGTGTTGCTCGTTTCTTTTGCCGTGCAGAAACATTGCTTGTTCCACCGATTCTGCTTTTGTTGCTTGTACTTTTGATGTCACATCCAAAATCATTGCCAACATCAATGTCAGGGAGCTTTCCCCCGTTTTCTTGTAGGAGTTTTATGGTTTAAGGTTATATATTTAAGTCTTTAATCCAGTTTGGGTTAATTTTTGTGAGTGGTGTAAGTTAGGGGTCCGGTTTCATTCTCTGCATGTGAATATCCAGTTTTCTCAGGATCATTTATTGAAGAGATTATCTTTTCTTCCTTGAGTGTGCTCAGCTCCCTTATCAAATTTTAGTTGACTATATCCATGGGTTTATTGTCCGGTTCTTGATTCTGTTTCTTTGCGTTTTGTGTTTTTTTTTTTTTGTTTTGTTTTTATGAATGGTCATCCTATTTTGATTATTGTACCTTTGTAACAGTTCGAAAACAGGAAGTGTGATGCTTCCAGCTTTGTTCTTTCCTGGACTGATTTGCTTATTTGGGGTGTTTTTTGTTCTATATAAATTTAAGTATTCTTTTTCCTATTTCTCTGAAAAATGTCACTGGAATTTTGACAAGGATTGCATTGAATCTACAGATGGCTTTGAGTCACGTGGATATTTAATGTTGATTTTCCTAATCCATGAATAATGAGATATCTTCCTATTTGTGTGTCTGATGTTTCTTTTATCAAAGTCTCATAGATTTTAGTGTACATATCTTTCACCTCCTTGGTTAAGTTTATTCCTAAGTATTTTGTTCTTTTTGATGCTTTTGTGAATGGTATTTTTAAATTTCTTTTTCAGATTTTTTTGGTTAATGTATAGAAATGTAACGGATTTGTATATGTGGATATTGTATCCTTCATCTTTGCTAGTTCTAACAGCTTTTTGGTGGTGTCTTCAGCATTTTCTATATGTAAGATCATATCCTCTGCAGACAAAGACAGTTTGATTTCTTCTTTTCTGATCTGGATGCCTTTCATTTCTTTATCTAGTCTGATGTTTAATACGAGTGGTAAGGTGGGCGCCTTTGTCTTATTCTTGAACTTAGAGGAAAAACTTTCAGTGTTTTGCCACTGAGTATGATGTTAGCTGTGGGTTTTTCATATGTGGTCTTAGTTATGTTCAGGTATGATACTTTGGTACCCACTTTATTGAGAGTGTTTATCATGAAAAGATGTTGAATTTTGTCAAATGCTTTTTCTGCACATATTGAGATGATCATGTAATTTTTTTCCCATTCTGTTAATGTGTATCAAACTTACTGATTTGATTTGATTGATTTCTATAGGATAATTTTGCTCAATAAAGTATTCTTGGTTGGCAGTTCTTTTCTCTCAGCATTTTTTTTAAGCTTTTATTTATTTGACACAGAGAGAGGGATCACAAGTAGGCAGAATGGCAGGCTGAAGAGAGGGGGAAGCAGGCTCCCTACTGAGCAGACAGCCCGATGTGGGGCTCAATCCCAGGACCCTGAGATCATGACCTGAGCTGAAGGCAGAGGCTCAGCCCATTGAGCCACTCAGGTGCCCTTCCAACTCTTTATTAAACTTCTCATTTTGTTCATCTAGTATTTTTCTCATTTTATTGAACTGTTTTTTTGGTTTTGTTTTGTTTTTTAAGATTTTATTTGTTTATTTATTTATTTTAGAGAGAGCATGTGTGTGAGCCGGGCAAGTAGCAGAGGGGGAGCCACATGCAGACTCCACACTGAGCATAAGGCTGATGCTGGGCTGGATCTCATGACCTTGCGATCATGAAACAAAATCAAAGGTCAGGTGCTTAACAGACTGAGCCACCCAGACACCCCTGAATTGGCTTTTTGTGTTTTCTTGTAGCTCACTGAGTTTACTTAAAACTGCTATTTTGAATTCTTTTTTGGATAAACTACTGATCTTCATGTGTTTGAAATCAATTACTGGAAGATTATTGTGATCATTTTGTGGTATCATATTTCCTTGACTTTTTATATTCTTTGAAGTTTTACATTGCTGTCTTTGCATTTGAAGTAGTCTTTAATGACTACCTTTCCAGTGTATCCAAACCTGATTTTGTTTTGTTTTGTTTTGTTTTTGCTCTGGTGGTGTGCTGGAACTTTACTGTAGGAAATCTAGTTTTTCTAAAAAAGCTCTTTTGTCAATGGGTGATTATCTAAGTGTTTTCCAGGGGCTCCCAGATGTGGTTGAGAGGAAGGGGCTGGAGCCAGTCTATGGGCTATTGCTGGGTCCATAGCTGGGACTGTAGTGAGTGTGCCTGTTATCTGATGCATGGGTAGGCAAGAGTTTTCCTACGTCCCTTGGTTTATGGTGCTTGGTTCCACAGCTCCTACAAAGAGGTCCACAGCTGCTTTGTCACCACAAAGACATTGTATTGTAGTTGTATATTGATCAGTCTTTGAAGCAAGGGATGTGTATTTGCTTATATATGGTTGGACTTCATAACTGTTCTGTGAACTAATAAATGAATTGAAATGGGTAGCCGCATTTTACAAAAAATTGTTTTTTTTTAAATTCTTGACCAGTGAAATTATTAGAAAACATTGGCTTTTTAAATCTTTAAAAAAATTTTTTAAAAGATTTTTTTAAATTAAATTTAATTTTTTCCCAGTGCTCCAATATTCATTGTTTATGGACCACACCCAGTGCTCCATGCAATATGTGCCCTCCTTAATACCCACCACCAGGCTCAACCAACCCCCCACCCCCACCCCTCCAAAACCCTCAGTTTGTTTCTCAGAGTCCACCACTCTCGTGGTTTGTCTCCCCCTCCGATTTCCTCCAACTCACTTTTCCTCTCCATCTCCCAATGTGCTCCATGTTATTACTTGCTCCACAAGTAAGTGAAACCATATGATAATTGACTCTCTCTGCTTGACTTATTTCACTCAGCATAATCTCCTCCAGTCCCGTCCATGTTGATACAAAAGTTGGGTATTCACCCTTTCTGATGGAGGCATAATATTCCGTTGTATATATGGACCATATCTTCTTTATCCATTCGTCTGTTGAAGGGCATCTTGGCTCTTTCCACAGTTTGGGGATTGTGGCCGTTGCTGCTATGAACATTGGGGTACAGATGGCCCTTCTTTTCACTACATCTGTATCTTTGTGGTAAATACCCAGTAGTGCAATTGCAGGGTCAGAGGGAAGCTCTATTTTTAATTTCTTGAGGAATCTCCACACTGTTCTCCAAAGTGGCTGCACCAACTTGCATTCCCACCAACAGTGTAAGAGAGTTGCCCTTTCTCCACATCTTCTCCAACACTTGTTGTTTACTGTCTTGTTGATTTTGGCCATTCTAACTGGTATAAGGTGGTATCTCAATGTGGTTTTGGTTTGAATCTCCCTGATGGCTACCGAAGATGAACATTTTTTCATGTGTCCATTAGCCATTTGTATGTCTTCTTTGGAGAAGTGTCTGTTCATGTCTCTGCCCATTTTTTGATGTGATTTTCTGTTTTGTGTGTGTTAAGTTTGAGGAGTTCTTTATAGATCTTGGATATCAGCCTTTTGTCTGTAGTGTCATTTGCGAATATCTTCTCCCATTCCATGGGTTGTCTCTTTGTTTTGTTGACTGTTTCCTTTGCTGTGCAGAAGCTTTTTATCTTGAGGAAGTCCCAAAAAGTTCATTTTCACTTTTGTTTCCCTTGCCTTTGGAGACATGTCTTGAAAGAAGTTGCTGTGGCCGATGTCGAAGAGGTTACTGCCTATATTCTCCTCTAGGATTTTGATAGATTCCTGCCTCACATTGAGGTCTTTTATCCATTTCGAGTTTATCTTTGTGTATGGTATAAGAGAATGGTCGAGTATTTATTTGAGAGAGAGGGATAGAGAGTAAGAAAGAGCATGAGAAGGGAGAAGACCACTGAGCCAAAGGAAGTGGCTTAACCAACTGAGCCACCCAGGTTCCCGAAAACATTAGCTTTTTAATGGATGTTTTAAATGGATTTTTTTGAAAAATAGTGCTCCTGCTTTGGATATAAAGGAAGTAAGGAAAGGGGATAAAGAAAAACAAACATCAAAAGAATCTGTGATTACATCAAGGTTTGAGAAAGCCCCTTCTCTAACTTCTCATCCTCTACAAATGAATGATGACAACACTTCAAGTGGAATGGATCAGGATGAAGGAAGGTAAAATCTACAAATTCTTTATTTCCTTCTGAAGGAATTTTAACAGTGATTACTTTTTATGGAAATGAAATGCTGTAGCGTAGGTACAAGTGAAGACAAGAAATACTCAAGTATATCAGACACACTGCTTGAAAGGTTAAGATGAGGACAAGTGACTTTGACAAGGAGCAGTTTCAACAGTCACCATGGAAGCTGGACTGTAATGAATAAGTATAAAGAACTCCTTAAAGAATTTTTACAGGGAAAGGTAATAGAGAAATGGATGATATGAAAAAGAATGTGGAGTTCAAAAGAATTTTCTTTATTTTTTAATTTTAAGATGGGAGCTTTTAGAATACCTTTGTATGCTCCCAGAAATGATCCAATGGAGATAGGCATGGCTATTTTATTTAATTTTTTTCACATTTCCAAATGTTAGAAAGCTTATTGATTGTATTACATTCTTTTAAAGATGATATAGTAATTGTCCTTAGTACTCCTATTCATGTAGTTTTGTGTCAAGAAATTGTTTATTCAGAATTGGTTCCACCGTGGAGTATTCTCATATAATTGAATATGCAGATACTATCATTCATTCACTTAAAACTATACATATAATAGTAAATATACAAACCTTAGGCCATTCTGAATAGAACTAATCATTCCTTGATAATTTTTTTAGATTTTATTTATTTATTTGACAAACAGAGATCACAAGTAGGCAGAGAGGCAGGCAGAGAGAGAGACGAAGGGAAGCAGGCTCCCTGCTGAGCAGAGAGCCCGTTGTGGGGCTTGATCCTGGACCCTGGGGTCATGATCTGAGCTGAAGGCAGAGGCTTTAACCCACTGGGCCACCCAGGCATCCCCATTCCTTGATAATTTCAGATATTCAGTGCCTTTGACAGTATCATGAATAGCTATGGTTTTATTAGGGACTTTGAATTATCTGGTTATATTTACTTAATATTTGTTTAGATTCTGGGGGAAGGGGAAAGATTTTATTTATAATTGAAAAAAAAACTATCAATCTATCATAGATTATTACTTTTGGTTTATAAAGTTCTAAATTACAAAGCTGAAGATTCCTGTACCAACAGTGTCATTGACACCTACATAGTATACTCAATAAGTGTCTGTTTGTGAATAAACAGTTGAATGAATAAATGAATGCGCATTGATCAACTTATTTAGAAGAAGCAAATCTTGAGTTGTTTGAAAGTAGATTTTCAATATTGCCTACATATGAAGTTTTTTATTTAAAAAAATGGTTAAGATTCATGAATTATTATTTACAATTATAGCTAAAAATGGAATACGCATAGATTCATTTGCTATCAGATTACTTAAAAACACTTAAATATTACTTTCACCATATACTGTAAAACACGTGTTTTGAAGGCACATTTCCTGGATTTGAATTCTGGGTCTACTCCTGACCACCTGTACCAGCTTTGGGAAGTTACTTTTTTCTGTGCCTCATTTTCTTCCTGTGTAAAATACCCAATATAATTACCTACGTTTATAAGATTGTTGTGAGGCTTAAAATACCCTTAAAACATGTGAAGTTTTCATAATAATGCATAGTGTTTACACAGTAGATCCTCAAAACACTAATATCATGATTATCAAAAAAGGGTTTCTTTCATATAAGAACTTAACTTGCACTTTCCGAATAGTTTTTAGAACCAGTAAAAGCTTGTTTTTATTGAAAATGATGACAAAAAATGTGGTATGTTTCTTCATGTCAAATAATGCAAGTAACGTTATGATTTTCCTTTGCTTTTTGTCAGTTTGATCTAAATTTAATGCTTTGTTAACATGATTCATAATATAGTTTAGATATGATTTAGATATTCTTTGTATGTTAAGTATTTAATGTTTGCCTGAAAAGAATTGATTTTTTTTTAGATCTGCAAAGGAAACATCTAGTGACAAGGAAAAGGTAAATATATACATATAATTTTTTTCATTTATTTTTAAATTTTTATTTTATTACGTTATTTTGATAAATAATGTTTATCAGAAATATTATTCCATGATAAAAAATTACTTTAGGAAAGGCATAGTGAATAAAGAGAAAATCTGCCTTTGTTGTACAGACATATACGTTGAAAAAGTTGTTCAGAAACACTAGTTATTGATAAAGGTCATTTTGATAAAAATCAGTCCTTTTGAAAGTACCTTTTTTTTACTCTTGTAAAAAGATACGGGTATTTATCATCTCTCTACACTTAGTATATTTTATCAACATTTAGGGGACATTTTGAAGTAGTATTATTTATTTGTAGGTTAAAAAGCAAATTGATTCTATGGATGACTTTGATGACTTAACTCTGTCATCTGAAACAATTTCGGAGGGTTTCCGCATGCCTTGCTCTAATTATATGATTTGCATGTCGCTAATTGAACAACATGGCATGGATTGTAAAGGTAAGACCCTTGTGTAAATATGAAGCCTTTGTATGTACATTCCTATAGTAATATGTGCACTTCTTGTCTAGTGCTGTACCATACAACACTGATGTGTTATAGAGCTACTCATCTCAGAAATACGTTTTATATGAAAATAGAGAAATGTTGAATACTCTTAGCCAAAGAGCTGTAATTTCCACTATGTTTTTCGTCATAGGAATGGCACACCTGATGTGTGTTAACTCTCCTCTTCTGTGCCTTCACCCAAGGTCAGGTCAGGTTACCACTACATTTGTCCTAGAATACTGAAACGACCCAGGACTGTTTTCCCTGGCATTCCACTTCCCAGAATCTTGGTCTACACTGCAACCATAGTCACCATATATTTTTAAAAATTTATATTTCATCACGTGACCCCCTTGCTTAAAGCTTAGTTATTACGTCTCATCGTTCTGGGGTGAAAAACCACAGTTCTCAGCTTCATCTTGGATTGTTTCATATTCTTCTGTCCGTGTCTCAGCCACTGTTTTAGATATTTTTTCTTATAATAGAGGTTTTTTTCCCCTCAACAGCTTAAGTTAGGGCAACTGCACATTATGAAGTGTATAATTTGATAGTTTTGACATATGTATATGCATATGAAACCTTAACTGTAATTCAGGCAGGTAATAACCCTTAAGTCTCGTGTCTCTTTGTATTCCCTCATTATGAAACTGCCGAATGGTTTTCTAAAGTAGTTGCACCATTTCCAATTCCCACTAGCAATGTGTAAGAGTTCTGATTTCTCCCTATATATTCATGAACACTTAGTATTGTCAGTTTTTTAAGTCTTAGATGTTCCGATGGGTCTGTAGTATATGTATCATTATGGTTTTAATATACATTTCCCTAATAACTTATAATGTTGAGCATATCTTCGTGGGCTTCTTTGCCATCTGTATATCTTCTTTGAACTGTCCAAATCCTTTGTCATTTTAAAAATTAGGTTTTCTTGGGGCACCTGGGTGGCTCAGTGGGTTAAAGCCTCTGCCTTCGGCTCAGGTCATGATACCAGGGTCCTGGGATCGAGCCCCGATATCGGGCTCTCTGCTCAGCGGGGAACCTGCTTCCTCCTCTCTCTCTGCCTGCCTCTCTGCCTACTTGTGATCTCTGTCTGTCAAACAAATAAATAAAACCTTTAAAAAAATTAGGTTTTCTTAACCTGTTGAGTTTTGAGAATTCTTTGTATATTCTAGATATAGTTCCTTTATCACCTGTATTTTTTTTTGCAAAGATTTTCTCCCAGTCTGTGACTTTTCATTCTCTCAGCAGTATCTTTTGAAGAGCAGTTTTTCTTTTTGATGAAGTCCAGTTTATACCTTTGTTCTTTTATAGATTTTTGCTTTTGGTGTTCCTATCTGAGAAATCTTTGCCTAGCACAAGGTCAGAGGTTTTCTCTCACGCTTTCTTTTAGAAGTTTTGCAGTTGAATAACAAAGTTTTATAGTTTTAGGTCTTACATTTAGATCTGTGATCCATGAGATCCAGTTTGTGTCCTTTTTTTTTTTTTAAAGATTTTATTTGTTTATTTATTTATTTGACAGAGAGGGAGAGCGTGAGCAGGGGGAATGGCAGGCTGAGGGAGAGAGAGAAGCAGGCTCCCTGCTGAGCAGAGATCTGGACACAGGACTCAGTCCCAGGACCCGAGATCATGACCTGAGCCAAAGGCAGCCACTTAACTGACTGAGCCATGCAGGCACTCCCATTTTGAGTTCTTTTTTATTTATGATACAGGGTATGGATCCAGGTTCATTCTTGAACTTGGTAAGTTTACTTATTAGTTTTAGTAGCTTTTTAAAAAATTCTGTCAGATTTTTCTACATAACCAAAGTTTATCAAACTTTTTTTAACTACTATTTTACTAATTTCTTCAGGTGGAGCCAAAGGTCATCAGTTTGAGACTTTTCTTCTTTTTTAGTATATACATTCAGTGCTATAAATGTTCATGTGAGTGCTGCTACTGCAGGATTCCAGAAATTCTTAGGTGTTATATGTTCATTCCCATTCAGTTCAGAATATTTTCTAATTTCTTTTTTCCTTACTTCTTTGACCCAGGGGTTATTTAAAGATTTTATTTATTTGAGAGAGAGAGATAGAGAGTGAGAGAGAGAGAGCGAGAGCGAGCGACTCTTAGAGCAGACTCCCCTCTAAGCAGGGAGCCCAGTGTGGGGCTTGATCCCAGGACCCTGAGATCATGACCTGAGCCGAAGGCAGACACTTAACCAACTGAGCCACCCAGGCGCTCTGACCCAGGGTTTATTTAGATGGGCGTTAATTAGTTTGCAAATATTTGAGTATTCTCCAGAGATATTTTTATTCTTGATTTCTAATTTGATCTCTTTGTGGTCACAAAACACACTCTTATGACTTCAGTTCTTTTGACTTACTCCTTTTATTAGAATTTATTTTATGACCCAGAATATAGTCTCTTTTGGTAAGTGTTCCACGGATGCTTGAGAAGAACGGTAGTGTTCAAGTCTACGATGTCCTTGCTGATTTTCTGCCTACTGAACTCTCAGACTATAATTGTGAATTTGCTTGTTTCTCTGAAGTTCTGTCAATTTTTACTTTATGTATTTTGAACCTATTAATAGATGCATAAACATTTAGGTTTATTATGCTTCCTTTAGTTGACCCTTTTATCATTATTAAATGAACTTATTTATTGCTGCTAATGTTTTTGCTTTGAAATCGATTTTGTCTGGTATTAATGTAACCGCTCAGGCTCAGCCTTCTTTTGTCAAGTGTTAGTGTGGTCTATCATATTTCTGGCCTCTTAACACATTTGTAGTTTTTACATTTAAAGTGCATTTTTTTTTATAGGTGGCAGATAGCTGGGTCTTCCTTTTTTATCCATTTTGACAGCCTGCCTTTTCATTGAGACTTTTAGACCATTTTCATTTACTGTGATTATTGATGTAGTTGATTTGAATCTGTCATCATGTTGTTTGACTTCAATTTGTCCTTTCCGATCTTCATTCCATTCTCTTCTTTTTCTGATTTCTTTTGGATTAAGCAAGTAATTTTTATGATTTAGTTTTATTTATGTGTTTATGTGTATGTATGTATTTCGCTTACTAGCTGTAACTCTTTAGTTTTGCTATTTTGGTGATTAGGGCCTAAAGTATATGACGTAAGCATCATAGTCCTCCATCTAGTAATGTTATAACACATCATATGTCGTTTAAGAAAATTATAAAGGTTTACTTTCTTTTCTTCACTCCTAGCCAGATCCTTCTGGATCTGTGGGTTTATAGTTTTCATTAAGTTTAGAAAGGTTTTGGCCATTTTTTCTTTTCTTTTTTTAAAGATTTTATTCATTTATTTGAGAGAGAGAAGGAGAGAGAGAGAGAGAGAGAGAGAGTGCAAGCACAAGCCAGGGGGGAGGGGCAGAAGGAGAGGGAGAAGCAGATTCCCCTCTAATTGGGGAGTCCAACACTGGGCTTGATCCTAGGACCCTGAGATCATGAGATCATGAGATCATGACCTGAGCTGAAGGCAGACGCCCACTGACGAATCCACTCAGGTGCCCCCCTCATTTTTTCTTTGAATATTTTTTTCTAGTTCCTTTCCTCTGCCTCTTTGGGAAATTGTATATTAGCTTCTCACAGTTTTCAGATGTCAAACTTCAGTCTTTTATTTTGAGCTGTCTCATATGTGTTTATTGGAAAATCCAGTGTGTTTTTCATGTGTGATATAATTTACATCTCTGTAAGTGCTATTTAGTTTTTAAAAAATAGCTTCTATGCCTCCACTTACCTTTTTATGCTTTCTTTGGAGTTCTAGCTAAGTTAGTGACAAACAGTTTGATCCTTTCCCGTCCTGCTCTTATGAATTGTTAGGTGAATCCAGAGTAGTGTTCAGCCTAGAGCTCATAATTCCCCACTGCTGAGGCACGACCTACTTACGCTATTCATTGTGCTGCGGGTTATGAGTTTTTCCAGCATGGCTAATGGGGATAGATACTGCCCCTGGTGCCGTGTGAGCACCAGGCAGGGTTTCCTCTGCTCTTTCCAGATGGATCTTTCCCCTGGTCACAGGAGATTTCCTTACGTGCATGCATTGGTTATTACTCTTCTGTTCTCCGGGGTTCGTTCGTTCTTCTGCTTTCTCCTCGCCAGTGCTTTGACCGCTGATCTCATCTGTCTTGGTTTCACCGGACTCAGTTTCATCACCTCAACTCAGGGAGTCTGGTGGAGTCTATCTCAGTTTTTTCACCTGTGTCATGGCCTGGAAATTGTGCCAAGGCAGTGAGTTCCAGTATGTGTTAGGCTAACTTCTTGTGTTTTCAGGGATCATTGTCCTTCATTGCCTGAATTCCTTTTTCTTGAAAGTGATTTTAAAGTGTATTTTACCTGTTTTTGTTTGGCTTTTTTCAGGTAGGAAGATAAATCAGTACCTGTTACTCCATCTTGGCCAGAAGCAGATTGCAATAGAACTTTGGCACATGCTGTAGACTGTCTTTAATGCTCTCCTTCCTCCTTTGCTCACGTGTTTCCTGCTCCTCCTTCATTTCTCAGAATAGTTATCTCTTTCTCAGGGAAATCTTCCCTTCCTACCGTAGATCAAGTTATGTTATGTGATCATAGAACTCTTTTATTATAGGAACTCTCTGAATTCCTAATTGTTTTCTCCTTCCCTAGACTTTAAGCTAAATACAAGCCAGAGATCTGCAGAGCTTAGTGTAATATCTTTTGCTTTTTAAAAAATTTTATTTATTTGAGAGACAGAGTGCATAAGCGGGGGGAGGGGCAGGGGCAGGGAGAGAAGCAGACTCCCCACTGAGTAGGGAGCCCAGTGGAGAGTTTGATCCCAGGACCCTGAGATCATGACCTGAGCTGAAGGCAGATGCTTAACCAACTGAGACACCCAGGCATCCCAGTAATATATTTCATATTGAAATCCTTCAATATATATTTGTTTAATGTATGAATGAATGAATGTGAAAGTATACAGTCCTTTATATGTAAAAGTACTCATATATTTTATTCTTTTTCTTTTTTAATATTTAATTAATTTATTTGAGAGTGAGCATGACTAGGGGTGTGGGAAAGAACAGAGGGGTAGGGAGGAAGGGTGGAAAGAATCTCAAGCAGACTCCATGCTGAGTGGAGCCCGATGCAGGGCTCGATCCAACGACTCTGGGATTATGTCTGACCTGAGCTGAAACTAAGAGTTAGGTGCTTAACCAGCTGAGCCACCCAGGTGCCCTATATATTTTATTTGTTTTTGTTTTTTCTCTGATGTAGATCCTGTCAGTTTATTGAAAATCCAGGAGGCGGTTCTTTCATATGAAAGATTAATAGAACTTAAAAAATATCACTGTGGACAACTTAAAAGAGAAAATAAAAAAATGGAAAATAAGGCTAATGAACTACAAAAGGAGCTATTAGAAACAAAAGAAATGATATCGAAGTTAGAGCTTCAAAAAGTGGAATGGAAGCAAGAACTCTACAGTTTGAGGTATGATATCTTGGTTTTAAGGAAATACTTGAACTATTTACTTTTTTTTTTTTTTAAGATAGGCTCCACGCCCAATATATGTGGGGCTTGAACTCACAGCCATGAGATCAAGAGTCACATGCTCTATCAGTTGAGCCAGCCAGGCACCCTTGAATTATTTACTTTTATACTACAGATGTGTAGAAGTTTTAAAATTGCTAACTTACCTTCTGGGATTTTATAGGGAAGAAAACTTCTTTAGTATTGTGAAGTATGAGATTCTTCAAAATAATACAGCAAGTTCTTAACAGCTTTTAATAATTTAATGAATATTCCAAATATAATTTTAATGATCATATAGAAATCCACCATGTGGAAACCTCATTATTTAACAAATTGAATTTTGGGTTTTTTTACCCCCATTTTTCTATACTTTAATTAATGCTGTAAGCAATGTTTTTTTATATAAATCTGTTTATACATTTCTGGTTACTTGGAATAAATTCTTCAATGTACTATTGTTTACTTAAAGTATAAAAATTTTTAAAAAAGTTCTTTGATCGTATTTTTAAATTGGACCCATCAACAGGTATAAAATGGCCATTTTTCTCGAGACAGAAAACATTTTTAAAATTAGTTTTTTTTAAAACTAATTTTAGTGTGACTAAAAAGTAAAATGGAAAATGACTACTGCTATGTTTTTTCAGCATCTCTCTTATATGTTGATAAAATTAATTCAAAAGCCTATGCTGCAAGCGCATATTACTCTTTATTGTTTACTTAATATAGATCCTGTGTTGTTATAAAAGGGGTTTTTAAATGATTTATTAAATGGATAGTAGGGGAAACAAATAATACATTATATGTTAATAAAAAAAAAAAACAACTGATAAGGGGTACCTGGATGGCTCAGTTGGTTACGTGTCTGCCTTTGGCTCAGGTCATGATCCCAGGGTGCTGGGATTGAGTCCCCCATTGGGTTTCTTGCTCAGCGGGGAGCCTGCTTTTCCTTCTCCCTCTGCCTGCTACTCCACCTTTTTGTGCTCTCTCTATCAAATAAATAAATAAAATCTTTAAAAACATGAAATGAATAATAATCAATAAGGTAAATTGAGAGTATTGCAGAAGAAGAAACATAAAAATTATAGGGCAACAAATATTCGACTCCCTAGCCTGGTCCTGGATCACAGTAATCTGCAGGTGTATGTTGTGTAAATGCATCTGCAGATACTGTCTTACACGGCTGTACCTGTGATGTTTCATGAAGTAGCAATTTACTTGTAGTGAATTATAACTTTTTTATAAACAGCAACTTCTCTTTTTTAAATAGTAACTAAATTATCTCTTCTAATGGAGGAGTAATTAGGACTATGTGGAAAAAACAATAATTTTCCATTCTTTCTTGAATAATTTCAAAATTCCTTTCCCTACAATGTCTCCCACAGTTATTACTGACTAAAACTTAGTACTAAGCAGCACAATGTTTTTTCATTGCTTCTTTTCAACTATATATATCTTTTGGAAGAGATTGAAGTGAGAAATTAAAAACACGAGCCCTAGAAAGGAAAAAAAAATTGAGAATGTAGAAATTTCATTTGGATAAAAAAACAGCATATGTGGAAGCAGATCATAACATGAGCTTTTTATTGCTTACAAAACAAATTTTAAAATAAGCACATTTATTTGCAGATTTACTTTAAAACAAGAAAACAAGAACAGAGCAATTGCTGAAATGTTATATGAAAAGATTCGGGAGCAACTAACAAGAAAAGAAGAGCAGTATAAGAAAGAAGTTGAAATGAAACAAGAACTTGAACTTAATCTTAGAGCACTAGATATGGAACTGAGGACTGTAAGAAATAATTTCAATCAGGTAAGTCTTTGATAAAAATTTCATATTTCCATCACTATTATTTATAATACCCTTTGATTTAATGTATATTACTTAGGTATAAAGTAGATAAAAATTTAGTTTTATACTAATAGGAACTATGATATTTATAGCTAAGATCATTAATTTATTGGAATTCTTGGCTTCTCATATAAACGCTATGTCTATTTTCTGAATGAAGGGATGGAGGATAAATTGAGATAAATATGCATGTTGGCTTTTTTTTTTTAAGATTTTATTTATTTTTAGAGAGAGAGCATGAGTAGGGGAATGTGTAGAGGGGGAGGGAAAGGGAGGGATAAGAATCTCAAGCAACTCTGAGTGCAGAGCCTGACTCAGGGTTGATCTTAAAACCTTGAGATCATGACCTGAGCTGAAACCAAGACTAGGACACTTAACCAACTGAGCTACCCAGGCACCCCAGTTTTGGATTTTTTGTATTAAAGTACAGGCTAAATCACCTTGAGACTATGATGGAATTAGTTAAATGCTTTGTAAAGAAATTTTATTTCACATACTGTATCTACCTGTATTTTTACTCTATGACAAATATAGCTGTCATTTAAATTAAAATTTGAGTTATTCGTGTAGGATAAAAATCCTTGTATTTAAAAAGGCTACTTCTTTTGAACTTTTTTTTTTAAGTTCTCTTAAGCTTTTGACTTTTTTTTTTAATGGTGTCATCCAAAATTCTAATGAAAATATGTCTTTAGGTTGTGGAAGAACGGTATGATACTGAGAAACAACTTTGTCGAAAACAGGATGCCAGAATATTACGAGATGGAATTCTAAACAATCACCTTTGCAAACAAAAAGAGATAGAAATGGATAACAAAATGAGTTCTGGGGTATTTTCTTTAGTTATTTTGAAGTACACGTGTGTATGTATTTGTATGTATATATATTTTATTTTCTGAAATTATTGTTTTTTCTCCGTGTGTGTGTGTACATATACATATATATATTTCTCCATGTGTATATATATGTATACATATATATGTATATATATGTGTGTTTGTATATATATATATTTTCTCCATGTATATATGTATATATATTTTAAAAGCCAACACTCCAAGCATAGAGGATTTTTAAAGCATGCATATTTTGAAATTGAGATTCAATTAAGTGGGTTAACTTGACAGTTAGCTCCAGATTTCCCAAATGAACTGAATAAAAATTACAGTATCTCAGTACTTCTTATACATACATACATAAGTATAAGTATATATTTATAAGTATAAATATATGTGTATATATACATACATATATACTTTTATACATTTATACATTTATGCAAGCTATACATGGTAGCTTTTTATACATTTTAGGTTGGCATAATTTTATTCTTATTTATATAAATTTGAATTTTTAGTCTGAAATCATGTATTCTTATGACCTTTTAATCTTTTGCAGGCCCTTACTTTTCATTAAATCATAATTTGGGACGACTGTAATGAGCTTTAGCAAAACTATATTTGATTTAATCTTCCCACTGCTATTTATAATTTTTTAAGCAATTTTACAAATAATTTGCTCATTTCAAAGCTCAATTACTATCATTTGGGCATAAGTTTGTCCAACACAAAGAGAATTGTATCTCTGTAATTTATTAATTGGGCATTGCATCTCCATTTTCAGATTAATGAGGGGTGGCAGGATTCTTGTGTAGCAGGAATGGAGGTCAGGGAGAGAGGTGAAAGCCAGTCATCTAGGGTCTTGAAGGCCATTAGAATGACTTCACTTATGTTCTGAGATAGTTATCTGTTAAAAGGATTTGAGCAGAGGATTGAACCTGTGAGGAACTCCGACATTAATTGAAGCCTCTAATAAAAAAGAGGGAAAACATTTCATACTGTAGAATTTACCAAAGTTAGTTCCACCTATATAGCCATTTCTTTTTGAGACTTCAGTAGCTTGGGAAGCTTTGGGAAAATTCATCCACAAGGAATGGATAGTGGGGCTGAATTAATTATCTAAGTACCATAATACTGACTAGGCAGGATAACATCTTTTTGTGTCTTTAACCAAATTCATTAAACAGCCATAATGTGTACATGTTAGGAAAAGGAGATGAATTGACGTTTGTAGTGAAATTTTCCAAGTACATAGGTTAAAGTTATATATTGTTAACGTAATTTAATAGTAAGATGATTTATAAAACCAGTAACAGAAATGTCTTATTAGGTAGTTGTGAGAAAACTTCAAGAAGAACTGGCCGATACCCTAAAAAAACTATCTATGTCAGAGTCTTCACTGGACGTGACATCACGTTGTCGTATGAATTTAGAAGATGAGGTACAGGACTTAAAGAAAAAACTGGCTCAGAGTAGGAATCAGGTATGTATGAAATGTAACATGTCAAGTTAATCTGTAGTTGGTTAAATAATATGAAGTGTTTTAGGATGCTTATTTCCATGGACCACTTTCTTCTGTATTTTCATTACAATTAATTTAGTACAATTTTAGTATCTTCACAATGTATTTATTTCTTAAACTTTGACTGTCATTCTGTTATTTGTGTTATACATTTTTTTCTTATAGTAGTTACCCTTGAAAGTTGAAACTTACACATCATTCCTCACAGAAATTGGGACTTTTTCCCTACTAAATAATTTTTTTTAAAGACTTATTTATTTATTTGTGGTCTGGTGGGGGGGTTGGAAAGGCAGAGGGAGACGGAGAGAATTTCAAGCAGACCCCTGCCCAGCAAGAGCCCCATGCCGGCTTGATTCCATGACCATAAGGTCATGACCTGAGCTAAAATCCTGAGTTGGCTGCTTAACCAACTGAGCCACCCAGGTGCGCTAAACAATGTTTTTTAATGATATCTCTGTTACCATGATGAGCTAAACCATGTAAAAGCAGAAGATAATGTTTAATAGAATGTTTCAGAAAATTATCTTATTTTTCATCTTTACTTTTTTGAATGGATACAGAATCTGTACTGATTTCAGGGTAACTTGTACAGAAAAGTGATTTCACAAACCAGTTGAACTTAGGCATTTCCTTCATTTTCTTTTCCTTTTCAATATATAATAAATGCACAGAAATATTTAAATCATGTATGCTATATACACCCAAAAGAGAGAATTAAGAAAATTATCTATGTCTTGCCATTGGATTTTTTTAAAGCTTTATTGAGATAGAATACACATTCCATACATTTCACCCATTTAATATGTGTAGTTCAATGTTTCTGAGTATATTGATAGAGTTGTGCAACCATTATTGCCATCAACTAGAACATTTTAATAACCCTGAAAAGAAACCCGTAATCCTTGCCCCCAGGCGCAACCACCAGTCTACTTCCTGCCTCTATAGAGTTGCCCATTCTGAATATTTCATATATAGGGAATCACACAATGTGTGGTCCTTTGTGACTAGCTTCCTTCGCTTAATGTTTTTGGGGTTCATCTGTGTCATAGCATATATCAGTGCTCCATTCCTTATTATCAAACAGTACTCCATTGTGGGCTAAAACCCTTGTTCATTCATCATTTGATGCACCTTTGGGTTGTTTCCACTTTTTGGCCATTGATAATGCTGCTGTGAATGTTCATTTAGTTATTGTCTGGACATCTCATTTTATTTCCCTGCTATCACATTTTATCCTCTCAGTTAATTGGGTTGATTTCACCATCTCTCAGTATTTTTTTTAAATTAACATATAATGCATTATTTCTTTCAGGGGTACAGGTCTGTGACTCATCAGTCTTACACAACTCACAGCACTCAGCATAGCATATACCCTCCCCAATGTTCATCACCCAGGCACCCCATCCCTTGCACCTCCCTCCCCTCCAGCAACCCTGTTTGTTTCCTGAGATTAAGAGTTTGTCTCCCTCCCTGGTCCCATCTTGTTTCATTTTTTCCTTCCCTACTCCCCAAACCCCCCACATTGCCTCTCAACTTGCTCATATCAGAGAGCTCATATCATATTTGTCTTTCTCTGATTGACTTATTTCGCTCAGCATAATACCCTCCCTTTAGTTCCATCCACATCATTGCAAATGGCAAGACTTCATTTCTTTTGATGGCTGCATAGTATTCCATAGTGTATATATACCACATATTCTTTATCCATTCATCTGTTGATGGACATCTAGGTTCTTTCCATCATTTGGCTATTGTAGACATTGCTGTTATAAACCTTTGGATGCATGTGCCCCTTTGGATACCTACATTGGTATCTTTAGGGTAAATACTCAGTAGTGTGGTTGCTGGTCATAGGGTAGCTCTATTTTCAATTTCTTGAGGAACCTCCATGCTGTTTTCCAGAGTGGCTGCACCAGCTGACATTCCCACCATTCCCACCATTCCCACCAGTGTAGGGAGGTTCCCCTTTCTTCGCATCCTTGCCAACACCTGATGTTTCCTGACTTGTTAATTTTAGCCATTCTGACTAGTAGGAGATGGTATCTCAGTGTAGTTTTGATTTGTATGTCCTTGATGCCAAGTGATGTTGAGCACTTTTTCATCTGTCTGTTGGCCATTTGGGTGTCTTCTTTGCAGGAATGTCTGTTCATGTCCTCTGCCAGTTTCCTGATTGGATTATTTGTTCTTTGGGTGTTGAGTATGATAAGTTCTTTATAGGTTTTGGATACTAGCCCTTTATCTGATATGCCATTTGCAAATATCTTCTCCCATTCTGTCAGTTGTCTTTTGGTTGTGTTGACTGTTTCCTTTGCTGTGCAAAGAGCTTTTGCTCTTCATGAAGTCCCAATAGCTCATTTTTGCCCTTGCTCCCCTTGCTTTGGGGGATGTTTCTAGGAAGAAGTTGTTGTGGCTGAGGTCAAAGAGGTTGCCGTCTGTGTTCTCCTCAAGGATTTTGATGGATTCCTTTCTCACATTGAGGTCTTTCATCCATTTGGAGTCTATTTTTGTGTGTGGTATAAGAAGATGGTCCAGTTGCATTCTTCTGCTTGGGGTTGTTCAATTTTCCCAACACTATTTGTTGAAGAGACTGTCTTTTTTCCATTGGACATTCTTTCTTGCTTTGTCGAAGATTAGTTGACCATAGACTTGAGGGTCCATTTCTGGGCTCTCTATTCTGTTTCATTGATCTATGTGTCTGTTTTTGTGCCAGTACTACACTGTCTTGATGATGACAGCTTTGTCATAGAGCTTGAAGTCTGGAATTGTGATGCCTTCGGCATCAAGCCCTGCATTAGGCTCCCTGCTCAGCAGAGGGCCTACTTCTCCCTCTTCCTTTGCAGCTCCCCCTGCTTGTGTTCTCTCTGTCTGTCAAATAAACAAATAAAATGTTAAAAAAAACCCACAAAAACTTAATTATGTTGAGCATCTCATCTTTTTATGTGTGTTATTATCCATTTCTATATCTTCCTTAAAGACTGAATCAATTATTTTGCCCACTTCTTTATTGGATTGTCTTTTCATTATTGTAAGAGTTATTTGCATATTCTAAATACAGATCCCTTATCAGATATAAGATTTTCAAATCTTTTCTCTTATTCAGTAGCTTGACTTTTCACTTTATTGATGGTGACGTTTGAAGCAAAGACGTTTTTAATTTTGATGAAATATACTTAATATTTTTTTGTCTTTTGGTGTCATATCTAAGAAACTGTTGCCAAATCCAGTCACAAATGATACACCTATGTTTTTTTCTAAGTTTTTTTTAATAGTTTTAGCTCTTAAGTTTTGAGTTAATTTTGTATATATGCTATGAGGTAGAGGTTTAATTTTATTACTTTGCATGCGGACATCCATTTGTCCTAGTACCATTTGTTAAAAAGACTATTCTTATTCCATTTAATTGTTTTATACCCTCGTTGTATGTCGGTTCACCATAATGTAGCAATTTCTTTTTAGATTGTCAATTCTAATACATTGATCTATATGTCTATCCTTATGTCACTGTCCAATCAAATTTTATGAGACATCTTCCCTAGTCGTCTTGCAAATTACCACTCACTTATATAATAATAAAAAGTCACTGTAGGAGAACTTATCTTTACTCCTGTAGACATTTTTTGCTTCTTAAAAAGGAGACTTTTACCAACTTATGCCTTGCTGACTCCATGATCCAATGAGAAGTTAGGCTCAAAAAGCTAGAGTCCTGTTTCTTTTCTCCATTCATATCTTTAGTCTCTCACTCAGTGCCTCGCATATCCATTTTCATCAAATCTTGGTTGTGGGATCTGCTATCTACTATTTACTTCATTACGTTTTATGAACTTGTTATAAAGTGTAGACTCATCCATAAATTTCACCATGTAGGAAGGAAAAGATGAACTCTGGGCCTTCAGCTTTCCTGTTTTGAAATCTTGCTAATCCAGAATTGCAACTCACAATTAGATACTCTTTTGACCTGGTTCTTGTGTATAACACTGGTATTGATCCTGTTCTTGGCAGAGATCCTACATTCTCAGAAAACACAGGTGTCTTTATCTGTCTTCTTTTAGTTTAAATAGAATAATATGTACTTTAATAGCTCAATATGTAATTAATGGAATAAATATTTATTACATTATTTCCAGAATACAGCTATAAATTATCAGGTTTTACTTAAAGGAATTATCAGAGACAAATAGTAGATAATCAGTTTAAATTCCAAAAAAAATTTCAAAGCCTGTTTGTATGATCTAGGAAAGCTTTGTGGCACAACATAAAGACGAGACGGTCTTACTTACCTCCCCACATAAACAAGCTTCGAGTAAAATAAAGGAGAAGTTATATTCAATTTAAATAATGCCAAAGGATAGTACATTTCATTTTCTACTGAAAAGATTAAAAATGATTCCATAATGTTCTCTTTATTTCCTCACTGATGAAAGCAGAATAAAGATTGAGTATTAGATTGGTTAAAAAATACTCTAATCTGCCTATTTCTTTTAGAATTTCAGTTAATGGAAATCAGGTAAAAGGTCAAATTTTGGTTATTAAACTATTTCTAGTTTTTCAGCTATTATACTTAAAATCATATTGTCTCTCTGCTCGCGAGTTTTTCTTTTCCCCTAGCTTGTGGGGAAATTCTGGAAATTCTGGAAAGGTGTTCCTGCCAGTTGTAATAATTTGTAATTGAAGGGAATCTTAGAAAAATATCTTAAGAGAAAGGAAGAAGGTGGCAGAGTAAGAGGAGCCTAGTTTCAACTAATCCCTGAAGACTAACAGAACCAAAGTCCACTATTAGAGAGAAGAGGCCACATCAAAGAAGGTAGGAAGTACAGAGATGTGGTTTAGGAGAGAAACAGATCCTGGCGGCTGCAGAGGAGGGGAGTCATGGTCATGGAGAAGGGCAGGAGCGAGACACGGGTCTGCACAAAGAGAACGTTTCCCTGTAGCCACTGACTACACAGGAAAGTGAGAGGAGTATAATGTCATGAGTTCTTACAACTAGGGGGACTTAAAACCTGGAATTCTAAAAGTCACTGGGTTTGGCTGGGATAGAGCCTGTAGGGCACTGTGCTGCTCTTGGAGAGAAGGCAGGCAAACCACCTGGGAACATGCAGCATGGAAACAGTGATCTGAACAGTGTCTGGGGCATACAGTAGGGAAATTACTCAGTCTTCTCAGAGCATTTCCCTGAGAGGCAGTGTTCACAGAGACCCCTCTCTAGGAACAAAGGAACCAGCTTGTACCATTTCCCTCCAGTGCCCCTCAGCACAAGCACAGAGCCATCTGTGGGACACAGTGCAGCTCTGACACTGGCTGCCTAATCTGCTTACACCGAGCACCATCCCCTTGCACTCCAGAGGAACTGCCCTGCTCAATCATTCTTGCCTCAGTTCCACCACAGCAGGCCTTTCCCCCCAGAAAATCAGCACAAGTCCCTGCCCACACCACATCTGACCAGATTCGGGAGGGCCTCAGTTCCAGTGGAGGTGGTGTCAGGTCTCATTTCACAAGCACACCAGAGCACACCTAGTTAAAAGTTGCTACCTTCAGGCCAGGTACTAAACACTGCCCACAGCAGTGAGGGAGAGCCTCTGCAGATGTCTGGCCTGAAGGACAGAGCAGCCAGAACACAACAGCAGAGTGCATGCAGCGCACACTAGAGATTCTCCCCTAAGCATGAGACCCTGGGCACTACATGACGTCTTTTTTCATAAGTCCATTACTTTCGGGAGCAGATGATGTAACTGGCTTTTTTAACACAGAGAAGCTGGTAGAGACTTAGATAAAATGAGAAAACAGAGGAATTTATCTCAAACAAAAGAACAGGATAAGGCCATGGGTCCAGAGATTGAAGTGAGACAGATGTAAATATCATGCCTGATGGAGGATTTAAAGCAGTGATCATAGGGATACTCACTGGACTTGAGAAAAGAACGGACAACATCAGTGAGATCCTTACAACAGAGATAAAAGAGCTAAAAAAGAATCAGAGATGAAGAGTGGAATAAATGAGATAAGAAACACACCTAATGCAATGAACAGCAGGCTGGAAAAAACAGAGGAACAAATTAACAACTTAGAAGTCAAAGTAATGGAAAGCAATGAAGCCAAAGAAGGGAGAGAAAGAAGAATTATGCAAAATGAGACCAGACCTAGGGAACTCAGTGACTCCATCAAATGTAATAACATTCATGTTATAGGAGTCCCAGTAGAAGAAGAGAGAAAAAAGGTGTAAGAAAAGTTGTTTCTAGAAATAATAGCAGAAAACTTCCCTAATCTAGGGAAGGCAAAAGACATCAAGATCCAGGAGACACAGAAAACTATCAAAATCAACAATAGTAGGCCAACACCAAGACCTATTGGAATTGAATTTGCAAAATATACTGATCAAGAAAACATCTTAAAAACAGGAAAGCAAGTCAGTAACTTCCAGGGGAAACCCCTTAAGGCTAGCAGGAACTTTTTCAGCAGAAACTTTGCAAGCCAGAAGGGAGTGGTATTATCTATTCAACGTGGTGAATGGGAAAAATCTGTAGCCAAGAATACTCTATCCATCAAGCCTATTACTCAGAATAGGAGAGATAGAGTTTCCCAGATTAAAAACTAAATGAGTTTGTGACTACTAAACTAGCCCCACAGGAAATATTAAAGGGGACCCTTTGAGTGGAAAGAAGAGACCAAATGTGACAGTATAAGGGCAGGAAGCACAAAAGTAGCAAAAATGAACATTTACATAAAAACTAAGTTAAGGAACTCAGGAAAAAAGGATATAAAATATAATACCTTACCTAAAGCATGGGGAGAAGAGAAAAGAAAGGGCTCAAACTTAAAGACCAGCAGCTTAATATAGACTGCTATATGCAGAAGAGGTTATATACAAATTATATATCAAAAACCACTAATAGTGGTGCCTGGGTGGCTTAGTTGGTTAAGCATCTGACTTGATCTCAGCTCAGGTCATAATCTCAGGGTTGTGAGATTGAGCCCTGCACTGCTCTCTATTCCAGCCATGGAGTCTGCTTAAGATTCCTTTCCCTCTCCCCACTCCACTCATGCCATCTCTAAAAAGAAAACAAAACCACTGATAAACACTCAAAGAGGAGAAAGAAATCCAAATATATCACTAAAGAAAACCAGTAAAACATCGAAGACACAAAAAATGGTCAGAGAAAATCTCTAGAAACAACCACAAAGCAAGTAGTAAAATGAGAAATACATATCTATCAATAATTACTTTGGATATAAATGGGGTAAGTGCTCTAATCAAAAGACATAGGATGTCAGAGTGGATTAAAAAAAAAGAAGAAGAAGAAGAAAAAACAAGACCCATGTATAAGCCGCTTGCAAGAGCTTTCTTTTTGTCATAAGGACACCTGCAGATTGGAAGTCAAGGGATGGAAAAAACATGTATCTTGCAAGTGGATATCAAAAGAAAGCCAGAATAGTAATACTTATGTTGGACAAAATAGAGTCTGAAAGAACGACTATAGTAAGAGACAAGAGCACTATATCATAATAAAGAGGACAGTCTGACAGGAAGAAGAACTATCTATTGTAAATATTTATGCACCCAACATGGGATCACCCAAGTACATAAAACAATTAATGACTAAAATAAAAGAACTAATTGATAATAATACAATAATACTAGGGCCCTTTAATTTTATTATATATGTTTTAAATGAAATTCATTGCTTTTATTCCTAATTGCAAAAGTATCCATGAAGACAATGTACAATTTGGATATTTTAGGAAGGAATAGAAATAATCAATAGTTTATTCTTCTAATCCAAGAGCATGGAATGGTCTTCCATCTTCTTGTGTCTTCTTCAGTTTCTTTAATGAGTGTTCTGTAGTTCCTCGAGTACAGATCCTTTACCTCTTTGGTTAGGTTTATTCCCAGGTATCTTATTGTTCTTGGTGCTATAATAAATGGAATCGATTCTCTAATTTCCCTTTCTGTATTTTCATTGTTAATGTATAAGAAAGCCACTGATTTCTGTACATTGACTTTGTATCCTGCCACGTTACTGAATTGCTGTATGAGTTCTAGTAGTTTGGGGGTGGAGTCTTTTGGGTTTTCCATATAAAGAATCATGTCATCTGTGAAGACAGGGAGTTTGACTTTTTCCTTGCCAATTCGGATACCTTTTATTTCTCTTTGTTGTCTGATTGCTGTTGCTAGGACTTCTAATACTATGTTGAACAAGAGTGGTGAGAGTGGGCATCCTTGTCGTGTTCCTGATCTCAACGGGAAGGCTGCAAGCTTTTTCCCATTGAGGATGATATTTGCTGTGGGTCTTTCATAGATAGATTTTATGAAGAAGAATGAACATTGTTAAAATGTCTATACTGCCTAGAGCAGTCTATACTTTTAATGCCATTCCGATCAAAATTCCACCGGTATTTTTCAAAGAGCTGGAGCAAATAATCCTAAAATTTGTATGGAATCAGAAGAGACCCCGAATCGCTAAGGAAATGTTGAAAAACAAAAATAAAACTGGCGGCATCACGTTACCTGATTTCAAGCTTTACTACAAAGCTGTGATCACCAAGACAGCATGGTACTGGCATAAAAACAGACATATAGACCAGTGGAACCGAGTAGAGAGCCCAGATATGGACCCTCAAGTCTATGGTCAAATAATCTTTGACAAAACAGGAAAAAATATCCAGTGGAGAAAAGATAGTCTCTTCAATAAATGGTGCTGGGAAAACTGGACAGCTATATGTAGAAGAATGAAACTCGGCCATTCTCTTACACCGTACACAAAGATAAACTCGAAATGGATAAAAGGCCTCAATGTAAGACAGGAACCCATCAGAATCCTAGAGGAGAACATAGGCAGTAACCTCTTTGATATCAGCCACAGCAACATCTTTCAAGATATGTCTCCAAAGGTGAAGGAAACAAAAGCAAAAATGAACTTTGGGGACTTCATCAAGATCAAAAGCTTCTGCACAGCAAAGGAAACAGTCAACAAAACAAAGAGGCAACCCGCGGAATGGGAGAAGATATTTGCAAATGACAGTACAGACAAAAGGTTGATATCCAGGATCTATAAAGAACTCCTCAAACTCAACACACACAAAAAGGACAATCATATCAAAAAATGGGCAGAAGACATGAACAGACACTTCTCTAATGAAGACATACAAATGGCTATCAGACACATGAAAAAATGTTCATCATCACTAGCCATCAGGGAGATCCAAATTAAAACCACATTGAGATACCACCTTACACCAGTTAGAATGGCCAAAATTAGCAAGACAGGAAACAACATGTGTTGGAGAGGATGTGGAGAAAGGGGAACCCTGTTACACTGTTGGTGGGAATGCAAATTGGTGCAGCCACTTTGGAGAATAGTGTGGAGATTCCTCAAGAAATTAAAAATAGAGCTTCCCTCTGACCCTGCAATTGCACTACTGGGTATTTACCCAAAAGATACAGATGTAGTGAAAAGAAGGGCCATATGTACCCCAATGTTTATAGCAGCAATGGCCACGGTCTCCAAACTGTGGAAAGAACCAAGATGCCCTTCAACGGATGAATGGATAACGAAGATGTGGTCCATATACACTATGGAGTATTATGCCTCCATTAGAAAGGATGAATACCCAACATTTGTAGCAACATGGACGGGACTGGAAGAGATTATGCTGAGTGAAATAAGTCAAGCAGAGAGAGTCAAGTATCATATGGTTTCACTTATTTGTGGAGCATAACAAATAACATGGAGGAAAAGGGGAGATGGAGAGGAGAAGGGAGTTGAGGGAAATTGGAAGGGGAGGTGAACTATGAGAGACTATGGACTCTGAAAAACAACCTGAGGGTTTTGAAGGGGCGGGGGGTGGGAGGTTGGGGGAACCAGGTGGTGGATATTAAGGAGGGCACGGATTGCATGGAGCACTGGGTGTGGTGAAAAAACAATGAATAGAGTTACGCTGAAAAGAAATAAAAAATTAAAAAAAAATAAAATGTGTAAAAAAAGAAATAAAAAAGGAAGCAAGAAAAAAAATCAATAGCTAGGCACTTTAACACACCACTTACATCAGTGGACAGATCAGAAAGTCAACAAGGAAACAGTGGCTTTATATGATGCACTGGACTGGGTGGACTAAGGAGATATATTCAAAATATTCCATCCTTAAACAACAGAATACACATTCTGCAACATTCTGTAGAATAGATCACATATTAGGCCACAAAACAAGTCTTTCTTTTTAAATTTAATTTTATTTTTTTTCAGTGTTCCCAAATTCATTGTTTATGCACCACACCCAGTGCTCCATGTAATACGTGCCCTCCATAATACCCACAAAACCGGTCTTAATAAATAAAAGAAGATTGAAGTCATACCATGCACCTTTTCTGATCATAATACTATTAAATTAGAAGTCAGCCACAGGAAACAATGTGAAAGACCACAAATACATGTTGGTTAAGTAACATTCTACTAAACAATGAATGGAGCAACAAGGAAATAAAAGAATAAATTTAAAAAAAATACATGGAAGCAAATGAAAATGAAAACACAATTGCCCAAACTTTTGAGATACAGTAAATATGGTTCTAAGAGGGAAGTATATAGCAATACAGGCCTACCTCAAGAAATCAGAAAAATCTACAACAACCTTACCTTCACCTAAAGAAGCTAGAAAAAGAACAACAAATGAAGCCTAAAGTCAGCAGAAGGAAGGAGATAATAAAAATTAGAGCAGTAGTAGTAGTAGGTGGCTCAGTTGGTTAAGCAGCAGACTCTTGATTTCAGCTCAGGTCATGATCTCAGAGACCTGGGATTGAGCCCTGCTTCTGGCTCTGTGCTCAGTGGGGAGTCTACTTGAGGGTTCTCTCACTCCCTCTCCATTTGATCCTCTCCCCACTTTCTCTCTCTCTCAAATAAATTTTTTTTAAAAATTAGAGCAGAAGTAAACACTATAGAAACTTAAAAAAGACAAAAATAGGAGAGATCAATGAAACCAGGAGCTGGTTTTTTAAAAAAAATTAATAAAACCAATAAGGCTTTAGCCAGAGTTATCAGAAAGAAGAGAAGAAGGACCCAAATAATATCACAGATGAGAGAGGAGAAATAACAACCAACACCACAGAAATGCAGACAATTATGAAAGAATATTATGAACAACTATATGCCAACAATTTGGACAATGTAGAAGAAATGGATAAATTCCTAGAAACATATAAATGACCAGCACTGAAACAAGAATAGAAAATTTGAACAGACTGAAAACCAGCGAAGAAATTGAATCATTAATCAAAAAACTATGATCAAACACAAGTCCGGGACCAGAGGCAAATTCTACCGAGCATTTAAAGGAAGAGTTAGTACCCATTCTCAAACTATTCCAAAAAACAGAAAAGGAAGGAAAAACTCCAAATTCATTCTATGAGGCCAGTATTACGCTGATACCAAAATGAGACAAAGACACCACAAAAAGAACTCTAAGCCAGTATCTTTGGTGAGCATGGATGCAAAAATCCTCAACAAAATACTCGCAAACTGAATCCAACAGTACATTAAAAAAAATCATCACCATGATCAAATGGGATTTATTCCTAGGTTATGGGGGTGTTTTAATATCAGCAAATCAATCATTGTGATACACCAAATTAATAAAAGGAGAAGAATCATCTGATCATTTCAAAAGATGTAGAAAAAGCATTTGAGGGGCACCTGGGTGGCTCAGTGGGTTAAATCCTCTGCCTTTGGCTCAGGTCATGATTCCGGTGTCCTGGGATCTAGCCCCGCATCGGGCTCCGTGCTGTGCTCAGAGGGGAGCCTGCTTCCCCCTCTCTCTCTCTGCCTGCCTCTCTGCCTACTTGTGATCTCTGTCCGTCAAATAAATAAATAAAATGTTTTAAAAAAAGCATTTGACAAAGTGCAACATCCATTCATGATAAAAAAGTACAACATCCATTCATGATAAAAACCCTCAACAAAGTAGGTTTAGAAGGAATGTACTTCAACATAATAAAGGTCATATATAAAAAATGCACAGGTAATGACATTCTAAATGGGGGAAAACAGAAAGAAAAACTTCTTAGATCTTGCTTCTAGTTATGGGCTTCTTCTCATTAGCACTGTTTGTCATTATTAAATTAATCTTAGGGGCACCTGGGTGGCTCAGATGGTTTGTCTGCCTTTAGCTCAGGTCATGATCTCCAGGCCCTGGGATTGAGTCCCATGTTAGGCTCCCAGCTCAGCAGGGAGTCTGCTTCTCCCTCTCCCTCTGCCTCTCCCCCTGCCTGTGCTCTGTCTCTCCGTATCTCTCCCAAATGAATAAATTTTAAAAAATTTAAAACAATTAATCTTAACATTTACTACTTCCCACTTTAATGGAGACCAATTTCTACTATATAAATTATGTATTTTATTAACTCTTTTTGTCATCCATTTTTCTGTTTGTTTTTTCTTAACAAACTCCCCAAAGTTTAGTGGCTTAAATAAATAACATTTATTTCGTTCACAAATCTACTGTTAGGAAAAGTGTGGCCAGGACAGCTTGTTCTCTTCCCCTAGCTTCAGGTGGGGCAGCTGAAAGTCTTGGGGCTGGAACTGTTTGAAGATTTGTTCACTCACATCTGGTGGTGCCTAGGGCTATAGTTGGGGCAGGCAGCCAAAACACTGACACTGGCACACTAGCCTCTTTGTGGCCTGAACTTTCTTACAAGATGGGGGGCTCAATTCCAAGGAAGCTGCCTGAGCTGCAGAGCAAGGCAGAAGCTCTGTTGTCTTTTGTAATCTAGCCTTGGAATACACAGAGCATCACATTCACCATATTCTGTTAGGAGAAAGTCACGAAGGTAGGCCCATGGTCTTTTTTTAAATGGAATGAATATTTAAAAACCTATGGACACATTTAAAAAGCAGCATGATTTACCCACTGGCCACAATTTTTTTGTATTCCTCCCACATGAAAAATACACTCACCTTCCCCCCATACCTCCCACAAATCTCAGTTCTCCTGGCATTGGGTTTAAGCTTGAGTCCAAGATCTTACCATCTTAATCAGGTACAGCAGGGATAAGGTACCTGAAGTATAGTCCCTTGAGTGCAAGTCCTCTCCATCTGAGCACTTGGGAATTAAGGAAGGCAGTTCTCTACCACTCCAAATGGAACACTCTGGTAACCTGCTCAGGACTCTCCCATTGAAAGAAAATGGGAGGCACACCAGTCCACAGCAGTTTTGAAACACACCCTGAAGCATGCTGTCAGTTCTTCAGTTAGGACTTAGTCCTAACCATGGGAATGCTTCTCCATGGCTGTTTGCTTTACTCTTGGAGCTCTTGGTTCTGTCCTTTTCATAAGGAATGACCTGTGTTTGTAGCTTCTTTCTCAGCTTGCTTCCTCCTGGTGGGACTTCTAAGACTCAAAGGCCTATTTTTAGTTTGTACTATCTTGGTCTCTTTTAGTCCAAGCTCGCAAACAGTGTTTTTGCTACTGTAATTATCTTAGTATTTTGAATTTTCCGTGAATATGATTGGATTTCATGCCATTAGAAAAGCCATTCTCCCGGGTCTTTTTGAGATAAGCTTTTCACCTCAGGTTTCCTGTGCAGCTCTCATTTGACAATGCGTTTCAAATTCTCCTACTCTTAAGATCCTTAAAGAAATTTGAGGCACACCTTAAATCCTTCTCAAGTCTTAATAAAGGGTTTATAGTTTTGGCTTCATCCATAGGCCATGTCTTCCTGGATTTGCTTTTAACCCAGAAACCATCTCTTTCTTTTAGCGTTATTTGACAATACAGCATGTGGAGAGGCTGTAAATGAGGAACAGATAGATGAACCCAGTAAGTCCTGGTTCCTTCATATTGAATAGTCTTTCTTTAGCTTATCTCTCCTATCAGTTTTACTTTCAAGTGGTTTGTGGCACGAGTTCCTTTCCCTCTAGTGTCGTTTTCTTCCCTTGTCTAGAAGCCTTTGCTGTAAGCCTCTTCAGGGGCCATCAGGTTTCCACTAACAGTCTCTTGGAAGCCCTTTTGGTTTTCATTCTTACTCTTCTCCACTTCGCACTCTTACTCTTCTTTCAGGTTCCACCCACCTCCTGGTTCGAAGAAGGTTTAGTTTTAGTTTTTTGGTTTTTTTTTTTTTAATGGCAGCACCCCATTTTAATATCAGTATCTGTGCCAGTTATTTATTGCTGTATAATAAACCATCTCAAAACCTAGTGGCTCAAAACAGCATTTATCTTGTTCACAAATCTTTGGACAAGGCTGAGGAAGGCCAACTCATTTCTTCTTCATTTGGCCTCACCTGGGGTGACTGGAAGCTGGGAACTAGAATCATCTAAAACCTTGTTCCTGCACATGTTTGGCTGTTGAGGCTGGCTTTTGGCTAGGTGGTTAGCTAGGGCAGTCTCAGCTGGAATATTTGCATGAAGACTCACTAGGTAGCCTGGGCTTTCCCACAACAGCTGGATTCTAAGGGTGAGGTTTCCTAGAAGAAGAAAGTCAGATGGAAGCTATATCACATTTTCTAACCTAGCCTTAAAAATCACACAGCAGTTCTGCCATATTCTGTTCACTAGGAACCAGTTACTAAGGCTAGCGCACATTAAGGGGAGGGATTGTCATGGGAGAAGTGTCAATTTATAAAACCACCACATCCACTCACCTTGTCTTTCCAATCATATCTAAAGGAAAGGAGTTCTTCCCAACTGGAAGAAAGTTTTTTGGTTGAAACTGAAACTCCAGCAAGTTTTTTGGCTGTTTTCATTGCTTAGTATATTCTCTTATTTTGTGGGAAGTAACAAAGGACTATAACACTGTCGAGTTAAGGAATTTTTTTTTTTTTTTGTCGAAAAATATATGGATCATCTCACTAAATTTTTTTCCCCACTAATTTTTTTTTACTGAGAGATGTGCTTTCTTAACCTTGTGAATCATTTCTCCTCAGAATGCAATTCAAATTAGCATAAAACATTTGTAATTCAGAAAAAGGCTGATGGCATTAGAATCAGTATTTATAGATTCATTAATTAGAGTCTTATTTTCAAAGTCTTATTTTGGTAAGCATTTATTGGCTCAGACCTACATAAGTCTATATGGTATTCCTAAAACTTCTTTAAAAATTATGGAGTACGAGGGCACCTGGGTGGCTCAGTTAAGTGCCTTTGGCTTGGGTCGTGATCCTGGGATGCTGGCATTGAGCCCCATGCTGGGCTTCCTGATCAGTGGGGAGTCTGTTTCTCCCTCTCCCTGCTCTTGTGCTCTCGCTCTCTTGCTCTCTCTCCCTCTCAAATAAATAAATAAAATCCTTAAAAAAATTATGGAGTGTTAACGTGAGGGAAGGGTTCAGACACTTTCTATTAAGACGTGACTTACAGTTATTTTATGGAGGAAAAATCTGAAACAATCATAGAAAAATAAAAATATAAGAATCAAATACAAATGTGTGGCAAAGAGGATGACAGCAGAGATTGATTTTAGCAACTCCTAGTGGTTTTAATTTTGTTCTTGATTTTCTGAGTTATTTGAGGTTCCACATTCCAAGACTGTACAATATAGATAACATTTTGTTGAAAATGAACTTATTTTAAAATTTGAGCACCTGGCTGGAGCAGCAGTAACATATGTGACTCTTGATCTTGGGGTCGTGAGTTCAAGCCCCATGTTTGGTGCAGAGATTTAAAATCTTTAAAAAAAAATTTGGCGCCTTAGTTTTGCATTAGACTTGTTTCACTCTACATCTAAACTGTATTATTTTATTAATGCAGGTTGATGATCTTACAGCAAAACTGGAAACTATGTCTTCAAAAAACCAGGTTCTTACTCAGAAATTATCATCTATGAAAGAAATACAGATGAAATGTGAAAACCTAGAGAAGAATAAAAAGAACTTGGAACAACGAGTAGTAAACCTCAGAAGTTGTGTAGAAGTCAACGTGGTAGAATACAGTAAAATAGAACAATATAAACAGGAGTTTGAAGAAAGGACAAGATTGACCCTAGCAGAAAAATTAAAAGAAGTCGATAGATTTTTAGAGGTTAATTTATTTGTCTATAAAATGCTTTAATTCATTTCACTGCAAATTACATTTTGGTTATAGGCAGTGTAGAGTTTTCCTCTACTTCCTTTATAGCAATTTGGTAAATTAATGGAAGCATTTGTTCCTTCCCTTTCAAAATTTCAGTTTTCATCATTATTCACACTAAATTGATCTTTCAGAATGATTCACAGTAGAAAGTTATTTTATTTTTTAAGACCAGTTAGTATAAAATAAGGCTATTGAGAGGAAAAGAAAAAATTGTGCTTTAAAAATTTTTACCATGGAGTACATGGGTGGCTCATTCGGTTGCTTGTTTGGGCTCCATTCTGGGCATGTCTGCATAAAAGAAATGGTACCGTACTTGGATTATTCTTTTTTTTATATTAAGTATCTAATTTATTTATTTGGAAAGCACGAGTGGGGGATGGACAGGTAGAGAGAAAATTCCAGGCATACTTCATGCTGAGTACGACACAGGGCTTTATCCCAGGACCCTGATATCACTATCTGAGCAGAAACCAAGAGTCAGGCACTCAGATGACTGAGTCAGCCGGGCACCCCATGTACCTCAATTATTCTTAAGTTGTATTGTTCACATTTTAAAAATTTAAATGATTTTATTATTCTTTGAATTATCAGATTGCATGAGTTTTCATGTAAGAATGAACATTATTCACATTTAATTCAGCTTCACATTAATGATAAATATTTTTACATTTCAGCTTTTTTTTCACTTTAAAAATTGCTCTCTGAATCATTGACACAAAACTAAAAGAAAGAAATCTACTGTAATAACCCAGATTGTAACAATTTTAAAACTATGCTTTTAATTTGCTTTAGACACAAGTAGCATTTCAAGAAAGCTTAGCACAGTTAAGAGAAAATAATAATGCTTCAGTAAGAAGTCAAATGGAACTCAGAATTAAAGAGCTGGAATTTGAATTATCCAAAATGAAAACTTGTCAAGATGTTACTAAAACAGAATTGGACAGATACAAGCACCTCTACCTAGAAGAAGTAAAACATCGAATGTCATCGACAAATGAACTGAACAAGTAAGTTAAAACAATCATGGAAAGTAGAGTTAGCTTATGAATTTGCCTCTAAACCATAATTTTTTTGGAGCCACGTTCATGAGAACAGTAGTAAGTGAAAGCCAACTAGATACTATAATTTTGAAAAATGATGTTTGTAAATGAACTTACTGTTGAAATGTTAGTCCAAGACAGTTTGCATTTCTCTCATTTTTGGTTTTAAATGATTTTATTTTTTTCCCTTGAGTATTTTCAGTTAATCTGATCTTCTAGTCTTTAAACTAATTGTTTGAAGGTTTATAATTTAGACAGCATATTATTATAAAATTGTCAGAATTATCCTAAATAGAAATGAGTTTATTAATATTTATTTATTAATGTTAGTTTATTTTTGGAAGAGTGCATCTTTAACCCAAAAGGTCCAGACGGAAAGGGCAGATTCCACCTCCACTACCCTGGTATCTGTGTTATAACCTAATTGCCTCTGGAGCTGTTTCAGTTCTTTCTGATCACAACTCTGCCATCTACTTCTCCCCTAGCAGTTGTTCGTCTAAATTATTCCTCAGTGCCAAATGCCCAATTTCTCTGAGGTAATGTGTGAAGTGTGCAAGAGTGGTGAAAGCCAATGCTTGAAAAATGTCTTTGAGGGATGTTTTTTTATTTGTATTTTCCTTTAGAGATTTTACATATCTATTTGACAGAGAGAGCAAGTGAGCACAAACAGAGGGGAGCAGCAGGCAGAGGGTGAGGGAGAAGCAGGCTTCCCGCTGAGCAGGGAGCCCAGTGTGGGGCTCAATTCCAGGACTCTGGGGTCCTGACCTGAGCTGAAGGCAGATGGTTAACTGACTGAGCCACCCAGACCCCCCAGGATGGTTTATTTTTGCAGCTCTAAACTGTTTTACTAAATATAAGTATGTGTCATGGCATCCCCAAGAATCTTTGAAGTACAACCATTCCAGAAGGCAGCAGGTATTACCTGTTAAGCCATGGACATCACTGATAGCCATTTCTCTCCCTCCTTAATTTGAATTACTTGTTAGTTAGGAACCCTAGAAATATATGTACTTCTTGAGAACAGTTTTAAACCTATAATTATACATAGTAGGTCTGCTCTGTCACATTTACCATGTTAAAACACTATTTAATGGCACATTCTGTTTACTATTATGGAAACTTAAAGAAATGCAAGTAACTTAGGACTGATTGGGGAGAGATGAAATACTAAGCACTGTGTTTTGTAATCTGAACAGGACTAGTGAGAGGCTGGCAGAGACCAGTACCAAACTTCTGGTGGAGAAGCAGCAGAAGCAACCTTTGCTTGACACTATTAATATGAGGCCAGCCCTAGATCTGCCTTATGGTAGAAATGTTAATCATAACAGTTCACTATTCAATAGAAATGTTGCTCTAAGAGAAGACGTGGTGATTCATACCTCAAACTCACGGCGTTCAAGTAATGACATCGGGCCTTTCTTGACCAAGGTTAGTTATATTATCTTTCCTTTTTTTCCTTGGGTTTCAGATTTCTGATATAATTTTGTTTTTAATTTGGTAAAATTCTGAGTTGTTTAGCTAACCAATACATACTAAGTAAAAGTCATAATTATTTGTGCTAATAAAGAAATGAGACAGGGGCACCTGGGTGGCTCAGTGGGTTAAAGCCTCTGCCTTCAGCTCAGGTCATGATCCCAGAGTCCTGGGATCGAGCCCCACATCAGGCTCTCTGCTCAGCGGGGAGCCTGCTTCCTCCTTTCTCTCTGCCTGCCTCTCTGCTTACTTGTGATCTCCCTCTCTCTCAAATAAATAAATAAAATCTTAAAAAAAAAAAAAGAAAAAGAAATGAGGCAAAAATTTTGACTTTTTTTCTTAGTTCCTGGAGCTCTTACTTTCAAGAGATACCTATTAGTACCTTTATTTGATAAATATAACAAAACTGACATATTTTATTATTTTTTCAAGATTTTATTTATTTTAGAGAGAGAGTGTACAAGAGGGGGAAAGAGCGTGAGACTCTGAAGCAGACTTCATGCTGAGTGTGGAACCCTACATGGGGCCCAGTCTCACACCCCTAAGATCAGAACCTGAGCCGAAAACAAGAGTCAGACACTTGACTGAGTTACCCAGGTACCCCAAAATGGACACATTTAATTTTCTTGAAAACCAACATCTAAATTCAATTTTAGAAAGTAAATATTATTGCTCACTAATGAAATCTATACTTAGATGTTTTGACTAATTTCCTGTTTGGCAATGGTTCATAACAATTTTAAAGATTGATATTACCCATTTTTCCCACCCCTATGTATAAATGAACAACAAGAATCCAAACACTTAATCACATATGGATATTTATTACTTAAAAGAATCCATGATAAGTCCTTTTTATGATTTAAATAAACTTGTAATGCTAAAGAGATTAATTTTTCTTTTTAAGTTGTAATTGTTGTCATTTTCTCACCTGAGAGTACATCCTTAATTGTTATCTTACTTGGAGCATTTTTTAAAACTTATAACACTTCGGGACGCCTGGGTGGCTCAGTTGGTTAAGCGGCTGCCTTCGGCTCAGGTCATGATCCCAGCGTCCTGGGATCGAGTCCCACATCGGGCTCCTTGCTCCGCGGGGAGCCTGCTTCTCCCTCTGCCACTCTGTCTGCCTGTGCGCTCTCTCTCTCTCTCTCTCTGACAAATAAATAAATAAAATCTTAAAAAAAAAAAAAAACTTATAACACTTCTATTTCAATTTTTACAAAATGTCTTGCTGAGCAATTGTAGAGCATTTTCTAAATCGCTAAATCAAGCAAATACAGGATTCTTTTTTTTTAGAGAGAGAGAGAGAGTGAGAGAGAGTGTGTGCAAGCCGGTGGTGGGGGGTGAGGTGCAGAGGGTAAGCAGGCTCCATACTCAGTACAGAGCCTGATGCAGGGCTCAGTCTCAACAATTCTGAGATCATGACCTGAACCAAAGTCAAGATCAGATCCTTAACTGACTGAGCCACCCAGGTGCCCCACAATTGGAATTTTTCAAATGAAGTTCACGTATATCTACCATGCCATCACTTGAATGATTGATGACTAAGATGGTCTTTAAGTAGCAGCTGGTTTCCATTGTGTATCATTGTTATTAAAATATCCATTTCAATCAATGTACATAGGTTTATGGTTTTGAAAGTATATTCATGGTTTTACTAAGGTAGACAAAGGTAGCATAGGCTCATGGTAAATGAGGCCTCAATCTTGTTCTTTTATTTGGTTTCCTTATTGTCTTGCTCTCTTCCCTTCTAATTTGAGGACTTTCTTTAGTGTTATGCTTGGTTGCCTTTCTTTTTCTTTTTTGTATATTATAGATTTTTGTGATCACAATGAAGTTCATATATAACATCCCATGCATATAGAAGTCTATTTTAAGTTGATGGTTACTTAAGTTTAAACACATTTTAAAAACACCACATTTTTCCACCCACCTTGTTTTATGTATTTGATGTCTTAGTTTACATCTTTTTATTTTGTGTATCCCTGAACTAATTACTGTAGATATAATTGTTGTTACTACTTTTGTCTTTTAACATTCATACTGGCTTTATAAAAGTGCTTGATCTATTACTTTTATTGTATGTTTGCTTTTACCAATAAAACTCTTTCTTTCATAATTTTCTTATTTCTAGTTATGGCCTTTTCTTTCTTTCTTCTTTCTTTCTTTCTATCTATTTTGGAGAGCAAGCGAGAGAGAACACAGATGGGAGGGGAGGGCCACAGAGAGAGGGAGAAGCAGACTCCCTGAGCATGGGGCCTGGTGTGGGGCTTGATCCTAGGAGGTCCCTTAATTAACCTGTCCTCATTTAAAAAATTCATTTATCTTTTTGTTTTTTGTCTTGGATGATTTCTGCTACCCTGTCGATCACTGATCTGTTCGTCTGCAGCTTTTAATCTGCTGTTGAGTCCCTCTTGTGTATTTCTCATTTTAGTTATTGTATTTTTCAGCTCTGATTCGTTCTTCTTTATATTTTCTCTTTGTTGAAGTTCTCACTGAATCCATGCATTCTTCTCCCAAGTTTGCTGAGCGTTTTTATGACCAGTACTTTGAACTCTTTATCAGATAGATCACTTATCTCTGTTTCATTTAGTTATTGTTCTGAAGTGTCGTATTGTTCTTTCATTTGGAACATATTCCTCTATCTCCTCATTTTGTCTGACTTCCTGAGTTTATTTCTGCAATTGTTCTTTTCAACTTTTTCCCTCTTTAAAGTATGTTGCTTTGAACAATGAATGTTAGGTATCAAGTCAAGGAAGAAGAAACCCTTTCTAAGTATTGTCTGATCATTTTTCTTGTTGGAACTGTGGTGGAGTAGGTGGCAGATGACATTGCTCTTCTTTTTCTGAGTTGAGGACACAGGAGTCAGGCAGTTGGAGATAAGCCTAGTGACTTTAATACATACTAGCAAATTGGAGGATGTGGCTTAGGTATGTAGCCACAGCAAACTTCCTAATGCTTTATTCCAAATTAGGCACTTCCACACACAGTTGTAAATGGAAGGAAGAGGTGTTTGATGCCCAACCCACAAAGATGAAAGCAGACCTCAATTCATGTTACTATGGCAGGCATAGCTTTTCAGAGAAGAGATCTGGAAGCACATAGGCACTGCTGAGTGCCTTCTCCCAAATTCACCCACTAGGTAAATCTCCTTTCCTGTCACGAAGAAGGCAGAGAAATGTTCTCACATGGAAATGAAGATTTACCTGTAATTTCTGAGTGAATTTAATTTATAATTAAAGTTAATTGTGTCTTTTGTACATATGAACTAATGGAGAGGCTAGATGGCAAAGAGAAATCTGTTCAGTGTTTTAAATTTTGCTATAAATAACTCACAACATAGGTAACTCATTTGTTGATTGATTTTGATAAACCAAGTTTTATTTGAAGGAAATGAATAATTCTTTCAAGGAAGAATTTCCTCAGGGTCAGGTTCTTTGGTTCAACTAACGATTTTCTCCTTCAAGTTCCCTGTCCCTTCAAGTTAAAAAAAAAAATTGTGCTTATAAATTGAGTATATTGACTGTTACTAATAGGAGTTAAGATAACTTCTCTTCCTTTATTTTTGTTCATGACTATAAAAATTTATAGTTTAGTTAGAAAGCTGTTTTCTGCCTAATGCCTTAACTTTATTGAGCCACATGACAAAGTTTTATGTATTCATTTCCTCTGAGTTCTAGTTAAAAATGCATGTATTTTTCCTGAATATGAGGAAGTAACTGGCATAAAACTCTAGGCTCAGTAAGACCTAAAACACATTCCTGGCCTGCAACTAGGTGGTTTTTTGACCTCAGACAAACTACAATCTCTCAGAGGCCTTTTTGTCTCTTATGTAAAATTAGGGACTTTGACTAAGTTAGTGACTTTTATACCTCTGGGGAAATATTTTTTTTCCAAAGAATAGAAATTAACTTTTTTTTAAAAATTAAACTGTATTATATAAGACAGAGACAAGTAGAGCTGTTTAGCTAAAAGAGAGATGAGACTACACCTGTAGACTTCCTTGTCCCTCAATCCTGCTGTGTCCCAGTGGAACCTTAGATTTCTATGAGCCATAGTTTGAAAACTAACAGTTATGAGAAAATCCTTCTAGATAATAATTCTTTGAATTAAAATTTGCTGATACCTTGCACATTGCTTTTCTGTGTATAGTTTTCTTACCCTCCTAATTTTTTGATAAATGGAAAAGTATAAATAAAATTGCAAATGCGTTCTCCTTATTAGTGGACGTCAAGCTATTTCTACCATCTAAACACAGTTCTCACCTGGAAATAAAGGTCACAGAAATAAATATTTAGGAAAAGTTTTGGGAAGATAGTAACATTACATTGGTAATTCCTTAAGTCATGTCATATAAAAAAGTGTTTTATATTTTACATAGTATTTATTAATGGTGTTATAAAATTGCTTCAACAAAAGTTTCTCCCATCAAGTGGTATTGAGTTATTAGTTTTACAAGGCTGCCTAGTAATGTTGTCAGATTATTAATTTTATAAGGCCTGAATATAATGTTATTGTCAAAAAGTGTTATGATCCCTCAAAAAATTAAAAATAGAAATGCAGTACCATGTGCCATTCAGTAATTACACTACTGGGTATTTATCCAAAGAAAATGAAAACACTAATTTGAAAAGTTATATGCACCCCTATGTTTTTTGAAACATTGTTTACAATAACCAAAGTATGGAAGCAACCTCAGTGTCCATCAATAGATGAATAGATAAAGAAGATGTGTGATACATACACAATGAAATATTTATTCAGCTATAAAAAAGAATGGGATCTTGCCATTTGTGACAACATTGATAGACCTAGTATTATGCTAAGTGAAATAACGCAGAGAAAGGCATATACCATATGATTTCACTTCTGCATGGAATCTAAAAAACTAAACTACTAATAGCCTACTGGTGACTGGAAGGCTTACTGATAACATAAATAGTTCATTAACACAGGTTTTGTACATTACATGTATTACATACTATATTCTCACAATAAAGCTAGAGAAAAAAATGTTAATGAGAAAAACACAAGAGAAAATACACTAAAGTACGGTATCAAAAAAAGTCCATGTCTAAGTAGAGTAGACCTGCATCATTCAAACCCACGTTGGTCAAGGGTCAGCTGTATATTACAAATATTCCCATCTAGAATTTTCTTACTTAGACCTTTCTCATGAAAGGTATCCTCTCACTGAATGCCCAAAATGGGGTCTAATGTAGGGTACTGAGGGTTGCCTGGGTGGCTTAGTTGGTTAAGTGACTGCCTTCAGCTTAGCTCATGATTCCTGGGTCCTGGGATAGAGCCCCACTTCAGGCTGTCTGCTAAGTGGGGAGTCTGCTACTTCCTCTGTCTCTGCCTCTTCCCCCACCCATGCTCTCTATTTCTCATTCTGTCTCAAATAAATAAGTCAATAAAATTGCTGGTATAAACGTTGGGGTTCAGGTGCCCCTTTGGATCAATATATTTATATCTTTGGGGTAAATCCATAGTAGTGCAATTGCCGGGTCGTTGGGTAGCTCTATTTTCAGCTCTTTGAGGAACCACCCTACTGTTTTCCAGAGTGGCTGCACCAGCTTACATTCCCACCAACAGTGTAAGAGGGTTCTGCTTTCTCTGCATGCCTGACAACATCTGTTGTTTCCTGACTGGTTCATTTTAGCCATTCTGACAGGTGTGAGGTGATATCTCATTGTGCTTTTGTATTTATTTCCCTGATGCCAAGTGATGTTGAGCATTTTTTTCACGTCTGTTGCCCATTTGTGTGTCTTTTTTGGAGAAATGTCTGTTCATTTCTTCTACCCATTTCTTGACTGGATTGTTTGTTCTTTGGGCGTTGAGTTTGATAAGTTCTTTATAGATTTTGGATACTAGCCCCTTATCTGATATGTCAATTGCAAATACCATTTTCCATTCTGTAGGTCATCTTTTAGTGTTGTCAGTTCCTTTTGTTGCTATGCAAAACCTCTTTATCTTGATGAAGTCTTTATTTCCCTTGCCTTTGGAGACATGTCTAGCAAGAAGTTGTTTTGGCCAAAGTCAGAGAGAATACAACCTGTGTTCTGTTCTAGGATTTTGATGGGTTCCTGTCTCACATGTAGGTCTTATATCCATTTTGAATCTTATTTTTGTGTGCGGTGTAAGAAGATGGTCCAGTTTAATTCTTCTTGCTTGTGGCTGTCCAGTTTTCCCAACACCATTTATTGGAATGACTATCTTTTGTTGCATTGGACATTCTTTCCTGCTTTGTCCCAGATTAGTTGACCATAGCGTTGAGGGTCCATTTCTGGGCTCTCTATTCTGTTCCATGGATCTCTGTGTGTGTTTTTGTGCCAATACCATACTGTCTTGATGATGAGAGCTTTGTCATAGAGCTTGAAGTCCGGAATTGTGATGCCACCAGCTTTGGTTTTCTTTTTCAACATTCCTTTGGCTATTTGAGGTCTTTCCTGGTTCCATACAAATCTTAGGATTATTTGTACCAGCTCTGAAAAAATGTTGATGGTATTTTGATAGGGATTGTGTTGAATGTATAGATTGCTCTGGGAAGCATAGACATTTTAACTGTATTTGTTCTTCCAATCCATGAGCATGGAAGGTTTTTCCCTTTCTTTGGGTCTTCCTCAGTTTCTCTCATAAGTGTTCTATAGTTTTCAGAGTGCTGATCCCTTGCCTCTTTGGTTGGGTTTATTCCTAGGTATCTTAATGGTTTTTGATGCAATTGTAAATGGGTTTGACTCCTTAATTTCTCTTTCTTCTATCTCATTGTTGGTGTATACAGATGCAACTGATTTCTGTGCATTGGTTTTATATCCTGCCACTTTGCTGAATTCCTGTAGGACTTCTAACAATTTTAGGGTGGAGTCTTTTGGGTTTTCCATGTAGAGTATCACATCATCTGCAAAGAGTGAGAGTTTGACTTCTTGCTAATTTAGATGCCTTTATATCTTTTTGTTGTCTGATTGCTGAGGCTAGGACTTCTAGTACTATGTTGAGCAACAGTGGTGGGAGTAGCTATCCCTGCCGTGTTCCTGACCCAGGGGGTAAAGCTTTCAGTTTTTCCCCATTGAAAATGATACTCACTGTGGGCTTTTATGATATTGAGGTATGTTCCCTCTATCCCTCCACCATGGAGAGTGTTAATCAAGAAGGGATGTTGTACTTTGTCAGATGGTTTTTCTGCATCTATTGAGAGTATCATATGGTTCTTGTCCTTTCTTTTATTAACGTATTGTGTCACACTGATTGATTTGCAGATGTTAAACCTCCCTTGCAGACCAGGAATAAATCCCACGTGGTCATGGTGAATAATCCTTTTAATGTACTGTTGGATCCTGTTGGCTAGTGTCTTGGTGAGAATTTTTGCATCTGTAGTCATCAGCAGTATTGGTCTGTAATTCTCCTTTTTGTGGAGTCTTTGTCTGGTTTTGGGATCAAGGTAATGCTGGCCTCATAGAGAGAGTTTGGAAGTTTTCCGTCCATTTTTATTTTTGGAGACAGCTTCAGAAGAATAGATGTTAATTCCTTTTTTCAATGTTTGGTCGAACTCTCCAGGGAAGCCATCTGGCCCTGGAGTTTTCTTTGTTGGGAGATTTTTGATGACTGCTTCAGTTTCCTTGCTGGTTATGGGTCTGTTCAAGTTTTTCTGTTACCATTTCTTCCAGGTTGCCTAATTTGTTGGCAAATAGCTGTTCATTATACATTCTTAAAATTGTTTGTGTTTCCTTGGTGTTGGTTGTGATCTCTCTTCTTTCATTCATGATTTTATTAATTTGGGTCCTTTCTCTTTTCTTTTTGCAAAGTCTGGCCGGGGGTTTATCGATCCTATTCCTTCTTTCAAAGAGCCAGCTCCTAGTTTTGTTGCTGTGTTCTACTGTACTTTCGGTTTCTATTTCATTGATTTCTGCTCTGGTCATTATTAATTCTCTTCTCCTGCTGGATTTAGGCTTTCTTTGCTGTTGTTTCTCCAGGTCCTTTAGGGGGAAGGTTAGGTGGTGTATTTAGGACCTTTCTTGTTTCTTGAGAAAGGCTTGTATTGCTCTATACTTCCCTCTTCGGGACTGCCTTGGCTGCATCCCAAAGATTTTGAAGGGTTGTGTTTTCATTTTCCTTTGTTTCCATGAATTCTTTTACTTGCTTGTTAATTTCCTGGTTGGCCCATTCATTCTTTAGTCGGATGCTCTTTAGCCTCCGTGTATTTGAGTTCTTCCCAAATTTCCTCTTGTGATCGAGTTCAAGTTTGAAGGGACTGTGGTCTGGAAATACGGAGGGAATGATCCCAAACTTTTGGTACCGGTTGAGACCTGATTTGTGACCCAGTATGTGATCTCTTCTGGAGAAAGTTCCATGTGCCCTGGAGAAGAATATGTATTCTGCGGCTTTGGGATAGAGTGCTCTGAATACATCTGTGAAGTCCATCTGGTCCACTGTGTCATTCAAAGCCCTTGTGTCCTTGTTGATCTTCTGCTTAGATGACCTGTCCATTGCAGTGAGTGAAGTGTAAAAGTCCCCTACTATTTATTGTATCATGCTCGATGTGTTTCATTAATTTTGTTATTAGTTGGCTTATGTAATTGGCTGCTCCCATGTTAGAGGCATAAACCTTGACAATTGTTAGATCTTCTTTTTGGAGAGACCCTTTAATTATGACAGTGTCTTTCCAAATCTCTTACGACGGCCTTTGGCTCAAAATCTAATTTGTCTGATAGAAGGATTGCCACCCTGGTTTTCTTTTGATGTCCATTAGCATGGTAAATGGTTTTTCCACCCCCTCACTTTCAATCTGGAAGTGTCCTTGGGTCTAAAACGAGTCTCTTGCAGATAGCATATTGATGGGTCTTGCTTTTTTATCCAATGATACCCTATGTCTTTTGCTTGGGGAATGTGGCCCATTGACTTTCAGGGTAACTATCGAAAGATATGAATCAAGTGCCATTGTATTACCTGTAATGTCATTGTTTCTGTATATTGTCTCGGTTCCTTTCTAGTCTATCTCACTTTGGGGCTCTCTCTTTGCTTAAAGGATCCCCTTTAGTATTTCTTGCAGGGCTGGTTTGGTGGTCACAATTTTTTTAGTTTCTGTTTGTCCTGGAAATTCTTTATCTCCCCTTCTATTTTGAATGACAGCCTTGCTGAATAAAGTATTCCTGGCTGCATATTGTTCTGGTTTAGCACCCTGACTGTACCATGCCAGTCCTTTCTGGCATGTCCTGAGCTGCTTTCTGGATTTTTCTCTTTGTCTCTGAAATTTGCAAGCTTCACTACTATATGTCGAGGTGTTGGCCTATTCTTATTGACGTTGAAGGGGGTTCTCTCTGCCTCTTGGATTTGAATGCCTTTTTCCTTCCCCGGATTACAGAGGTTCTCTGCTATAATTTCTCAGATATACCTTCTGCCACACCTCCTTTCCTCCTCTTCTGGGATTCCAGTTATTCTAATATTGTTTTGCTTTATGGTATCACTTATGTCTTGAATTCTCCCCTCGTGATCCAATAATTGTTTATCTCTCTTTTTTCTCAACTTCTTTATTCTCCATCATTTTGTCTTCTATGTCACTACTTCTCCTTTCTGTGTCATTTAGTCTAGCAGTTAGAGCCTCCAATTTCTAAAATTTGAAATAGTTAATATTTATTAGTTAATTACAGCTCAGTAAGTCTGTAAAAGATAAGTAGTGTTTTATTTCACCATTACCCATTATGTACGTGATGAATTTTTTAAAATTTCTATTCAATTAGCTGATACATGATATATCAGTTTCAGATATAGTGTTCAGTTAACCATCAGTTGTATATAATACCCAGTGCTCTACACATCACGTGCCCTCCTTCATGCCCATCACCCAGTTACCCCACCCCATCCCACCTCCTCTTCAGCAAACATCTGTTTTTTTCCTATAGTTAAGAGTCTCTCGTGATTTGTCTCCCTCTTTGATTTCTTCTATTTAATGTTCCCTCCCTTCCCTTATGATTCTATGCACTGTTTCTTACATTCCCCATATGTATGAAACAATATGATAATTGTCTTTCTATGATTGACTTATTTATCTCAGTATAGTGCCCTCCGTTTCCATCCACATCAGTGTAAATGGTAAGAGTTCATCCTTTTTGATGGCTTCATAATATTCTATTGTATTTATATATACACCACATCTTCTTTATCCATTCATCTGTTGATGGACATTTGGGCTGTTTCCACAGTTTGGCTATTGTGGAGATTGCTTCTATAAACATTGGTGTCCAGGTGCCCCTTCAGATCAGTATGTTTGCATCTTTGGGGTAAATACCTTGCAGTAGAATTCCTAGGTCATATTTTTAACTTCTTGAGGAACCTCCAAACTGTTTCCGGAGGTAGAGCCTCCATTTTTTTTTTATTGCATCTCCTTAATAACCTTTTGATTTCAACTTGGTAATATTTTTGTTCTTTTATTTCTGCGGAAAGGGATTCTCCAGTGTCTTTTGTGCTTTGTTCAAGCCCAGCTAGTATTTTTATAGTTGTTATTCCAAACTCTAATTCTGCCATCTTACTTATATCCATACTGATTAGGTCCCTGCCAGTCAGTAGTACCTCCTGTTCTCTTATTTCAGGTGAGTTTTTCCATCTAGTCATTCTGTCTAGAGAAGAATAGAAAATGAGAGAACAAAATACTAAAATAACAAAAACAACCCCAGAGAAATATAATCTTAAACCGATGAGAAGAGACCAGAAACCAAAATAAATAAATAAATAAAAGAAAAATTTAAAAAGAGAGAGAATATAATCGGACAGGTGTTGAGAACAGAGCAATACACTAGATTCTGGGTATATTTTGGTCTGTTTGCTGGAGGGAACTACATCCCAAAATTGTAAAGAAAGAAGAAAATAACGTTAAACACTATGAAAGGATAGAATGTAACTATAAAAATTGAAATTAAAAAAGTTTAAAAAACCTGAGATGATAAAATGAGAAATTGGTTGAAATGGAAAAAGAAAAAGAAAATTAAACTTGAAAGGTTAAGGAGCCATGAGTCCTATATAGTATTTTCCCCCAGCACTAGAGTTTTTCAGTTCTCTGTGATTGGTTAAACTTGATTCTAGGGGGAAGTTGCTGCTGATTTTCTGGAGGAGGGGCCTGTTGAGCTTGAGCTGATTCTCAGAGGTATTTGCCCTGGTGGTATTGCACTGCCCTTGCGAGGGGGCCAGGCTAAGTAAGGGCTTCCAGATCCCTCTTTGTGGCTTTTGCAGTGCTTGAGAGGATTAGAATGAAAATGTGAGCCTCCCAGTGTCCAGCCCAGAGCTGAAAGCGGGCACCCTCCACTCTTCAGTGTGCCCTCACAGCAAAGCTGTCAATCACTCTTGTCTCCCTGGTTTCTGTATGCACTCTGTATACGCCCAGCCTTTGAACATTTTTATTTCAGCCATGCAACCCCCTTTGGAGTTTCCAAACTTTGCAGTCTCCTGTGGCATGCATTCATGCCGCTCCTCCAGGGGGAGGGAGGGAGGTTTTGCCCTGGATTTTCTGTGTGTTGGGCCCCTGCTCTAAGAGCCGTTACCCAATGGGATGGGGTTTGTGGTTAATGGCAACACTGAGCTGAAAGCCCCCTCCTCTGCTCTTTGATTGCAGCTGGCTTCCCTGCTGAAACACCTGGGAACTCTCCCATACTCAGGCACCCCATTCTTTCTGTGACCTCGGGGATCCTGAGATCTGGCAGTTCTACCTAGGATTCCGACCTACTTCTCCACCTGAGTGCTTTTCAAGCAGGGATGTCCCTCACCAGATTGGACTTATAAAAGTTCCAGTTTGCACGCCACTGCTATATCACTTTCTGATAAGCGGTTTATGCCCCCCACCCCACCAAGAGTTTATCTTCCCATATATCATCTTGGATTCATTTCTCCACGCCACACCTCCTACCTTGCAGGACGTGGTCACTTTTCTATTTGTAGAATTATAACAGTTCTTTTCTTAGATCTCAGGTTGAGTTCACAGGTGTTCAGAATGATTTGAAACCTCTAGCTGAATTCCAGGGACTGGACAAAACTATGGTCCCCTATGGCTCTGCCATATTCCTCTTCTTCCAGAAATTTTGTATATTTAATAGACCAATATTAATTGTACTTTTTATCAGATTTATCTAAATAGCATTACATGTATTTCTTCTGTTACCTAAGATTAAAATAAGTAGGGATTTATTTTATTTATGTGATTATCTTTCTATTTAAGCAATCCCTAACTTAGTTTTATTCTCTAATAGTGGTTTTATATGAAATTTTTTAAATTAATTTCTTTTCAGTATAACAGGATTCATTGTCTATGCACCACACCCAGTGCTCCATGCAATTTGTGCCCTCCATAATACCCACCACCTGGGTACCCCAACCTCCCACCCCCCGCCCCTTCAAAACCATCGGATTGTTTTTCAGAGTCTGTAGTCTCTCATGGTTCATCTCCACTTCCAATTTCCCTCAACTCCCTTCTTCTCTTGAGAGTCAATTATCATATGGTTTCACTTATTTGTGGAGCATAACAACATGGAGGACATAATAGTGTTATTTTAAGTTCACACTTCATAAGGTATATATAATTCCTACAATAATGTCTCTTGTTTAACTTGAACATTGTAAATAATATTTTACTTATTTCAGATGCAGCAGGAGTTGGAAAAAAATATAGCTAGAGAAGTAGAGGAAGGTATGTTGCCAAATTTCTGAATTAAGATGGTCATTGATTTCTGAAATAGACTATGAATGGTAAATGGCATTGCTTTCCATCGTTTGGATAATAGGTAGTATGTTAAAATTTTTAATATATATCTAATAAAATGTAAAATATAAACATAATGAGAAATATACTTATTCCTCATTTAGTCATTGTGTTTCAGACTTTAAAAAAGAAAATCTCCAAATGCCTATTTATCTGTTATTTCAAGCTGTAATCTTCCTTCACTTCTGCCATCCCTTTGGAACTGTCAACCTGAATATGTGGGCTTTCTCAAATCCTTGTTTCTGCTAATGATATGCCCCCCCCCCCAAAAAAAACAGTCTTGTCTTAGGTAATACTTAGTTAAGCAATTATAGTTCAAATAGCTGTCACTTGACAGGTGACATTTAAATCTTCAGTCATTGATTTTCTCATTGATTTACCTTTTGCCCTTGGGTAAAATTCCAAGCTCCGTACATGGAATAAAAACACCCAAATCAGTTTGGTTCTAGCCAGATTTTTCAAACTTTCTCTATCACTAACATTTACCCTACTCTGCTGCTTTGCTCTCGCACCTCTTCAGCGTCGACTACTTGCAATTCCACAAGTGTTGTTCCTCACTCTCTGTGTATGTTCTTTGTATATGCATCTTCCCTCTACCTGGCACACTTCTTCCCTGTCCTTCAGGTATCAACTTACATATACCCTCCACCAAAAAGCAGACAATATTGATAGAAAACTAGCATTTTCCTTCTGTGTTCTTATGTTCAACTCTGAAAGTTGCCTGTTTGATTTTTCAGTCTGTCGTATATGATTGTTCATGGGTGGGCTCTGTTATCTTGTAATGAGGAAAACAGAAGCTCTGATATTTTTCCACAATAGCAATTACCTCAGTGGGCAACCATGAGCAAAATGCATTTAAAAGTAATCTTGTATTTTATATTGTAGTTGTATTAGATATTTTTCGTTCTTCATAACACTCATAAGGCTTCAACTTTGTTTTTTTACTAACTTTTAGTTAAGAATGAAGTATTGTAGATAAAGACTAATTTTTTTTCCTTTTCAGCTGCTGCTGAATTTGAATCACACTCATCTGTTGGGGCCACCTCTTTAGAATCTACTTTTGAAAGACATTCAAATTAGGATGATGTACTGAAATCATACAGAGATTACTCACAGTTTCTGAAGAAAAAGTATAGCATCTGAAAGATAAATAGTAAAAATTTATTTACTGGATGTTTATACAACATTTTAATTGTTTCCTATTAAATGGATGATATGTAAAAATCTTTATTAAAGGAATATATTTTTGGATCATGTGTGTAATGAACGTTTATATAATATTTTAAGCTATGTTTCTTGGCAGCTAATTAACTTTTAAGCAGATTTTTTATGTGGAAATCAGCATTATGGGTTTTACATGCTCCAGGCTGCCCAAATACCAGCTTTCTAAACAGCACCCAACCAACCAAGTTTTCATGAACACTTCAGTTATGTTAATTGATAACTTTTTGGTATTTCCCAATTTTTATTACTACATATGAACCTAGAGATTTAGACAGACATTATTTTGATATATTGCTGCTAAGTTTATTGTCAATGTTTGCATGTATTCTAATTTTTATAGTGCCATAAAACCTATGTATGATTTTAGTTTTAAATACTGATTCTGGGGCGCCTGGGTGGCGCAGTGGGTTGGGCCCCTGCCTTCAGCTCAGATCATGGTTTCATGATCCTGGGATCGAGTCCCACATCAGGGTCTCTGCTCAGCGGGGAGCCTGCTTCCATCTCTCTCTCCATCTACCTCTCTGCCTACTTGTGATCTCTCTCTCTCTGTCAAATAGATAAATAAAATCTTTTCAAAAAATAAAATAAATGGATAAATAAATAAATAGTGATTCATAGCTCTTCCCTCATGGTGAAATAAGATTTGCCTAAGGCTTTTCACCTTTTCTGTTTATTTTTTATTTACTTTTTGAGAACAGTCTTAACATTAGAAGAAAAAAAAGAACTTTTACCCCAGAACCATTTGCAAGACAATTGTTAAATTATGCCTGATTCTCATAGCATTTATATCCTACAAGTCAGTACATTCCACATAACTACGGTACAACCTTGACAATCAGACAATTAATTCTAATACAGTTGACCTTTAAATAATGCAGGGGTTAAGGGCACTGACCCTTTGCAGTCAAAAATATGTGAATAACTTTTGACTCCCCAAGAGTACTGTTGACCAGAAAACTTACTTGTACAAAAACAGTTAATTAACCTGTGTACTATATTTTTACGATAAAGTAAGCTAGAGAAAAGAAAATGTTATTAAAATCATAAGGAAGAGGGGGCACCTGAGTGGCTCTGTGGGTTAAAGCCTCTGCCTTTGACTCAGGTGATGATTCCAGGGTCCTGGGATCGAGCCCCACATTGGGCTCTCTGCTCAGCAAGGAGCCCGCTTCCTCCTCTCTCTCTCTGCCTGCCTCTCTGCCTACTTGTGATCTCTCTCTCGCTCTCTGTCAAATAAATAAGTAAATAAATAAAAATCTTTTAAAAAATCATAAGGGGGGTGCCTGGGTGGCTCAGTGGGTTAAACCTCTGCCTTAGCTTAGGTCATGATCTCAGGGTCCTGGGATCGAGCCCCACATCGGGCTCTCTGCTCAGTGGGGAGCCTGCTTCTCCCTCTCTCTCTGCCTGCCTCTCTGCCTACTTGTGATCTATCAAATAGATAAATAAAATCTTTAAAAAAATCATAAGGAAGAGAAAATACACTTATAGTACTGTCATGCATTTATTGAAAAAATCTTCATATAACTGCACCCATTCAAACCATGTCAACTATACATTCTTTTTATTTTTTTTAAGATTTCATTTATTTATTTGACAGAGAGACAGTGAGAGCACAAGTAGGCAGAGTGGCAGGCAGAGAGAGATGGAGAAGCAAGCTCCTTGCTGAAAACAGACACTGATACAGAACACCATCCCAGGACCCTGGGATCATGACGTGAGCCCAAGGCAGCTGCTTAACCGACTGAGCCACCTAAGCACACTATACATTCTATCATTTAATCATTTAGTCCTCATGCTCTTTTTAAGTTTTGTCACTTGTCTGTAATATCCTTTACAGCAAGAATGTTCCTGTTCAGAGCCATGTATTTAATTCAGATGTTGTGTCTCTTAGTCTCTTTCAGTTTTGAACAGTTCCTTAGTCAGTCTTTCCCGGATTTTCATGACTTTTAATCTTTTGAATAGTTAATTCCAGTAATGTAGAATGTCTTTCAGTGCAGGTTTTTCTTATGTTTCCTTATGATAAAATTCAGATCAGGGATGCCTGGGTGGTTCAGGTCAATATCCCAGGGTTCTGGGATTGAGTCTCGCATTGGGCTCCGAGCTCATTGGAGAGCCTGTTCTCCCTCTGCCTGCTGCTCCCCCTGCTTGTGTTTTCTCTCTCATAATACTGAGTTTTCCCAAACACAATTTTAATTGATTAACTCTCAATGTTTACAAAATTTCCTATAAAGGTCTTGTGGATATTTTTTAGATTTATTCCCAGTTATTTGATACTTTTGATCCTACTATAAATATTATTTTAAAAAATCAATTTCATTTCCTGTTGCTAGGTTATAGAAATAAAATTATTTTGCATATGGAGCTTAGATTCACCTATCTTGCTAAACTATTTTATTATATTGTTTCTCCCAGTTCTGGAGGCTGGGAAGTCCAAATTCCAGGCACTGGCAGATTCAGTGTCCAGTGAGGGCCTGTTTCCTGGTTCATAGAGGGTGGTCTTCCTCCTGTTTCTTCGTACTACACAGGGCCATGGGAGCTCTCTCAGGACTCCTTTGTGAGGGCACTAATCCCATTCATGAGGGTTCAACCTTCATGAGTAATCACTTCCCAAAGTCTCCATCTCCAAATAGAATTACATTGAACACTAGGATTTAACATACTAATTTGGGAGCCGGGGGGACAGAAATGTTCAGTCTATAGCAAGGCTGTTCCTTGTTCTTTGCCAGGTAGACCTCTCCACTGTGGCTTTTTACTTCACGAGGCCAATAAGAATTTCCCTGCAGAGAGGGCTCAGTCGTCTTTTAAGGATTTCACCTGCTTCAATCAGGCTTACATAGAATAATCTCTTTTTGATTAACTCGAAATGAACAATTAATTATACCTGCAAGGGTCCTTTACAGTTGCCATGTTCTAATGACTAGAGTCAAGTCACAGATCTTGGCTACACTTAAGGGAAAAGGATTATAAAAGGTGAGAACACCAAAGAGCATTTATTATAGGGTCACCTAGGGTCTTTATTTTACAATTATATTAACAGATCTCTTATACTACTAGTTTTCTAAGTTTTATCATGGATGAATGTTAAATGAATGAATGTTTATTTTGCATATATTGAGATATTTTTTTTAATTTGTCAGTGTGGTGAATTACATTATGTGCTCATGTTAAGCCAATCTTGCATTTCTCAGGTAAACTGAATTAAGTTGTGATTTCATTCATTTGTTTCATACATTGCTACTATTGATATGCTAATATCATAGTGAGGATTTTCTTCTGTCTATGGATAATGTTAATACAAGGGATATTGAATACGTTTAACTCAATTTACTTGGCTTCAAACTTATGTGTATTGTTGCTTTGTGTTTTCTGTCTTGTATCTTTAAAAAATAATCGACATTTTTATAACTTTCATATCATGCTCTCAATATGCATTTAAATTGAACTATATATTTAACTTTTTTCCTCTCTTCTTACATCTCAGAATTTCTATTTGGGATTATTTTTCTTTTGTTTGTTTATGTACACACTTTAAAATTTTCATGAGTGAGAACTGCCAGGTAATAAACCTCTATTTTAAATGTCTTTATTGGGCACCTGGATGGCTCAGTGGATTAAATGTCTGGCTTTGGCTCAGGTCATGATCCCAGGGTCCTGGGATCAAACCCCACTTCAGGCTCACTGCTCAGCCTGGAGTCTTCTTTCACTCTGTCTACCCCTACCCACCACTTGTGTTCCCTCTTTCTCTCCTCTTCTCTGACTCTCTTACAAATGAATAAAAAATTTTTAAAAGTAAGTAAATGTCTTTATTTCCTATTACTCTTGATATACATTTTCACTGCACAGAGAGTCCTAGGTGAATAGTTATTTTCATTGATCATACAGAAAATGTCATTCCACTGTCCTTTGTCTTTCATAAATGCTCTTTAGAAATCAGGTGACTACCTGTTTCTCCCTTGAATATAATCTGTTCCCCACTCTGCTCCTTTTCCCCACAATTTTTGGTTACTTTAAAGATTTTAGTCATGGGGGGGGGACACCTTTTTTGTTTGTGTTTGTTTACTGCAGGTATACTCGTATGTGTCTAGATTTGGATGTCTTATTATTTATCTTAATAATGTTCCATAATTAGATTGCATTTACAACAGCTCCAAAAACCACGATATACCTAGGAATAAACCTAACCAAAGAGGCAAAGGATCTGTACTCCAGAAACTACAGAACACTTATGAAAGAAATTGAGGAGATGAAATCACATCCCATACTCATGGATTGGAAGAATAAACATCCTTAAAATGTCTATGCTGCCCAGAGCACAATTTACACTTTCGATACAATCCCTATCAAAATACCATAGACATTTTTCCCAGAGCTAACACAAATAATTCTAAAACCTGTGTGGAACCAGAAAAGACCCCAAATAACCAAAGGAATGTTGAAAAAGAAAACCGAAACTGAGGCATCACAATGCCTGACTTCAAGCTATATTACAAAGCCATAGTCATCAAGACAGTATCGTATTGGCACAAAAACAGACACACAGATCAATGGAACAGAATAGAGAGCCCAGAAATGGACTCTACATTCCACTAATCTTCGACAAAGCAAGAAAGAACATCCAATGGAAAAAAGGTAGTTTCTTCAATAAATGTTGCTTGGAAAACTCTACAACCACATGCAGAAGAATGAAACTAGACCACTATCTTACACCATACACAAAGATAAAATGGATGAAAGACCTCAACATGAGAGGAAGCCATCAAAATCCTAGAGGAGAACATAGGCAGTAACCTCTTTGACACTGGCCACAACTTCTTTCAAGATGCCTCCTTAAAGGTAGAGGAAACAGAAGCAAAATGAACTTTTGGGACTTCCATCAATCTAAGTTTTTACACAGCAAAGGAAACAGTCAACAAAACTAAGAGGCGATCCACGGAAGAGAAGATATTTGCAAATGACATTTTGGATAAAGGGCTGATATCCTAGATCTATAAAGAACTTCTCAAATTCAACACCCAAAAAACAAACAATCCAGTCAAGAAATGGGCAGAAGACATGAACAGACACGTCTGCAAAGAAGACATCCACATGGCTAACAGACACATGAAAAAATATTCAACTTCACTAGCCATCAGGGAAATTCAAATCAAAACCACAATGAGATGCCACCTTACACCGGTTAGAATGGCCAGAATTAACAAGATAGGAAACAAGTGTTGGTGAGGCTGTGGAGAAAGGGGTATCCTCTTGTGCTGTTGGTGGAAATGCAAGCTGGTACAGCCACTCTGGAAAACAGTGTGGAGTTTCCTCAAGACGTTAAAAGTAGAGCTACCCTATGACCCAGAAATTGCACTATTAGGTCTTTACCCCAAAGATAAGGATGTAGTAAAAAGAAGGAGCACAGCACCCCAATGTTCATAGCTGCAATGTCCATAAGAGCCAAACAGTGGAAGGAACCGAGATGCCCTTCAAGAGATGAATGGATAAAGATGATGTGGTTTATATATACAATGGAATATTACTCAGCCATCAGAAAGGATGAATACCCACCATTGCATTGACATGGATGGAGCTGGAGGGGATTGTGCTAAGTGAAATCAGTCAGGCAGAGAAAGACAATTACCATATGGTTTCACTCATATGTGGAACATAAAGAATAGAGTTGAGGTCCACAGGGAATGGAGGGAAAATGGAATGGGATGAAATCAGAGAGGGAGACAAACCATGAGAGACTCTGGACTCCAGGAAACAAACAAGGGAGTAACTGGGTGTTGGGTATTAAGGCGGGCACGTGTTGGGATGAGCACTGGGTGTTATATGCAACTAATAAATCATTGACCACTACAACAAAAACTTATGATGTACTATATCCTGTCTAACTACATAATAAATTTCACTTGGCTTCTATGATTTGGTATCTCAAAACATATTCAGGCTTTCTTATCTAAACTTCATATCTCTTAACCTCTTTTTCTTGTTTCCATGGTTGTTTTTGGTCTCTCTCCTTATATTTTCAATTATTTCTTCTCTTTTCCTAGTTAATTGTCACCTCTGCCATATCCAGTCTGCTGTCTGACCTAGCCATAGGAATTTAAATTGGGGTAATTGCATTTTTAAATACATTTTCTTTGGGTCTTTAAAAAATGTATTAAAATAATTAGTTTTTCATTATTTGAGAATATGGTTTTTTTTATTCATTAACTGAGGGTTTTCTTTTTTTTAAGATTTTATATATTTATTTGACAGAGAGAGACACAGTGAGAGAGGGAACACAAGCAGGGGGAGTGGGAGAAGGAGAAGCGGGCTTCCCACAGAGTGGGGAGCCCAATGCGGGACTTGATCCCAGGACCCTGGGATCATGACCTGAGCTGAAGGCAGATGCTCAATGACTGAGCCACCCAGGCGCCCGAGGATCTGCTTTTAAAAAGAAATAAAGGTTAAGGCTAGGGACCACTAATCAGACAATGGGAATGACTACATTTTTGTTCTTTTTAAAAAAATGTTTAGCTGTAAAATGTACAATGTGAAAGCCAGACACCCCACTAAAAAGGAGAACTACAGGCCAGTGTCTCTGATGAACATGACTAGCAAATCAAATTGAATAATACATTAAAAGAAGTATTCACCGTGATCGAGTGGGTTTTATTCCTATGTTGCAGGAGTGGTTCAATATTCACAAATCAATGTGATACACCACATTAATAAAAGGATAAGAACCATATGATCCTCTAAATGGAGGCAGAAAAAACACTTGACAAAATACAGCATCTGTTCTTTTTTTTTTTTTTTAAAGATTTTATCTATTTGACAGAGAGAGAACACAAGTAGGCAGAGAGGCAGGCAGAGAGAAAGAGAGGAGGAAGCAGGCTCCCTGCCTAGCAGAGAGCCCGATGCGGGACTCGATCCCAGGACCCTGAAATCATGACCTCATGATTTCATGAAATCATGAGCAGAAGGCAGAGGCTTAACCCACTGAGCCACCCAGGCGTCCCTACAGCATCTGTTCTTGATAAAAACCCACAATGAAGTAGAGATAGATGGAACCTACCACAATGTCATAAAAGTTGTATAAGAAAAACCCACAGGTAATATCATCCTGAACTGGGAAAAACTGAGAGCTTTCCCCCTATGGTCAGGAACAAGATGGATATCCACTCTCACCATTACTATTACTATTACTATTTAACATAGTACTGGCAGTCTTAGCCTCAGCAATCAGACAACAAAAAGAAATAAAATGCATCCAAATTGTCAAGGAAGAAATCAAGCTTTCACTCTTTGCAGATGACATGATACTCTATGTAGAAAACCTGAAAGGCTGCACCAAAAACATTGTTAGAACTAACACATGAATTCATCAGTCATAGGACATAAAATCAATATACATAAATCTGTTGTATTTCTATACACCAATAATGAAGCAGCAGAAAAAGAAATCAAGGAACTGATACCACTTGCAATTGCATAAAATGTAATTAGATACTTAGGAATGAACCTAAACAAAGAGGTAAAAGGTCTGTATTCAGAAAACTACAGAACACTTATGAAAGAAATTGAAGAAGACAAAAAGAATTGGAAAAACATTCCATGCTCGTGGATTGGAACAAATGTTGTTAAAATGTCTATGCTACTAAAGCAATCTACACATTTAACCCAATTCCTATCAAAATACCACCGGTGTTTTTCACAGAACTAGAACAAACAATCCTAAAATGCATATGAAACCACAAAAGACCTTGAGTAGCCAAAGCACTCCTGAACAAGGAAAAGCAAAGGTGGAGGCATCGTGATCCTAGATATCAAGCTATATTACAGAACTGTAGTCATCAAGACCGTATCCTACTGGCACAAAAACAGATATGTAGATAATTGGAACAGAAGAGAAAACCCGGAAATGAATCCACAACTACGTGGTCAACTAAGCTTTAATAATGCAGGAAAGAATATCCAATGGATATTCAACAAATGGTTTGGAAAAACTGGATAACATAATGCAGAAGAATGAAACTGGAGCACTTTCTTACACCATACATAAAAGTTAATTCAAAATGGTTGAAGGACTGAAATGTGAAATAGGAAACCATCAAACTCCTGGAGGAGAACATAGGCAGGAACCTCTTCGATCTTGACAAGAGCAGCTTCTTACTAGACACATCACCAGAGGCAAGGTAAACAAAACCAAAAATGAACTATTGGGACTTCATCAAGATAAGAAGCTTGTGCACAGTGAAGGAAACAACAAAAGTAAAAGGCAGTCTATGGAATGGGAGAAGATATTTGCAAATGGCATATCTGATAAAGGGTTAGTATCCAGAATCTATAAGGAACTTACCAAAGTCAACACCCAGAAAACAAATAATCCAGTTAAGAAATGGGAGGAAGATATGAATAGACACCTTTACAAAGAAGACATCCGGATGGCTAACAGACACATGAAAAGATATTCAACATCATTCATCATCAGGGAAATGCAAATCAAAACCACAATGAGATACCACCTCATGCCTGCCAGAATGGCTAAAATTAACAATGGACAAAATAACAGGTGTTGGCAAGGATGTGGAGAAAGAGGAACCCCCTTGCACTTTTGGTGGGAATGAAAACTGGTGCAGCTACTCTGGAAACCAGTATGGAGTTTCCTCAGAAAGTTAAAAATAGAACTACCCTATGATCCAGCAATTGTACTACTTGTTATTTACCCAAAGATTCAAAACTACAGATTCAAAGAGGTATAGTTCCCCTGATGTTTATAGCAGCTTTATCAACAATAGGCAAACTATGGAAAGAACCCAAATGTCCATCGACATGATGAATGGATAAAGAAGATGTAGTATATATGTACAATGGAATATTACTCAGCCATTAAAAAGAATAAAATCTTACCTTTTGCACGGATGTGGATGGAACTAGAGTGTATTATGCTCAGCAAAATAAGTCAGTCAGAAAAAGACAAATACCAGATCATTTCACTCATATGTGGAATTTAGGAAACAAAACAGATGAACATATGGGAGGGGAAAGAAGAGAGGGAACCAAACCATAAGAGACTCTTTTTTTTTTTTTTTTAAGATTTTATTTCTTTCTTTGGGAGAGAGAGACAGAACATGAGCAGGGGGGAGGAGGGAGAGGGACAAGGAGAAGCAGGCTCCCCGCTGGGCAGGGAGCCCAATGTGGGGCTCCATCCCAGGACCCTGAGATCATGATTGGAGCTGAAGGCAGTTGCTTAAACGACAGCCACCCAGGTGCACCTCGAACCATAAGAGACTCTTAACTATAAAGAACAAACACAGTGGTGATGGAGGGAGGTGCGTAGGGGATGGGCTAGATGGATGGTGGGTATTAAAGAGAGCACTTGTTGTGATGAGCACTGGGTGTTTTATGTAAGTGATAAATCACTGAATTCTACTCCTGAAATCAATATTGCACAGCATGTTAACTAACTAGAATTCAAAAAAAAAAAAAAAACCTCAAAAAAAGTGTGCAGTGTGACGGGTTGATATATGTATACATTGTGAAAGGATTCTCAAAATCTAGTTAGTTAATGCATTCTGCCCCCCACATATTTATTTATTTATTTAGTGAGAACAGTTGTTTTAGTTTCTTAGCAAATTTCAATTATACAACACAGAATTATCAACTATAGTCACCATGTTACACATTAGATCTTCAAACCATATTCATGCTATAACTAAAAGCTTATGTCCTTCTCTCAACCTCTACACATTTTCCCCACTCTCTAGCCTCTGAAACCACCATTCTGCTCTGTTTATATGAGTTCAACTTAAAAAAAAAACTTTTGTAGATTCCACATATACATGGTAACATGCAGTATTTATCTTTCTCTTGCTTGCTTTATTTAGCATAATGCCTTCTGAGTCCGTTCGTGTTCTTGCAAATGGTAGGATTTCCTTACTTCAAAGGCTAATTTACATATATATATGTGTGTGTGTGTATATATACACACATATATATGTGTGTATATATACATATATATATACATATATATATACATATATATGTGTGTATATATACACACATATATATGTGTGTGTATATATACACACACACACATATATATATATTTTTTATTTTTATTTTTATTTTTATTTTTTTTTTTTACTTTATCCACTCATCCATCAATGAAAACTGGCTTTTTCCTGTACCTTGGCTGTTGTGAACACTGCTGGGAGCATAGGAGGATAGATATCTTTTTGAGATAATTTCATTTTCTTTGGATACATATACCAGATGTGGGATTCATGGATCCTATGGTAGTTCTATTTTTAACTTCTTGAGGAACCTCCGTACGGTTTTCAGTGGTACCTGTACCAGTTTACATTCTCACCAAGAGTATATTAGGGTTCCTTTCCTCCACATTCTCAGCAGCATTTGGTACTTCTTGGGGTTTGTTTTTTTTTTTTTTCATTTGGTACTAGACATTCTAAGAAGTATAAAGTTATTTCTCACTATAGTTTTGATTTCGTTGCTCTGGTGATAAGTGATGTTGAACACATTTTCATGGATGTGTTTTTATGTCTTGGAAAAATGTTCAGGTCTTTTGACCATATTTCAATTAGGTTATCTAGCTATCTATTGAATTGCATGAGTTCCTTGTATATTTTAGATATTAATGACTTATTGATTATGGTTTGGAAATATGTTTTCCCCATTTCATAGGTTGCCTTTAAAAAAAAATGTAATCACCCAGTGCTCATCACAAGGGCCCTCTTAAATTCCCATCACTGATTTCACCCATCTCCCCACCCACCTCCCATCTGGAAACCATCAGTTTCTTTACTCTAGTTAAGAGTCTGTTTCTTGGTTTGTCTGTCTCTCTTTTTTCCCCTCTTTGTTCATTTGTTTTATTTCTTAAGTCCAAATATGAGTAAAATCATATGGTATTTGTCTTTCTCTGACTGACTTATTTCACTTAGCTTTATGCTCTAGTTTTTTTGGTTTTGTTTTGTTTTACATATGATGTATTATTTGCTTCAGGGGTACAGGTCTGTGAATCATCAGTCTTACGTGATTCACAGCACTCACCATAGCACATGCCCTCCCCAATGTCCATAACCAAGCTACCCTATCCCTCCCCTCCATCCACCAGCAACCCTCAGTTTGTTTCCTGAGACTAAGAGTCTCTTATGGTTTGTCTCCCTCCCAATCCCATCTTGTTTTCTTTTTTTCCCTTCCACCATGACCCCCTGCCCTGCCTCTCAAATTCCTCATATCAGATAGATCATATAATAATTGTCTTTCTCTGGTGGGCTAATTTTGCTTAACATAATACTCTCTAGTTCCATCTGCATCATCATAAATGGCAGGATTTTGGGCTTTTGATGGTTGCATAATATTCCAGTGTATATACCTCATCTTCTTTATCCATTCATCTGTTGATGGACATCTAGTCTCTTCCTGTAGTTTGGCTATTTTGGATATTGCTGCTATAAACATTTGGGTGCATGTGCCCCTTCAGATCACTGCACTTATACCTTTAGGGTAAATACCCAGTAGTGTGATTGCTGGGTCATAGGATAGCTCTATTTTCAACTTTTTGAGGAACCTCCCTGCTGTTTTCCAGAGTGGTTGCACCAGCTCGCATTCCCACCAACAGTGTAGGAGGGTTCTCCTTTCTCCACATCCTCGCCGACAGCTGTCATTTCTTGACTCATTAATTTTAGCCATTCTGACTGGTGTGAGGTGGTATCTCATTGTGGTTTTGATTTGTATTTCCCTGATGCTGAGCGATTAAAAAAAAAGAATTGATAAGATAAGTTGGTTGAAAAAAAAAAAGAGGAAAGAATGTGAGCAGGCTGGAGACTGAAACAAAGCCATGCACAGGATTTAAGGTATATTTTGATCTGTTAGAAGAAACTGTATCCCAGAAGAAAGAAAAGCCTATATGTATACAAAAAGTAAGGTTAAATACAATGAAGGGATAGACTATAACAATGAAAATTTTAAAAAATTTTTTTAAAGGTATTGATAAGTTAAAATAGTTTTAAAAGTTTAAAATAGGAAAGAGGAAAAATTTTAAAAACCGAATAAGAAAAAAATAAAATTAAAAATATTTAACTTTGAAAGACTAAAGAATCATGGGGGGAAAGCCATGAATTCTACGTGTTGCATTCCTTAGCTCTGGAGTTCTGCAGTTCTCACTGATCTGTTAATGTGGCCTCGGCTGGATGTTCTTGCTGATCTTCTGGGGGAGGGGCCTGTGTGATTCTCAAATGTCTTTGCCCAATTGCACTGCCTTTGCCAGGGGCCAGGCTGAGTAATCTGCACAGTTTTGTTCTCGGGAGATTTTGTTCCCTGAATGCTTTCTGTAGAGCTTTGGAGGACGGGAATAATGATGCCGGTCTCCCAATCTCTGGCTGGAGGAGCCACGAGCTCAGGGCCCCACTCCTCAGTGCGCCCTGAGAGAAAAGCGTCAATCTCTCCCGTCTCCCTGGTCTCTGGCCACACTCCAAGTTCACCCAGCCTGTGTCTGAGTGTTTCTATCTCTGGTGCAGGGCCCTGTTTGGAGTCTCCAAGCCCAGCAGATTCCTGCCATCCTGTTCCTCCCCGAAGAGGAAGGTGAATCTCCCCGGATCAGCCACTTGTGTGGTCCCTGCTCTTTGAGATCACGGTTGAAGGTAACCCCGAGCTGAGAGCCCCTCCTCGGCTCCATCTCTGCTGCCATCTTCCCTGCTCTGAAACCTGGGAGCTCTGCCACACTCAGACACCCCTGGTCTTTCTGTAACCACACTGTTCCCGCGAGGGCTCTAACCCCTGCTTAGCCTCTGCAGTGAGGTCCTTCAGTTGAGCCAACATCTAAAAGTTCTGATTTTGTGCTCTGTTGCTCCATGGCTTGCTGGGAGCCAGCCCCTTCCCCCACAGTCTATCTTCCTGTATATCGCCTCGGATTCACTTCTCTATACATCCTACCTTCCAGAAAGTGGTTGCTCTTCTGTTCCTAGAATTGTTGCTCTTCTCTTCGATCTCCTGTTGAGTTTGTAGGTGTTCAGAATGGTTTGATAACTATCTAGCTGAACTCCTGGGACCCGATGATAATTAGGTCTCCTCCTCCTCTGCCATCTTGCTCCTTCTCCCTCTATACACCCTTATACTCTCTAGTTTTAACCATGTTTGTTCTTTTTTTATGGCTGAAAAATATTCCATTGTATATATACCACATGTTCTTTATCCATTTTTCTCTCAATGGTCACTTGGGTTGCTTCCATATCTTGGCTGTTGTTAAGTAATTCTGCAGTAAATATAGGGGTGCATGGATCCCTTTGAATTAGTGTTTTTGTAATCTTTGGTTAGGAACTCAGTAGTGCAAAACCAAAAACAAGAACAACCCCCACCCCCCCCCCAAAAAAACCCCAGTAGCACAATTACTAGATTGTCGGGTATTTCTATTTTTAACTTTTTTAGGAACTTCCATAGTGTTTTCCACAGTGGCTGTACCAGTTTGCATTCCCACCACCAACATTGCAAGAGTTCCTTTTTTTCCCACATCCTCACCACTCCTGATATCTGGTGTTTTTTTATTTTAGCCATTCTGACACGTATGAGGTGATATCTTATTGTAGTTTTGATTTGCATATGATAATGATATATGATAATGAGCATCTTTTCAAATGTGTGTGTTGACCATCTGTAAGTCTTCTTTGGAAAAATGTCTGTGCCTTCTGCATATTTTAAAATTGGATTATTCATTTTGTGTGTGTTCAGCTTTGTAAGTTCTTTATAGATTTTGGATTCTAACCCTTTATTAGGTATGTCAACCCTTTATCAGGTGTGTTATTTGTAAATTTCTCCTATTCCATAGTTTGCCATTTAGTTTTGTTGATTGTTTCTGTCACTGCACAGATGCTTTTTATTTTGATGTAGTCCCCATAGTTTATTTTTGCTTTTGTTTCCCTTGCTTCAGGGACCTATCTAGAAAAAAACGTTGCTATAGCCAATGCCAGAAGAATTATTGTCTTTGCTCTTTTCTATGATTTTTGTGGGTTTGGGCCTCACATTTAGGTCTTTAATCCATTTTGAATTTGAATTTATTTTTGTGTATTTTGAAAGAAAGTAGTCTAATTTCATTCTTTTGCATGTTGCTGTCAGTTTTCCCAACACCATTTGTTGAAAGGACCTTTCCCCATTGGATATTCTTTCCTGATTTGTGAGAGATAATTTAATTGCCCATACAATTGTGGGTTTATTTCTGTGTTTTCTACTCTGTTCAGCTGATCTCTGTGTTTAATTTTGTGCCAGTACCATACTGTTTGGATTACTACAGCTTTGTAATATAACTTGCATTTCAGAATTGTGATGCCTCCAGATTTGCTTTTCTTTTTCAAGATTGCTTTAGCTCTTTGAGGTCTTTTGTGATCCCATACGAATTTTAAACCTGTTTGTTCTGGTTCTGTGAAAAATACTATTGTTTTTTTTTTATAGGATTGTGTTAAATGTGTAGATTGTCTTGGGTATCAAAGTCCTTTTAACAATATTTGTTCTTCCAATCCATGAGCATGGAATGTATTTCCATTTCTTTGTGTCTTCTTCAGTTTCTTTCATCAGTTTTTTTATAGTTTTCAGAGTACAGAACTTTCATCTCTTTGGTTTATTTCTAGGTATCTTATTATTTTCATTGCAGTTGTAAATGGGATTGTTTTTTTAATTTCTCTTTCTGTTGCTTCATATTTGGTGTATAGAAATACAACAGATTTTTGTGCATTAATTCTGTATCCTGCAACTTTACTGAATTTGTTTATCAGTGCTAGCAGTTTTGTGGGGAGTCTTTTTGGTTTTCTATATATAGTATCATGTCATCTCCAAATAGTGAATGTTTTACTTCTCCCTTACCAATTTGGATACCTTTTATATGTTTCTGTTGTCTGATTGCTGTAGATAGAACTTCCATGAATATGTGGAATAAAGGTGGTGAGTGGACATCCTTGTCTTGTTTCATAGCTTGCCTTTTGCTTTTGTTGTGGTTTTCTCTGCTGTATAGAGCTCTTTCTTTTTTAATTTTTTAGAAAAGATTTTATTTTTAAGTAATTTCTACGCCCAAAATGGGGCTCAAATCTACAACCCCAAGATCAAGAGTTGCATGCTCTACTGACCAAGCCAGCAAGGCACCCTTGCACAGAGTTTTTTAGTGTGACGCCGTCCCATATGTATATTTTTCATTTGTTGCCTTTGCTTCTGGTATCCAAAAAAAAAAAAAAAAAAGGTCATTGCTAAGACATTAAAGAGCTTACCTCTAATATTTTCTTCCAAGAATTTTGTTGTTTCAGGTCTTACCTTCAAGTCCTCAATACTTTTTGAGTTGATTTTTGTGAATGATGAAATGAGTCTAGTTTCATTCTTTTGCATATGGATATCCAGTTTTCCCAGTATCATTTATTGAAGAGACATTTTTCCCTATTGTATATTCTTGATGTTTTGTCAAAAGTTAGTTGACTCTAAGTGTATGGGTTTATTTCTGGGATCTCTTTTCTGTTCCATTTAAATGCCCGTTTTTATGACAATACTGCACTGTGTGATTACTATAGCTCTATTACTACACATAGTTTAAAATCAGAAAGTATGATGTCTCCAGCTTTGTTCTTTCTCAAGATTGCTTTGGCTATTCACAATCTTTTCACCTCCTTAGTTAAATATATTTCTAAGTATTTTATTGTGCTGGATGTTATTGTAAGTGGGATTTTTAATTTCCTTTTCAGATCATTTGTTGTTATTGTATAGAAACACTACTGATATCAGTATGTTGATATTGTATCCTGCAACTTTCCTGAATTTGTTAGTTACATCTAACAGTTTTTTTGGTGGAATGTTTAGGATTTTCTATATATAAAATCATGTCATCTGCAAATAGACAGAACTTACTTTTTCCTTTCTGATTCAGAAAACTTTTTGTTTTGTTTTGTTTTTTCTTGCCTGATTGCACTGAGTCAGTGTGGTGAGAGTGGGGATCCTTGTCTTGTTCCTGATCTTAGAGGAAAAGCTGTCAAGCTTTCCTCATTGAGTATGATATATGGGTGCTTATTCCATATGGCTTTTATTATTATGTTGAGGTATGTTTCTTTATCTAATTTGTTGAGGGTATTTATCAGGAATGGATGTTGAATTCTGTCAATTGCTTTTTATGCATCTACTGAGATTATCATGTGATTTTTATCTTTTATTCTATTAAAGATGTTATTTATTACCCATTCTTATTATTATTAGGTTTTTTTTATTGATTTGTGTGTATTAAACCATCCCTGTATCACAAGGATGAGTCCTGCCTGATCATAGTGTATGGTACTTTTATTGCGATTTGAATTTGGTTTGCTAATATTTAGTGAGAATTTTTCATCTATGTTCAGAGAGGATATTGGTCTGTGGTTTTTTGGTTTCGTTGTTTTGTTTTTCCTTGTAGTGTTCTTATCTGGCTTTGGTATCAGGACAATGCTGGCCATGTAAAATGAATTTGGGAGTATTCCTTCCTCTTCAATTTTTTGGACGAGTTTGATAAGGATTGTTGTTAATGCTTCTTTAATCTTTAGTAGAATTCAACGAATATAATTATCTGGTCCTGGTCTTCTTGTCATTGAGAGGTTTTTGATTAATGATTCAATGTCTTTACTCATTATTGGTCTGTTAATATTTTCTGTTTCTTCATGATTCAGTCTTTATAGGTTATATGTTTCTACAAATTTATATATTTCTTTTTGGTTTCCAATTATTGCCATATAATGGTTCACAGTAATCTTTTATGATATTTGTATAGTTGTGGTGTCAGTTATGTATCCTTTTTCATTTCTGATTTTATTTAATTGTTTTTTTCTGGTTGAGCAGAGTTAACACAATGTTCCATTAGTTTCAGGTGTACAATATAGTCATTCAATTTCTCTATACGTTATGCTATACTCACCACAAATGTAGCTACCATGGTTTTTTTTTAAACCACTTAAAAAAGAAAAGATTATTTATTTATTTGAGAGAGAGAGAGAGCACAAGCCAGGAGGGAGGGGCAGAGGGAGAGAGGGAAGGAAACTCCCTGCTGAGTAAGGGAGCCCAGTGCAGGTCTCAATCCCAGGACATTGAGATCATGATCTGAGGCGAAGACAGATGCTTAACTGATCGAGTCACCTTGGTGCCCCTGTAACTTCCATGTTTCACTATACAATACTATTACAATAACATTGACTATAGTCCCTATGTTGTGGCTTTTATTTCCATGACTGATTTGTTCCATAGCTAGAAGTCTATATCTTCCACTCCCCTTCATACGTTTTCGCCCATCCCTTCACTCCTACTCCCCTGGCAGCCATCAGGTTATCCTCTGTATTTATAGGTCTGATTCTGCATTTGGTCTGTTTATTCATTTGAGTTTATTAGATTCCACATTTGTCTTTCTCAGTATGACTTAATTCACTGTGCATAATACCATCCAGGTCCATCCATTTTGTTGCATATGGCAGGATCTCAGCCTTTTTAAGGCTGCATAAAATTCCATTTTCTGTCTTCCTCCCTCCCTTCCTTCCTTCCTCTCTTCTTTCCTCTCTCCCTCCCTCCCTCTCTTTCTTTCTTCCTTTTTTCTTTCATTCTACTTTTCTTGTCTTGTCTTGTCTTTTTTCTTCCTTCCTTCCTTCCTATTATGTTGTGTTAGTCACCATACAGTACATCATTAGTTTTTGATGTAGTGTTCCTTGATTCATTGTTTGTGTATAACACCCAGTGTCCTCCTTAATACCCATCACCATCCCCCCACCCCCCTCTCCTCTAAAACCCTCAGTATGTTCCATTTACTACTTCTTCCTTATCCATTTGTTTATTGATAGAAATTTAGGATGCTTTCATATCTTGGCTATTGTCAATAGTGCTGCAATAAATGTAGGGATGTATATGTCTTTTCAAAATTAGCATTTTCGTTTTCTTGGGTAAATTGTAGAGGAATTATTGGGTCATATGGTATTTTTATTTTTAATTTTTGGTGGAACCTCCATATTGTTTTCCACGGTGTCTGTACCAATGTGCACTCTCACCAACACTACCCAAGAATTCCTTTTTCTTCACATCCTTTCCAACACTTGTTATTTCTTGTGTTTTTGATTGTCGCAATTCTGACAAGTATAAAATGATATGTCATTGTCATTTTGATTTGCATTTCCCTGATGATGGGTGATGTTGAGCATCTTTTCATGGTCTTTGGTCATCTGTATGTCTTCTTTGAAAAAGTCCTTTTCAGGTGTTTTACCCATTTTTTAAACTGGAATTTTTTTTAAGTGTTGAGTCATGGAAGTTCTTTATGTATTTTAGATATTAACCCTTTATTGGATATGTCTCTTGGAAATATCTTCCCTTATTCTGTTAGTTGTTTTCTTGTTTTGTTTATGGTTTACTTTGCTGTGCAAAAGCTCTTTATTTTGACGAAGTCCCAATAGTTTATTTTTGCTTTTGTTTCCCTTGCCCTAGGGGACATATCTAAAACAGATCTTAAAAAATGTTGATATGACTGATATCAGAGAAATTACTGCCTGTGTTCTTTTCTAGGATTTTTATGGTTTCAGGTCTCATATCTAGGACTTTAAGTCATTCTGAGTTTATTTTTGTGTATGGTTTTAGAAAGTGGTCCATTTTTATTCTTTTATATAGCTCTCCTGTTTCCCTATATCATTTATTAAAGAGGCTGTCTTTTCCCCATTTTGTAGTCTTGCCTCCTTTGTCATATATTAAGTGACTAATGAGTATAGGTCTATTTCAGAGTTCTCTTCTGTTCCACTGATCTGTGTGTCTATTTTTGTGACAGTACCATAATGTTTTGATTATGGAAATCTGGAATGGTGATATCTCCAGCTTTGTTTTTCTTTCTCAAGATTGCTATGTCTATTTGAGGTATTTTGAGACCAAGAAAAAAAGAGAAAGGACCCAAATAAACAAAAACAGAAATGGAAGAAGAGAAGTAACAATAGATACCACAGAAATAGAAAGTATTATAAGAGAATACTGTGAAAAATTATATGCCAACAAATTGGACAACGTAGAAGAAATGGATAAAATCCTAGGAACATATAATCTTCCAAAACTGAATGAGGAGGAAATAGAAAATCATTTCTGATTTTATTTATTTGAGTCTTCTTCTCTTTCAGTCTTAGTGTAGCCAAAGTTTTGTTTAGTTTTTTATTTTTATTTTTATTTATTTGACAGAGAGAGATCATAAGCAGGCAGAGAGGCAGGCAGAGAGCTGGGCGGGGGGAGCAGGCTCCTTGCTGAGCAGAGAGCCCGATGCAGGGCTCGATCCCAGGACCCTGGGCTCATGATCTGAGTAGAAGGCAGAGGCTTAACCCACTGAGCCACCCAGGCACCCCTGGTTTAGTTTTGTTAATCTTCTCTATTATTTTTCTGGTCTCTGTTTTATTATTTTTGCTCTGGTATTTATTATTGCCCATTTTACCCCAAAATTTATTCATTTGTTGATTTTCTGTCTGGGTGGTTTATCTACTATGGAAAATAGGGTATTAAAGTCTTCCAATCTTATGGTTTTGTCTGTTTCTCTCTTCAGACTTTTTTTTAAAGATTTATTTATTTTAGAGAGGGAGCATGGGGTGGGGGCAACGGCAGAGGGGACAGGGTGTCTTTTTTTTTTTTAATAAACATATAATGTATTATTAGCCCCAGGGGTACAGGTCTGTGAATCTCCAGGTTTACACACTTCACAGCACTCACCATAGCACGTACCCTTCCCAATGTCCATAACCCCATCACCCTCTCCCTACCCCTCTCCCCCCAACCCCCCTCAGTTTGTTTTGTGACATTAAGAGTCTCTTATGGTTTGTCTCCCTCCAGATCCCATCTTGTTTCATTTATTCTTTTCCTACTCCCCAAACCCCTTATGTTGCGACTCCACTTCTTCATATCAGGGAGATCATATGATAATTGTCTTTCTCCCATTGATTTATTTTGCTAAGTATAATACCCTCTAGTTCCATGCACGTCATCGCAAATGGCAAGATTTCATTTCTTTTGATGGCTGCATGGTATTCCATTGTGTATATATAGCACATCTTCTTTATCCATTCATCTGTTGATGGACATCTAGGTTCTTTCCATCATTTGGGTATTGTGGATATTGCTGCTATAAACATTTGGGTGCATGTGTCCCTTCTGATCACTACGTTTTATCATGTGGGTAAATACCCAGTAGTGCAATTGCTGGGTTGTAAGGTAGTTCTATTTTCAACTTTTTTAGGAACCTCCATACTGTTTTCCAGAGTGGTTGCAACAGCTTGCATTCCCACCAACAGTGTAGGAGGGTTCCCCTTTCTCCGCATCCTCACCAGCATCTGTCATTTCCTGACTTGCTAATTTTAGCCATTCTGACTGGTGCGAGGTGGTATCTCATTGTGGTTTTGATTTGTATTTTCCTGATGTTGAGTGATGTGGAGCACTTTTTCATGTGTCTGTTGGCCATCTGTATGTCTTCTTTGCAGAAATGTATGTTCATGTCCTCTGCCCATTTCTTGATTGGATTATTTGTTCTTTGGGTGTTGAGTTTGCTAAGCTCTTTATAGATTTTGAATACTAGCCCTTTATCTGATATGTCCTTTGCAAATAATTTCTCCCATTCTGTAAGTTGTCTTTTGGTTTTGTTTACTCTTTCCTTTGCTGTGCAAAAGCTTTTGATATTGATGAAGTCCCAATAGTTCATTTTTGCCTTTGCTTCCCTTGCCTTTGGTGATGTTCCTAGGAACAAGTTGCTGTGGCTGAGGTTGAAGACGTCAATGCCTGTGTTCTCCTCAAGGATTTTGATGTATTCCTTTCTCACATTGAGGTCCGTCATCCATTTCGAGTCTATTTTCGTGTGTGGTGTAAAGAAGTGTTACAGTTTCATTTTTCTGCGTGTGGCTGTCCAATTTTCCCAACACCGTTTGTTGAAGAGGCTGTCTTTTTTCCATGGGACATTCTTTCCTGCTTTGTCGAAGATTAGTTGACCATAGAATTGAGGGTCTTTTTCTGGACCCTCTATTCTGTTCCATTGATCTATGTGTCTGTTTTTGTGCCAGTACCATACTGTCTTGATGATGACAGCTTTGTAATAGAGCTTGAAGTCTGGAATTGTGATGTCACCAACTTTGGCTTTCTTTTTCAATATTCCTTTGGCTCTTTGAGGTCTTTTCTAGTTCCATATAAATTTTAGGATTATTTGTTCCATTTCTTTAAAAAAATGGATGGGATTTTGATGGGGATTGTATTAAATGTGTAGATTACTTTAGCATAGACATTTCACAATATTTATTCTTCCAATCCATGAGTATGAAATATTTTTCCATTTTTTTGTGTCTTCCTCAATTTCTTTCATGCCTACTTTATAGTTTTCTGAGTATAGATTCTTCGTCTCTTTGGTTAGGTTTATCCCTAGGTATCTTATGGTTTGGGGTTTAATTGTAAGTGTGATTGACTCCTTAATTTCTCTTTCTTCTGTCTTGTTGTTGGTGTAAAGAAGTGCAACTGATTTCTGTGCATTGATTTTATATCCTGACACTTTCCTGAATTCCTATACAAGTTCTCGCAGATTTGGAGTGGAGTCTTTTGGGTTTTCCACATATAGTATCATATCATCTGCCAAGAGTGATAGTTTGACTTCTTTGCCGATTTGGATGCCTTTAATTTCTTTCTGTTATCTGATTGCTGAGGCTAGGACTTCTAGTACTATGTTGAATAGCAGTGGTGATAATGGACATCCCTGCCATGTTCCTGACCTTAGCGGAAACGCTCTCACTTTTTCTCCTTTGAGAATGATATTTGCTGTGGGTTTTTCATAGATGTCTTTAATGATACTGTAGTATGTACCATCTACCCCTACACTTTGAAAAGTTGTGATCAGGAAGGGATGCTGTACTTTGTCAAATGCTTTTTCAGCATCTATTGAGAGTATCATATGGTTCTTGTTCTTTCTTTTATTAATGTATTGTATCACATTGATTGATTTGTGGATATTGAACCACCCTTGCAGCCCTGGAATAAATCGCACTTGATCGTGGTGAATAATCCTTTTAATGTACTGTTGGATCCTTTTGGCTAGTATTTTGGTGAGAATTTTTGCATCTATGTTCTTCAAGGACTTGGGTCCGTAATTCTCTTTTTTGATGGGTTCCTTGTCTGGTTTTGGGATCAAGGTGATGCTGGCCTCATAAAATGAGTGTGGAAGTTTTCCTTCCATTTCTATTTTTTGGAACAGTTTCCGGAGAATAGGAATTAATTCTTCTTTAAATGTTTGGTAGAATTCCCCTGGGAAGCCATCTGGCCCTGGGCTTTTCTTTGTTTGGAGATTTTTGATGGCTGTTTCAATCTCCTTACTGGTTATGGGTCTGTTCAGGTTTTCTATTTCTTCCTGTTTTATTTTTGTTTTTCAACATTTCCTTAGCAATTCGGGGTCTCTTCTGATTCCATACAAATTTTAGGATTATTTGCTCCAGCTCTTTGAAAAATACCAGTGGAATTTTGATTGGAATGGCATTAAAAGTATAGATTGCTCTAGGCAGTATAGACATTTTGATAATGTTTATTCTTCCGATCCAAGAGCATGGAGTGGTCTTCCATCTTTTTGTGTCTTCTTCAATTTCTTTCATGAGTGTTCTGTAGTTCCTTGAGTACAGATCTTTTACCTCTTTGGTTAGGTTTATTCCCAGGTATCTTATGGTTCTTGGCGCTATACTAAATGGAATTGATTCTCTAATTTCCCTTTCTGTATTTTCATTGTTAGTGTATAAGAAAGCCAATGATTTCTGTACATTGACTTTGTATCCTGCCACGTTACTGAATTGCTCTATGAGTTCTAGTAGTTTGGGGGTGGAGTCTTTTGCGTTTTCCATATAAAGAATCATGGTTCAGTTGTGGTTGTTTATATGTCTCTAGGAATGCATCCACTTCTTCCAGATTGTCAAATATGTGGGCATAGAGTTGCTCATAATATGTTCTTTTTTTTAAATTTTTTTATTTTAATAAACATATAATGTATTTTTATCCCCAGGGGTACAGGTCTGTGAATTGCCAGGTTTACACATTTCACAGCACTCTCATAATATGTTCTTATAATTGTTTGTATTTCTTTGCTGTTGGTTGTGATCTCTCCTCTTTCATTCATTATTTTATTTATTTGGGTCCTTTCTATTTTCTTTTTGATAAGTCTGTCCAGGGGTTTATCAATCTTATTTATTCTTTCATAGAACCAGCTCCTAGTTTCGTTGATTTGTTCTATTGTTTTTTAGTTTCTATTTCATTGATTTCTGCTCTGATCTTTATGATTTCTCTTCTCCTGCTGGGTTTAGGTTTTCTTTGTTGTTCTAACTCCAGCTCCTTTAGGTGTAGGGTTAGGTTGTGTATCTGAGACCTTTCTTGTTTCTTGAGAAAGGCTGTATCACTATATATTTTCCTCTCAGGACTGCCTTTGCTGTGTCCCACAGATTTTGAACTGTTGTATTTTCATTATCATTTGTTTCCTCGAATTTTTCAATTCTTCTTTATTTCCTTGTTTAGTCATTCATTCTTTAGAAGGATACTGTTTAGTCTCCATGTATTTGCGTTCTTTCCAAATTTCCTCTTGTGATTGAATTTTAGCTTAAGAGCATTGTGGTCTGAAAATGTGCAGGGAATGATCCCAATCTTTTGATCCTGGTTGAGACCTGATTTATGAACCAGGATGTGATCCATTCTGGAGAATGTTCCATGTGCACTAGAGAAGAATGTGTATTCTGTTGCTTTGGGATGGAATGTTCTGAATATAGCTGGTCCAGTGTGTCATTTAAGGCCTTTATTTCCTTGTTGATCTTTTGCTTAGATGATCTGTCCATTTCAGTGAGGGGGTGGGTGTAAAAATTTCCTATTATTATTGTATTATTGTCATTGTGTTTCTTTGATTTTATTATTAATTGGTTTACATAGTTGGCTGCTCCCATGTTAAGGGCATAGGTATTTAAAATTGTTAGATCTTCTTGTTGGACAGACCCTTTGAGCATAATATAGTGTCCTTCCTCATCTCTTATTATCAGTTTTGGCTTACAATCTAATTGATCTGATATAAGGATTGCCACCCCAGCTTTGTTTTGATGTCCATTAGTATGGTAAGTTGTTTTCCACCCAGGACAGGGAGTCTTAAGCAGACTCTGCATTGTGTGCAGAACGTGATGCAGGGCTCCATCTCATGACCCTGATCATGACCTAAGCCAAATCCCAAATCTGGATGCTCTACCAACTCTGCCAGCCAGGCGCCCCTCTCTTCAGATGTAGTAGTATTTGCTTAATATATTTCGGTGCTCTCGTGTTGGATGCATATATGTATTTATGATTGTTGTATCTTCTTGATCAGTTCACTCTTGCATCATTCTGTAATAGCCTTCTTTGTCTTTTGTTACTATTTTTGGCTTAAATTCTCTTTTGTCTAATGTAAGTAAAGCTGCTCCTGTTCTCTTTTGGTTTCCACTTGCATGGAATATCTTTTTCCATCCATTCAATTTTAGCCTATGTGTATTAAAACTGAGGTGAGTCTTTTGTAGGAAGCATATATGTGGGTCTTATATATTTTATCTGTTCACCCACTCTGTGTTTTTTTCCTGGGAGAAATCAGTGCATTTTCATTTACAGTAATTATTGATAGGTAAAGATTTACTTATGCCATCTCATTGTTTCCTAGCTGTTTTATAGTTCCCTTATACCTTTCTTCCTCTTTGACTGCCTTCTGTTCTGAATTGATGATTTTCTGTAGTGGTATGCTTTGATTCTCTTCCATGTATCATTTGTGAATCTATTGTAGGTTTCTGCTTTTTGGTTACCATGAGGTTTACATGAAACATCTTATATGTATAGCGGTCTATTTCATACTGATAACAATTAAACTTGAATCACATGAAAACTCTACCCTTTTACTCCCTTTTATATGTTTATATTATAAATATAAATACATAAAAATATACAATATATTTTATATTATATACTATATATGTTATATAGTATATATATATTATATTATATACTACCTTTTTATATTGTTGATGTCACAGTTTACTTCTGTTTGTATTGTGTATCCATTAATAAATCATTGTAGCTGTAGTTTTTTATTTTATTTTACTTTATTTCAGTGTTCCAAAATTCATTGTCTATGCACCATACCCAGTGCTCCAGGCGATAAGTAGCTGTAGTTATTTTTAAAAACTTTTGTCCTTTAACTGTTAAACTAGAGTTAAATGGTTAACATACCAGTGTTGTGTATTTTCATGTGTTTTCATGTTTCTAATTATCATCCTTTCACTTCAGTTTCAAGTATTCCTTTCAGCATTTCTTGGAATGCAGTTCTAGTGGTAGTGAGCTCCATCACCTTCCTTTTTTGGGGGAAAGTCTTCATTTTGCCTTCCTTTCTGAAGGCAACTTTGCCAGGTTAAATATTCTTCTTTGGCAGTTTCTTTCTCACAGGATTTTGAATATATCATTCCATTCTCTCCTGGCCTGCAAGGTCCCTGCTCAGAAATCTGCTGTAGCCTTATGGGGCTTACCTTGTATGAGAGAGTTTTTTTCTTTTGTTGCTTTTGAAATTCTTTCTTTGTCTTTGATTTAGTGAGTTACATTATAATGCATCTTGTAGAAGATTATTTTGGGTTGAAATTTTGTGGTGACATATTACCTTCATTAACTTGGATCTCCAAATCTCTCCCCCAAGTTTGGGAAGTTCTCAGCCATTATTTCTTTATTTCTTTCTTTTTTTTTTTTTTAAGATTTTATTTATTTATTTGACAGAAAGAGAGATCACAAGCAGACAGAGAGGTAGGCAGAGAGAGAGAGTGGGGAGCAGGCTTCCCGCTGAGCAGAGAGCCCGATGCGGGGCTCGATCCCAGGACCCTGAGACCATGACCTGAGCCGAAGGCAGAGGCTTTAACCCACTGAGCCACCCAGGTGCCCCTCAGCCATTATTTCTTTAACTAACCTCTTTATCACATTTTTCTCTCCTCCTTCTGGGACTCCAGTGATCCTTACATTGTTTTTTGTTTTGTTTTGTTTTGTTTTGATGGTGCCCCATAATTTTCATAAGTTTTCTTTATTCTTTTTCATTCTTTTTCCTTCTTGCTCCCCTATTTGGATAATTTCAGTTAATCTCTCTTTTATGTCACTGATTCCTTATTCTGCTTTGTCGAGTCTGATATTGAAGCTCTCTATTGAACTATTCAGTTACTGTATTCTTCAGGTCCAAAATTTCTGTTTGCTGTTTTTATTTTTTATTTTTTTAAAGATTTTTATTTGTTTATTTGACAGACAGATCACAAGTAGGGAGAGAGGCAGGCAGAGAGAGAGAGATTGGAGGAGGCAGGCTCCCTGCTGAACAGAGAGCCCAATGCAGGGCTTGATCCCAGGACCCTGGGATCATGACCTGAGCCGAAGGCAGAGGCTTTAACCACTGATCCACCCAGGCACCCCTGTTTGGTGTTTTTAAAAAATGTTTTCTCTTGGTTGAACTTTTCATTTTTCTCTTGTATTGTCTTCCTGATTTTGTTAAGTTGTTTATATGTGTTTTTTTTTTAAATAGTTTCCTGAACATCTTTAGAACAACTGTTTTGCACTATTTGTTGAGCAATTCTTGAATTTCCATTTCTTTGGGGCCAGTTCCTGGAGGTTTACTCTATTCCTTTGGTGAGTCATCTTTCCCTAATTCTTTGTGATTCCAATAGCCTTTTGTAGGTCTGTGCATTTGAAGTAGTCACCTGAACTTTATGGCCTGACTTGGGTAATATAAGACTTTGACCTCAAAGTGGGGGCATGCTGGGCACCAAGTGTGGGGTGTGAGTGGCATGGTTCTCTTTGGCTAAGGCCACTAGGGTCCACAGCATTGACAACATTGTTGTCCTTGATAAGCATTCAAGGGGTCCATAGTGGCTTCAACGGCAGTTGGGGTCCTCAGTGACACTTCCAGGTACAATGGCTAGGGCCCAGGCATGTAGTGATGGTGGCCAGAGCTCGTGGTGGCATACTTGGCTGCAGAGTCCAGCTGCAGGTGCCTGTGTCGTGTCATGTGTCAGTTGGGCACATCATGCAGTGGTGGGGTCATGGAAGGCAGCAAAGGACAGGCCCAGCTACAGGCTCACTGGCATGCACTACTGTGGCTGTTGGGTATTGCCATGGGTTCACAGTAGTGTAAACTGTTGGCAGGATTCAAACCTGGGATGTGTGGGTGCACAGCTGGTGGGGCTAATGACAGAATACAGGGCCTAATCCAGGCCCACAAGCAATTACAGAATCCCTGGCTGTTGGTGTGCTCCCCTATGTCGCCACAGTCTTACTCCAAGGCCTACACACTTCACCAGAGGCCAGTGACAATTTTCAGGCTTACCAGGCTTGCAGCGTGCAAGTGCACAGCTAGATGGGTAGCCCCAAGTGCACCCATGGGGGTGGGGTCAGCGTTGGGGGTTTAGACTGGCATCTTACACCTGGGGAAAAACAGAGGCTTGAGCTGGCTGCTGGTGCAGTTCCCAGGCTCTTTTTGCAGCCAGAGAGGGGAATTAGAGGGAAGAGACTCAGACAACGGGTGTCAGCAAATGCCAATACCTGAAAGCTGGTGAAAACTGCAGGTTTTCACCTTAGTGAAATTTAGTGAAACTTACTTCCATGGAGGCTTAGTTGGTGATTGATTTCTTCACTGGCAAAACCTGCTGGGCTTCACTGTAGGGGGTCCTGCTACCTGGCTGCTATTAGTAGCTATTGTGTTTCTTTTTGTTCCTAACCATCTCTGCATATCTCACTTTTGTTGGTCTCTGGATGGGGTAATCCTGAATTGGGACCTTTGTGCAGTATCCCGAAAGCCTGGAGAAGCTGGTCCCTCACTCTGCTTTTCCTTTTCTGGTAAGTGGAACTCTTTCTGGCTGGGGACTCTTGGCACTGAGCAGTGCCAGCTTGAGGGGTGAGATGATGCAGGCAAAATGAAACGTTCTTCTTTTCTTGTGCAATTATTCTCAAGTTTTTTTGTTTCACTGTGTTGCTAAGGTTCCTTAAGAGGACTCCAGAGCTCTTCCAGAGCCATTTTTGTTCATGGAGAGCTTTCTGATTATTGATCTTTGTGAAGGGATGGAGGTGTCCCTACATCGTTGTTTTGGTGATGTCACTCCCACCTTTCCCAGATTTTTAAATGCACTCCAAAATTTGTGAATCATTGTGCAAGATAGTAAAGGAGGGAGAAGTCAAGTACCATGTTTTATTGATCCCGGGTCAGCACAATTCCTTATATTGACAGTCATTACAAATTTATATTATTTACTTATCATCACTGTTACCCTTAGAATTAACTTGGGAAATAAAAGATATAACATTTTTATTATTTTCTTTACCAAGCTCTAGAAGGCCATACCACCGTCTGGGGAGTCATCAGTGCTATCGCTGTCAATCAAAGTCAGGTACTGTCATCACCAGACCATCTCAGAAGAGCAGGAGAGGCCCCTGCAGAGCATGTATTTGACTCATGTTGACCCATTAAGAGTACAGGACAAGACTCACAGCATGGGAATGTCTGCTGGAGATCCCACTAAAGTGGAGACCTTGGCAAACACCATTGGAAGAAATAAGCAACAGGGGACTCCTGCTCTGAAGGTTGGTCAGTGAAAGGCAGCAGTGGCCACACTGAATCTGCAGGGGGAATAGTAGGCCTCATTAAGCTGCACTATATAGAGATCCTTCCATCGTTGCACTATTTAGATAGTGTAAACAGCATAAACACTAAGAGGTTGAATCTGTCCATTCCAGCAAGCCTGGAGGCTTGTAAAAGAGTCCCAAGAATTTATCAGGGGAGCTAGGGTTAACAATTTTGGATTTGGGGGGAACCAATGTTCATGTTGTCATTAGACGTTTGAAGCAGTAATCCCAGAATCTTAGGAGGCTAAATGAACCATTTCTACAGGCTGCAGGTTCCAGGAAGTCCCTACAGCTCCCAATGGAAGACATGGCTTATTATCTGGACCAAAGAATTTGGATACATCCTTAATTGGCCATACTTTTATGAAGGCTTGAAAACAACTCCAATAGGTTATCTAAAATATTGGTTTGATCAAAAGAATCTTAAGACTTATTTAAAACGTCTTCAGTTGTAGCACAAAAGTAAAAGGGGAAAGTGCCAAGATCTGAGGTAACAAAGAAATAGGAAAAAAATCAAATATATGGATATATAGTAGAAGACGAAATTGTAAACTAGATCATACAGGGTGCTTTGTAGACTATCTTTAAAAATGTGTGTTTTAAGTATGATAGGACATCACTGAAAGATTTTTTTTTTAAGATTTTATTTATCCATTTGAGAGAGAGAGAGAGATAGTGAGAGCACTAGCAGAGAGGAGAGGGATTGTTTTATTTATTTATTTATTTATTTTGGCTGTTATGCACAATGTTATGAACATTTTTTTTTCAAAGATTTCATTTATTCATTTGAGAGAGAGAGAGAAGGAATGAGAGAGAGAGAGAGTATGAAAGGAAAGAGGTCAGTGGAGAAGCAGACTCCCCACCGAACAGTGAGCCTGATGCGGGACTCAATCCTGGGGTTCCAGGGTCATGACCTGAGCCGAACGCAGTCACCTAACAAACAGCTACCCAGGTGGGCTTCTATGTACATTATTGGGCAATCCTAACTGGTTTTTGGGGTCAGGATCATGGGCCCCAGACAAGCAACATAGGTTGGCCAGTAAAATTGAAAGAAATATTTTTCAGATACTTTTGAGTTTCTATTATGACTTTTGACGACACTAAGTGCTGAGATTTGGAACATAATTATGTTTGGGTTAACTATCCTAAGATTTGGGGATTGTTTTATTTTTGTTAATGTGTAGGTGTGAAAAACAATTGCTGTGTAATTTTATATGCTTTAGATCCTTCATAGTGAGGCTGCTGAGCTGTGTGGCAAGCAAACAGACACAAAATCTGAGGTCCTGAACTGCAGCCACTCTAGAGAAAGACAGTCCAGGCTGCAGCTGCTTAAAGAATGAAGACATGGGGTGCCTGGGTGGCTCAGTGGGTTAAAGCCTCCGCCTTCAGCTCAGGTCATGATCTCAGGGTCCTGGGATCGAGTCCCATATCGGGCTATCTGCTCAGCAGGGAGCCTGCTTCCCTCTCTCTATCTGCCTGCCTCTCTGCCTACTTGTGATCTCTCTCTGTGTCTCAAAAAAAATAAATAAATCTTTAATAAAAAAGAATGAAGACACAAAAAATTCATCTAACTGAAATTGAGCAGAATGAACAGTTGAGGGAAATGATTACTTAGACTTTAAACTGAAATTGGGGACTTTAATTTCTTGGATTAGTAATGCACAGGGACAGCAGAATTTTTTCACACGTTAGCCCTTTGGGACTTCAACTAAAAGATTTTGAATTTTATTTTTTTAAGATTTTTATCTTTTAATTACATCAATGGGAAATTAACAATGGGAGGGTTTTTTATTGAATTTAGGAGTATCACAGTATGTCGATATATGATATTTGGAATATTTTAAAGATTTTATTTATTTATTTGACAGAGAGAGATCACAAGTAGGCAGGAGGCAGGCAGAGAGAGAGAGAGGGAAGCAGGCTCCCTGCTGAGCAGAGAGCCCGATACGGGACTCGATCCCAGGACCCTGAGATCATGACCTGAGCCGAAGGCAGCGGCTTAACCCACTGAGCCACCCAGGCGCCCCGATATTTGGAATATTTTAATTTAATTTGGAAGATTTTATTTCATTTTAATGTTTTAGTGTTGTTATTTAACCTCACTGCAGAAACTCTGAGAGGCTATGTTGGGCAATGTAGCTGGGCAAAATTTGGAATAGGAAATAGAACAGAAGTGAACGTTCATCTTTAAATTCAGAATGGCCACTGAGATCATTCAGTTAATATACCATTCTATCCCATTTCAGACCTTAGAGCAAAATCTAATTCTATTAGCAGTAAGAAAGGTCCTAGAAAATCCCAGAGAGATCCACAAATGCATATGGAAGGGCTGTTATTTTCTTATAACAAATATTTTCTTCACTATGATAAATGCATATGAGTTCTATGCTAATAATGCCTCATGGACTGATTTTTAGAAGATATCTAAAAAAAATCAGAGACCTACATTTAGAATAAAATTTTTAAAAAATGCAGCAAAGATAACTCTTCTATTCAAAGGTAAAGGAAAAATACAAGGAATGATGATTGTATTATCACTTACTCTTCCATCTGGGAGATGGAAAATTTCTTTGCTGTAGGCTTTTTAAGCAGTTAGATGACAGAGGCATTCAAATGTGAAAAAAAAAAAATAGTTCTGGATTTTCCTCTCTTAGCTGAATCACTGCTACTTCCACTGCCAGGAGTGTACAAATGGTGATTGCACTTTGGCCCTTCAGTTTTTTCTCCTTGGGCCAGAGTGGAAGATAAATTTGGCCGTTCTTCCAAGTGTGGGCCTTGAGCCCTTTCCTGCCAGCATGGGAAAGTGGCTGGAAACCAGCTATGCCCTTTCTGCCCCTGACCTGTCAGCACGGCGGGTTTTCCAGAATTTTCCCACTTGCTGCTACTTTGCATACTCTTCTCTGGAAAGGGAGTCACTTTTCCATTCCTGGCATTATATCTTAATTTGGTGCAAGGTTGTGGTATAAGATTGGACCTTTTGTTTGTTTGTTTGTTTCATCATGAAAGACCTGTTCTTTACTGTTTTTATTTTTTAACTTCATTGTCATTCACTTTCAAGAGTGATTTCGAAAGGGATTTCAAGAAGGGCACCTGAGTGGCTCAGCTGGTTAAGCATCTGACTCTTGATTTCGGCTCAGGTGGTCATCAGATGGGTCGTGATCTCATGGGTTGTGGAATTGGGCCCCATTTCAGGCTCCACGCTCAGTGGGAAGTCTGCTTGAGATTCTCTCTCTCCTCCCTCTCCTTCTGCCCCTCCTCCTGCTTGCACGCATGCTCTCTCTCTAAAATAAATAAATAAATCTTTAAAGAAAGAGAGATTTCAAAAATTTGTGCGTATATGGCCATTTTATCTTGACTTTAGAACTTTTAAAAATGTTTCAGTGTCTCCTTTAAAAAAAAGTCTGGCAAATTTGTTTAGTTAATGTATGGACACCATGTAAGGTTCTGAAGCAGAATGTCATATACATTAAAAGCCATCTCTGGAATTTTGAAGTTAGAGAAAAATTCTGCAAAACATCCCATCTAACCATCTAATTCTAGTAGTGTTCTGAAGCTCACCTACTTTTTTTTTCTTTTTCAAAGATGATAAAATATTACACAGTCAGAATTTCACATTCTACCTGGCATATGGTGAGTGTTCGACAAATGTTGGCTTTTATTGTTACTACTCTTTAATTTGCTCAGCCACATGTGATCATCACACAACAATTTTACCCTATGCTTATGTAGTACCTTTTTACTCTCCTTCTCTCTTCCCTCCCTGGCTCTTTCATTCTTCACTTTTTTTCTTTTCTTCTTGCTCTGGTCAGCTCCACAATCATCCTCTAAGTCTGCTACTATTTCTATCCTCATTGTTCCTATCAATAACTCCCATCAGGCAAATAGTGCAGATTTGTATGTTTACTTTAAAAAAAAAAAAAAGATTTTATTTATTTATTTGAGAGAGAGAAAGAGAGCACATGAGTGGTGGGGGTTGGGCTGAGGGAGAGGGAGAAGCAGGCTCCTGGTTGAGCAGGGAGCCCAGCGTGGGGCTAAATCCTAGGACCCTGAGATCATGACCTGAGCTAAAGGCAGATGCTTAACTAACTGAGCCACGCAGGCTCTCCTATACATTTACTTTCTAGTCCTATAAAGTAGAAATGTGTTTCTTCCTTTTTTTTTTAAGATTTTATTTATTTATTTATTTATTTATTTATTTGACTGAGAGAGACAGCAAGAGCAGGAACACAAGCAGGCAAAGTGGGAGAGGGAGAAGCAGGCTTCCCAAAGAGCAGGGAGCCCAAAGAGGGCCTCCATCTCAGGACCCTGGATTCATGACCTGAGCCAAAGGCAGATGCTTAATGACTGAGCCACCTAGGCGCCCACAAACATGTTGCTTATTGAGGCATATTATTAAATTTAAACATAAACTGTTTAAATTACTATATCAACTACACTAGGAGATCCTATATGTTAGTATAAATGCAGACCACCCAAATATTATTGCTTATGGGGATATCCTTTTTTTCTTCACGGACAGATGTGAAGTACCAGAATGCCTTTACTATGCAGAAGGCCTGCTTCTGCTTGGCACCATTTTGTATTCAAAGTAAGGATGCTTGTTAGTTAACTCATGGCATTTTCCTTTAGTCTATAAGATGTGAGGCCTTTGGGAGGACATTTTAGCTCATGCTCATCTTATTTCTTTGGTCAATCCAGATGTTTCTGGGAAGAAGGATTTTAACACTTTTTATAGCATTACGTTTTCTGGAAGTCAACCTATGCTTTCATGGACTCTGAAAAAATCCAGTCGTATGTTGTTTCCAGTGCTTGGAATCGTCTCTCAAAGACATTTGCTGATTACTATGGTAGTGCCTAAAAAAGGTTTTTGAGCTCTTTTCTATGAATGCATTACTGTAGCATTCAGAATTAAGATCTGTCTCTGATTCAAAAATCAAAGTATAATCATGGAAACTATTTTTTCAGGAAATTAGATTTTCCTGGCTGAGATAGCAATAAGTCTGACTGACAAGGAAAACTCTCCACATGAAAAATATTCTAAAGGAGGAATAAAGAGGTTTTATCTGGGAATTTCAGAACACTGAGAGAAATGATTGCTTAAGGTGGGCCTGATTTGGGCAATGATTCTTTAATATATTGAAAAAGTGAGATAAAATTTTTATTTTTACTTCTTTGTAACCACGAGATGGCACCACTTTCCTATTTTTAAAAGTTTGACACTGCTATTTTTCATTTTTTACGTTTTTTTAAAAAATTACAGCTGTTTGGGGACATTTGGTTATAACTTTCCCTCAAATACAGGCTCATAGACTATAAGGCTAGAGTTACGGTATTAAATAAGAATTTGTAGGTGGAATAAGATTTATAATATGCATCGCATATGCATGGCATTTAAATGGTTTAAATGGTTGGAATCTCAGCCCAAGGGAAAGGAGTTTCTCTGGGGGTTTTGTAAGTGAAAAGGGCAATGGGCAACTTAAACTGAGAAGTCAGATGTAAAGTGGTCTTGGCCAGCAGTTCCCTGTGTGGTCCAAGGGTATGAGCTGGCAGAGAATATAGGCAGGAGGAGAAGGAGGGTAAAAATGTCAGCTGTGCTGAGAGTTGAACTCTCGTAGAAATGATATTTTGAAGTGATGGGAGTGCTGAGGTTGTGTTTGAGGAAGAAGGAAGAGATCAGAGGAGGAGAAGCATACCTAAGGCCGAAGCAAAAAGTAGAAGGCAATTCCACCCACTCCTCAGCTCTGACCTAACTCTGTTAACATATCCTGGTTTAGCAAACTGTCCTGGGCCTACAAAAGACAAACGAAGGGAACCAATGGGGAACCAGCCACCTTCCTGTCATAAATGCTGTTGTGAGGCTGTTGTCTAGCTATAGTTATAAGACCTTCCTGTCCTCACCGTCCCTTCATTCCCTGTTCTCCTTCTCTTCATCAGTCCAATCCCTTTTGGTTATAGTTAGTAGAAACCCAGTGCAAAGTAGCTTAAACAAAGGGGAATTTATCCACGCATGAGACTTAAAAGTTCAGGGTTTGAATAACTTCAAACAGTTACATATAGATGTTCCACTGTTGGTTCTGTTGTTGTTGTTGTTGTTTTTCCCCTGTTGTCTTCATCCTTCCTCACATCTGTCCGGGTTGCAGGAAAGACTGCCCCAGCAGCACTAGACCTTCATGATTTTCATAGCCATCAATCTCAGAAGCCATTAGTTTCTCTCCCAGTATTCCTACAAAGACCCTCATTGATGGCTCTGGGTTGTGTGTCCACTTGGCATAAGAATTATATGGACCACACAAGGTGCAATACTCAAAAGAAAAGGTTTATGGACAGATTTTAAGTGTAACCCATGTCCATTATATCTTCCTAAGAAAGTATCTGGATAGTAACATGGCCCCAGGCCAATGTTCCCAATGTAGTAAGAACTGATCTACTAAGTGCAGGGAAAATGCACAGCTTATAATTATGGATAAGGACTAGATCTAAGTTTGGAGATCTTCAACCTAGGAGGAAAGTCTCTTAGAGAGAATTAAAGGTTTGATCTGTTGTTACCCTCGAGTATTTCCTGTTCTTTTTAGCCATTGACTTCTATGAGTAAGTATAATGGTGGTCAGGTTGACTCGAGAAGAATTTCTGGTCTCAGAGTCTCCTGAACTAAAATCAGTCTTTTCCCCTCACCCTCCTTCTATCCCTCCCTCTGTACCTTCCCACCCCATCATCAAATGTGACTGGATTTCCCTTGCCCCATTGTATGTAGGACTCGTTTGGAATCCTGAAATGAGACATCCAACAGAAATCTTGGGACTAAAATCTTTGTGTTCAAAGCAGGGAATTGGAGATGTTTCTTTATACTGATGTGTGGTGATATAATTATGCCAATAACAAAAGCTCTAGATGTAGTTACTTTCATTAATTTCCATCTCACAAAGGTAATAAGTGTTCTGTAGTGAGTGCCTGGGAAGATGGCTCTTGCCAAATCTGGAGAATATAAGAAAAGAAGAGTTCTTCTGGGTAAACGTTCTTGGTGCCAGGTATTAGAAGCTTTTGTAGACCTCAACAGCATACTGAGAAGTTTAATGATATACTCATATATTTTAGGCTAAGTTTATTTTATAAAGGGTCAACCCATTATATTAGCATGATGACTGTGCTTTCCTTGTGGAAAACTTGGAAACAGACTTATAATAAAATGTCCCCCTGTCCCCCCCCACCCTGAAAACTAGATTGTTTAGTTTGAGAGAATTGATCATAGTCTTACAATGACAGTTTCTACACTATTTTACACAGCATTCTCAGAGTATTGAACATTTACTTTGACAGCAAAGCTGTGGAAAGAAAGGTTCTGACTGGTTATGAATGAAAAACCAGGTAAGAAGCTTGACTTTAAGGAATAATTTGTATCCTGTTAATTGTCCTATGGGTCTTAAGGAAATGAGATAGACAATAATCCATTGTTAGTGGGCTAACGAGGCACAACATCTGAAAAGTTGGCACGTATATTGGAAGTTCCTTGATGATGAATGATGTTGAACATCTTTTCAAGTACCTGTTGGCCATCTGTATGTCTTCTTTGGAAAAATGTCTATTCAGAGCCTCTACTCGTTGTAAAATCAGACTGTGTTTTGTTTTGTTTGGCTATTGAGTTGTAGAAGATCTTCTTGTATTTTTGATATCCGCTCTACTCCAAGTCCTATTTCTATGTTCCCTTTTCATTGACTGGCACCACCCTTCATTTGGACAGGTTAGTTTATCTCTCATCCCATCAACCACTGAATTTTAAAATTTTTACCTTCAAAACATCTTTCGAATTCTTCTGTCACTTTCCACCATAGTCTGAACAACATTTTTTTTTAATGTGGACTACTACATTATTAGCCTTAAAAATGGCTTTCTTGTATGCAATCTGACCTTCACCCTGGCAGAATAACCTTTTCAAATATGAATCTGTTGATACCACCGCTTAGACAAGACACTTCAGAAATTCCCCTTTACGTTTAGGATAAAGACTATTTCTAAACATAAGTCATCAGTGCCTGTATGATCTGGCCCCTCCCTTAGACTCTGGCTTTCACCTGCACCACCTCCCTCACTCCTCCATGCTCCAACCTCTCTGGCCATGTTCTCTCTAGCCACAGAGTCTTCTCACATGAGGCTCCTTCTGTCTGGATCACTCTTCTACCTCTCCACTACTTACCAAGCGGACTCCTATCTTCCCACAATATAAGCTCAAGCTTCAGCTCCTCGAGTCTGCCTTCGTGCACCTGCCTTGCAGCTCTTTCTTGGCACTTATCACTGATAATTTTACATTTGCTTCTATTATTATTGTTAGCCAATAATGCCTATCTTCCCTACTGGACTCAAGCTCTACAAGGTCATGACTTATGTCTGCCAATCATTAATTCCATAGTCCCAGGCAAGAGAATGTAAGAGGAGCTCAATGAATAGTTGTTAGATGAAAGATTGCTTATATTGCTTTACGACTTACTTTTCTATCTAAAAGAAAGTGGTGTGCGGTTACTGTTAGGTTTGGGCTGCCTTGAGCATTGTTGTGAAGTGGCCAGCAGAACCTTCAGTGGCATACATGAAAGGGATGTAGCAGGCTACTGTGTATGTTCTTTCAGAGGAGGTTGTGGATAGAGGAGCCCAATTTCTCAGAAGAAATAGATGTTGCTCCCATCTTATTTCCTGTCTAGCCACGTAAAAAGCAGACTAAATGGAGCAAGTTAATTTAGCACAGTTTCAGATGAAGTCTCACACTATTCCTGGGATGGGATAGCATTATAGGAGAGTCAAGGTGGTCTGAGATTGGCTGTGGACAGTTGCAATTGGTGTTCTTCCATACACGTTGGGAAGCGTGTCGAAGTTTCCAGAAGTGTTTCCCGAAATAAAAATCTTGCTTGCCTACCTAAAAGCTGTTCCCACCTTTTCTTGGGATGTAGAGCCTTTATTGCATTCCAGTGTGTAACCCTAACTCATGCACCTTGAGAATGATACAGTATCCAGACCCCAGCAAGAAATTCTAGTGGATCTAAGCCAGCCATTGTGACCCAGTTCCCTTGTCAGTTATTGAATCTGATGCAGGCATGCCACTGCATGTGAGAGGCCTTCGTGTTCTTGGAGAAAAGGCTCTTCTCTTGTTATCAGAAGCACATGGATAAGCAGTCCTCCTCCTTCTGCTCAATGCTGTTGTGTCTGAATGGGGTCCTGAGAAGGCTGCAGCCAGCTTGTGACATGGGAACTAGTCTGCAGATGAGAGACATGCTGAGCATGGCAGAGAGGGAAGGTAGAAAGCTCTGAGCTGCAGGCTAGTTCTCCTCACTGATATGGCTGGGTAAGCACCGCACAATTGCCTGGACACACGCACACACACACACACGTTTGTACGTGTGCAGCAAAGAATTTGGCAAAACATCATGTGCTTCGGTTTCCTTCTGCTGTTGCATGTATATACGTAAAAGTTATCTCCATCGTGGGGCAGAATCTTGTTGTGCTGGGTTTCAGGAATAAAAGTGAAAATTAAGCACTTTCACCAATTTCATTTACAGGTGAAAGAAAAACTGTGGAATGGAAAACACAGAAATTTCCCAGTCTCTACCACTTTTAAGAGCTTGGAGAGTACACTGGCCCCTCTTGAATAACCCAGGATCTGCTCCCTGTCTCAAGGTCGGCTGATTAGCAATCTTAATTCCAAGCGCAACTTTAATTCTCTTTTGGTATGTGACAAAGCATAGTCATGAGTTCTGGGAAATAGGATGCAGACATATTTGGGTGCCATTCACATCCTTGTCATCTTAGTATTTCTTCCATTTTAAGTTGATTCAAAAATGTATCCATTTGGTAAACTTTTGGGCACTTGCTTTGGAAATGTGAGACATGGTCCCTGCATTTAAGGAGGTGATAATTTAGTGATGTCCTGCTCATAAAATGTTTTAATTTGTAGCATTCGATTTAATGATAAGGGAGATATTGTTCTAGATAGTCTAGCCATCCTATTCTAGATATTCTAGAGGTATGTGTATATGTGTGTTTTTCATTTTCTAGTGGAGCAACCGGAAGTTAAACTGAGGTAAAACTACTTTTATCCAGGGGTGCAGCTGGAAGGACATGGAGACAGTGTGCGAATTGTGATTTTCTTGCTTGTCTGGTGGTTTTCCCTCTGCGTCAATGGCTGTGTTATGTATGAAGAATTCAGGTCTTGTTTTTGTTTTACGATAACATCCAGACCTGGAAAACAAAATAGGAATGCAGCTTTCCCTGTTTTCACAGAATTTCAGCTGAGAACAGCGGGTGATAGACTCTTCCTTGCATCCATAAAGTTCAGTGATGGCCATTTCCAACAGTCAAAAAGGAATAAAGACTTCTTGAGGTTTTCTTTGACATACATCAGGAATACATACGTATGTGAGTGCATGCGAGTCTGTGAGTGGCTTTTCCTCTCTCCTCCTCCTGGTGGAGAGACTTGCAGACTCTTGCCTTGAGAATTCTAAAGGGAGGACTTTGGCAGGAGTTAGCCATTAGCAGGGCAAGGAGGAAGGGCAGCAGAAAAACATGCCACTTGGGAAGTAAGGATATGTGATTTCATGGATCGGTGGATATTGCACAGAGGAGCTGCACTTGAGTGAACAGATGTGTCCCTCTCTGGAGGGCAGGGGACCTCAGCAGGAGTTTGTGTGGCGTGAACCACAAAAGGGATTTTAAGAGCAGTCAGCTGGAAGAGTATCTGCATTGGGGAAGGCAAAGACCCCACCAATGAGATCCAAGATAATGGACACAAGCTGACACATTTATGGTTTGAAATAAGTACCCCCGACTCGAGGAGACTCTTTACCTGTCAAAATAAATGTCACATGCACAGGAAGGAGTATGTCAAGATCTGTGTCTCATAATTGTGAATAAACATAGTACGAACCTTCGCTTTGGATTTTGCCATTTTGTCCTTGGGATTTGTTGCACAGGCCCAAAGTGGAGCTGGTCTCTGATCTTTCGGAAGTGGAACGGGGTCACTGAGCAGTAGATAAGATAATTTCTTGTTTAGTGATGGGCACTGTCTCTGCAGTCTATGGCGGGAGATGGCCAGGAGAGGAGGTGACTGAAAGGGAGGAAGGCCCTTGTGATCCTCCTTGAGTAGGACGACTACCTCTGCTCTTTTCAAAAGGCATAGACAGGGTTATCATCTCTGCATTTCTGAAGGGGTACATGGAAATCTAGGTGCCTTCAAACTTTACGTGTAAGTACACCCAACTGCTTCTCAGCACAGCTGACCCCAGAATAAATGTGGTAAAGTAAGGAGCAGCACAACGCCTCCTAAGCTGATCTTGGGTCTTCATATATGTACCCTCTGGTGCTGCCAGCCCTCAATGATTTGAAGATTCTTCCTTCGGTCAGAGGAGGACGCCTTAGCCAAATTTAGGCAAGCAGCCGTTGTTGATTAGAAGCTTCAAAATCACCTAGTCCCTCTAACCAATGGCAATGGGGACAAAGTGAAGAAAAACTAGCCTGTGAGAAGTAGAGCTCTATCCTAGAAAAAAGTCTGCTGAAAAGTTTTTGGTCTCAAAACGCTAATACAGGAGGAATCAACTAGGAGCAGAATTCATATGAAGAAAATAATGAAACTTTTTCTCAGGGAATGGGCAAAGTATTTCTCAACATTCCTGAAGTCACCTGAAACTGTAATGCATTTCACCACATTTCAGCAAGATATTAAGGAAGTGCTGTGGGGACAATGGCTTGTCTTGTACGCATTTGTCTGTTTGAGATTAAATAAGCCACCAGGAGTGTGGAAAATCTGTAAGTATTGTTGAAAAGGGTATTGAGATTATAGATTATATTTACTCATTCCTTACTGGCAAAGGAACTGTGCAACACACTAGCTTTTATTCATTTTACTACTAACAAATTTTTGGCAAAAGTCCTCGATAATTTATTTCCTTTTAAACACCAGAAAAAGTATTGAAATAAAAGTAAGCTATTGCTTATTTTTAAAGTTACCAAATTTCTGTTCTTGAAATAGTATGACCTTCACTTTTAAATGGTATAGATAACATAGGAAATGAACTATATTTCTTGGTCAGCAATCTGAAAAATTCATAAAACCCTGTCCCCTCTTTGACTCGAACCGAGCAGCAGTAGCGTGCTCCCAGAATTTCTATTAGAGTTGATGAAAGACACAGGTGTGCTTTTAGAGGGAACAATATCTGGTGGCCTGTTATTTGAATAACATTATAAAAGACTGCTTTAGAGATAGAACCAGTATGGGTAGGATACAAAAACCAAGAAAAAAAGTCTGTGTTTCTTTACATGGGTGAATATTTGTGTGATTTCATTAGCTTCCTAGAGAATAGAGAGTATCTATTGAAAAAATACTTGTGGAAAGAGAAGAGTGGAAAGGAAAACCTTAAAGAATTAATATATTTGGGAATCTGTTTGCCATCCTGTGTGTGTGACAGAGAGGGAGAGAGAAAGAGAGGGAGGGAGAAAGAGACAGAAGAGAAAGAGAGAGAGAAATAGGAGAGAGAGAGAGAGAGGGGAAGAAAGTAAGAGGGATTGGTGACTGCTACCTCTATTGGTAATATCTATTCAAAAGCTATGCATACCTACTAAGGATGTTTTAGGCTCTACCATCTCTATGCCAAATATCTGTTTCTGCAATAAATGACTTTTAAAAAACCTCAATACCTCTATCACGGCTTGAAATTGATTCTTGGCTCAAGATTTAGTTGGCTTTAGGTTTTTATTGGTGAGCTATGTGTTTTTCCTATTAACATTTCTTTTATGATTTCCATAGCAGTTTAACACCTGGAATATCGTTTTTATTTTGGAGGAAGAAAACTTATTTATTTCATTTTATTAATTTTTTTTCAAGGTCTTCTAACATCATGACCTTGATGATTTTCCTCATTGGGTTGTTGATGATAGTTATTATTTGAATGAATTAACTGTCATATGGGCTTAGTCAACCTGAAACTTTAAGTGTGTGAGTTTTATTTTGTTGGACCAACATTATAACAGAGGATGAAAAAAAAATGGTACCCTTCTGAATCCCTGAAGGCAGGCTCTGGACATCTGACATGCCTGTACAAAACATAATTGCTTATTTTGCCTGGAAGTACATGCCAATGCTGTTTGCTATATTTCTATGTTGCTAGATACTGGGTTTCGTATATCCCTGAAGTCAGTTTACTTCCACGTGTCTTGTTGTGTCTGATAGGCTGATTCTCCATAACTCTTTAGGGCACAGATATCACACCAGACTTGAGAAAAATGTACCTTTGGTTGGATTTTGTTGTGTCACATTATGGAATTCCTTTTTCTCTTCTACTTTCAAAAAGGTAGTATTCCATAGAACAAATTTCATGATTCCTGCATTTTGAAGATTATCCTTCAACATTCCAGAGTGTGGTGAAGATCTGGAGGGCTTGGCTCGAGTGTCCAGTGAGTGAAGACTTTTGTTACGGCAAAATAATGAGGTGTGGGCTTTTTATTGTGAAGTCTCCCTGGAATGTCAGTGCTATTTTTTTAAATTGTTTTTTTACTTACTAAAAACCTTACAGTGAACCCTTAAATCTAATACATTTGGTTAAAATAAAATACATAATTTATAATTCACTATCAGTTTCCCTGTTGATACCCAGAAGGTTGATGCTGATCCCAAGCCATTTTAGAAAAGTGAATAAAATTGTAATCATGATTGATAATGTGTGGGGGAGTTGTACTTCTTCTACCTAAATTTACTTCCCAGGTTAATGTATGTTAATATACTTGTAAGAATAAACTTTCATTTCCGCCCCAGTTTTGTCATCAACTGCTGTGGCAATTTCCTGCCCTTCCCACCAACACACGTGGACACATGCACAGACAGTAACTTGCGCATACATGTACACACACACTCTTCCTCAGGGATGAGGTCTCACGTTGTCTTGCTGGACTTCTTGGTAATTGCTGTTAGGTCTCTCCCTGACAATTATCACCTCCTAACTTACTTACTTATCTTGTGTGTTTTCTTCTTCAGCTGCTAGAATGTAAATTCCATGGGGACAGAGACTTCTGTTTATTTTGTTCTTTGCTTTATGGTCTGTGCCCACAAGAATGTCTGCCACAATACAAATGCTCAAAAAAATATTTGTGAAGTCAATGAGCTCATTGCATGCCTTTAACACTAGAAAAGAGATTTATTATTACTGTTATCAAAAAGAAAGGAGTGTCGGCAACTACCTCTCATCTACCCTCCCTCTTTTAGTAGGATATTCTCTGAGTCTGTTCTTCTTATCAAGACTGAAATGCCTAACAAGATATGTGGCTGCAGTGGCTCTTCCTGGATTCTGACTCTATTTGCAGTCCCTGCCCTGACTCTTGAAGAAAATCTGGTCAAAAGGATTCTGTCTCAGGGCATTGTCGATGCAGCGTAAAGATGATGAAGTCCACAATTGTTCCACTGTGATTCAGGTCAGATGCCCTCTGAGAAAATCTTGAACTTTAGAATTCTTAAAGCCTTTTTCTTTTTGGAGAAAAGAATATATTCTTTGCAATTATCTAAGCAAAAAGAGAAAATGAATGCTGACTGTCTCTACTGATGTTAGAAAAATAAGCAGTAAGATCATTTTAAATCTATAATTGCCAGAAATAATCAACTCTCCTCAGCATAGCATCAGATAACAAATATTTTATTCTGTATTATATATGTAGTATGTGTGTATATATGTATACATAGATACATGTGTACATACATATAAAACAATAACAGATATAAGTTGTGGACTGAGTAGCAAATCAAAGTGACAATTTTAAGTGCTTGTATATTCTTCACTATAAGGATAGACATGTTATAATTTGATTATCTCTCTTTTTTTAAAAAAAATTATTTCTTTATTTCACAGACCAATCACAAGTAGGCAGAGAGGCAGGCAGAGAGAGAGAGGAGGAGGAAGCAGGCTCCCCACTGAGCAGAGAGCCTGATGAGGGGCTCAATTCCAGGACCCTGGGATCATGACCTGAGCTGAAGGCAGAGGTTTTAACCCACTGAGCCACCCAGGCACCCTATCTCTTTTTATTTTAAAGTTACTCTCAGCTGATATTTAAAAAAATGTTTATTTTTAAGTAACCTCTACAGCCAGCATGGGGCTTGAACTCACAACCCTGAGATCAAGAGTCACAACCCTGAGATCAAAAGTCACATGCTCTACTGAGCCAGCCAGGCACCCCTCTAGTTTGATACTTACATGGCCAACAAATTCTTTAACTTTAGACGCTATGAATCTATACTTTGATAAACATTGACCAACAAAGCTATACTTAAATCACCTTAAGGATCTTTCTCCATAAAGAAAAAGAAAAAAGTTGGGAGTGGGGAGAGGATGGGAATAGGGGTAAAAGTCATCTTATCTTGCAGATTTGCAGGATAAAAGGATATTATTTATAGTGGTGATGTAATTCTTTGGAATTTGAAGACAAAAATGTTATACGGAAGAACTTTTCTGAACTTTCTGCGCAACTGGCATAGTATGCATTCAGTCTCTTTTGCAACTTCCTTGAAAACCTATTTACTTTGTTAAAGCAAAGTCTTTTTGTTGTTATTTTAGAAAATTTAAGAGCCAATCAAGGGAATTATAAGATCATTTTTGTGTTATATGGCTATTAATTTATTGAGAGAGAAAAGGGATGTTCCAGATATATTGAAGTCCCATATAATTAATTTACTTCAAAGCTTACTTCAAGGAGATGAACTAGAGTGAACCCAAACTGTAAACTTAGATAGCAAAATGAATGACATAAGTAGGAAGAAAGATAGGGGACTTGTTTCCAGCTCTGATGATATAAATGGAAGACTGTCTTCTTACTGTAAATAATGGGACAAAATGTGTTGAGCTGTTATCTTCAGAAACTGGGCAATAAATAGTGGAGGACTATGATCCCTGGAAAAAAGAAAACAAATGAGGTGAACCATAGGACCCCTCTGACCTCCTTAGAGACATCTTCCAGACTGCAGCCCAGGAAGGAGATTCTAAGCAAAGCACAGCATTTTCTCCAAGTCAAGGAGACCAAGCAGAGTTTGCGGGGGGGAGGGGGGGGAGGGACTGGAATATGTGAGGCTGAATGCCAGGGAGGAGGGAACTCTGGAGATATAGTGCCTCAGACATGTACTCAGGGTTCCCTTCAGTTTGTCCTCAAATCCCCAGTCACGGATGTGGACGATCAACTTCTTTGAAGTCAGGCAAAGCTTGGCCAGAGCCTATCACTAAACACTGAGCCACACATGCATGGGATAAAACTCCATGAGATGAGGCAAAACATAACTAGAGAAATAGATGCTAAAAAGTTGCTTGAGCTCATCCAGAGCTGGGGGATGTTTTGAACAGCCAGAAAGCAGAGTCCTCATTTGGCCTTTTCCGTAGAAACTCCAGAGAGTTTTGCCTCATATTATGGCAAAACCAGCCCTGGGACTAAAGACTACTCTAGACTTGCCCTAACAAGGCTTAAAAACAAGTCTTGAAAAATCAGACTGATGCATACATAACTTCCTGTCAGATCAAAGTCCAACAGTATTTAAAGGAAGCAAAGAAATCTAGTACTCAACATACATAGTCGACAAGGCCCAGCACCCAATGCAAAATTACTAGGCACACAAAGAAGGAAAATATGACTCACAACTTTGGTAGAAATCAACAAATAGCAAACAGTAGCGGGACTCAGTGATGGCTCTCAATGACCATCACCTCCTGATGGTCATGCCCTTTAGTCTTCTTGCACATTGTGTTAGCATGAGTTGCTATGGTCAGCAGAGTGCATTAGTGGTGCCCCTGTGTGACATTCTAGGCTAGGACAAAAGGACAGTTGGATCCCTTGTTCTGGAAGAAGCCAGCAGCTACACCATGAGCAGCCCCATAATGAGGCTTAGGTGGAGAGGAACTGAGACTTGCCATCTCCATGAGTTAGCCACCTTGAAAATGAATCTTCTTCCTGTTCCAGTCAAGCCTTCAGATACATGCATCCCCAGCTGACATCTGACTAAATCTCACGAGAACTGCGAGATAGTACACCCAATCAAAGCCACTCCCCAATTCCTTAACCACAGAAAATATGAAAGACAGTAAATGTGATTACTGGTTTATGCCACTGAATTTTGGGCTAATTTCTTAGGGAACAATAGAGAGTTAATATAGACATTGGTACTGCCACTCTAGTAAAACCCCCTAAATCTAGGAGTGACTTTGGGACTGAGAAAGTAGGGAAAAGCTAGAATATCTTTTTTTTTAATCTTTTTAAAAATTAATTTATTTATTTATTTTAATAAACATATAATGTATTTTTATCCCCAGGGGTACAGGTCCGTGAATCGCCAGGTTTACACATGTCACAACACTCATCATAGCACATACCCTCCCCAACGTCCATATCCCCGCCACCCTCTCCCGTCCCCCCTCCCCCCAGCAACCCTCAGTCTGTTTCTTGAGATTGAGTCTTTTATGGTTTGTCTCCCTCCCAATCCCATCTTCTTTCATTTTTTCTTTTCCTACCCCCCCAACCCTCCCACATTGCATCTCCACTTCCTCATATCAGGGAGATCATATGATAATTGTCTTTCTCCGATTGACTTATTTTGCTAAGCATAATACCCTCTAGTTCCATCCACGTCGTTGCAAATGGCAAGATTTCATTTCTTTTGATGGCTGCATAGTAGTCCATTGTATATATATACCACATCTTCTTTATCCATTCATCTGTTGATGGACATCTAGGTTCTTTCCATAGTTTGGCTATTGTAGACATTGCTGCTATAAACATTCGGGTGCACATGCCCCTTCGGAGCACCACGTTTGTATCTTTAGGATATATACCCAGTAGTGCAATTGCTGGGTCATACAGTAACTCTATTTTCAGTTTTTTGAGGAACCTCCACACTGTTTTCCAGAGTGGTTGCACCAGCTTGCATTCCCACCAACATTGTAGGAGGGTTCCCCTCTCTCCGCATCCTCGCCAGCATCTGTCATTTCTTGACTTGTTAATTTTAGCCATTCTGTGTGTGGTGGTATCTCATTGTGGTTTTGATTTGTATTTCCCTGATGCCGAGTGATGTGGAGCCTTTTTTCATGTGTCTGTTGGCCATCTGGATGTCTTCTTTGCAGAAATGTCTGTTCATGCCCTCTGCCCATTTCTTGAATGGATTATTTGTTCTTTGGGTGTTGAGTTTGCTAAGCTCTTTATAGATTTTGGATACTAGCCCTATATCTGATATGTCACTTGCAAATATCTTCTCCCATTCTGTCAGTTGTCTTTTGGTTTTGTTAACTGTTTCCTTTGCTGTGCAAAAGCTTTTGATCTTGATGAAATCCCAATAGTTCATTTTTGCCCTTGCTTCCCTTGCCTTTGGCGATGTTCCTAGGAAGAAGTTGCTGCGATTGAGGTCAAAGAGGTTGCTGCCTGTGTTTTCCTCAAGGATTCCTTTCTCACATTGAGGTCCTTCATCCATTTTGAGTCTATTTTCGTGTGTGGTGTAAGGAAATAGTCCAATTTCATTTTTCCGCATGTGGCTCTCCAATTTTCCCAGCACCATTTGTTGAAGAGGCTGACTTTTTTCCATTGGACATTCCTTCCTGCTTTGTCGAAGATTAGTTGACCATAGAGTTGAGGGTCTATTTCTGGGCTCTCTATTCTGTTCCATTGATCTATATGTCTGTTTTTGTACCAGTACCATACTGTCTTGATGATGACAGCTTTGTAATAGAGCTTGAGGTCTGGAATTGTGATACCACCAACTTTGGCTTTCTTTTTCAATATTCCTTTCACTATTCGAGGTCTTTTCTGTTTCCATATAAATTTTAGGATTATTTGTTCTATTTCTTTGAAAAAAATGGATGGGATTTTGATAGGGATTGCATTAAATGTATAGATTGCTTTAGGTACAATAGACATTTTCACAATATTTGTTCTTCCAATCCATGAGCATGGAACATTTTTCCATTTCTTTGGGTCTTCCTCAATTTCTTTCATGCCTACTTTATAGTTTTCTGAGTATAGATTCTTTGCCTCTTTGGTTAGGTTTATTCCTAGGTATCTTATGGTTTTGGGTGCAATTGTAAATGGGACTGACTCCTCAATTTCTCTTTCTTCTGTCTTCTTGTTAGTGTAAAGAAATGCAACTGATTTCTGTGCATTGACTTTATATCCTGACACTTTACTGAATTCCTGCACAAGTTCTAGCAGTTTTGGAGTTTTCCACATATAGTATCATATCATCTGCCAGGAGTGATAGTTTGACTTCTTCTTTGCCAATTTGGATGCCTTTAATTTCTTTTTGTTGTCTGATTGCTGAGGCTAGGACTTCTAGTACTATGTTGAACAGCAGTGGTGATAATGGACATCCTTGCCGTGTTCCTGACCTTAGCGGAAAAGCTTTCAGTTTTTCTCCATTGAGAATGATATTTGCGGTGGGTTTTTCATAGATGGCTTTGATAATATTGAGGTATGTGCCTTCTATCCCTACACTTTGAAGAGTTTTAATCAGGAAGGGATGCTGCATTTTGTCAAACGCTTTTTCAGCATCTATTGAGAGTATCATATGGTTCTTGCACTTTCTTTTATTAATGTATTGTATCACATTGATGGATTTGTGGATGTTGAACCAACCTTGCAGCCCTGGAGTAAATCCCTCTTGGTCGTGGTGAATAATCCTCTGAATGTACTGTTGGATCCTACTGGCCAGTATTTTGGTGAGAATTTTCGCATCTGTGTTCATCAAGGATATTGGTTTGTAATTCTCTTTTTTGATGGGATCCTTGTCTGGTTTTGGGATCAAGGTGATGCTGGCCTCATAGAATGAGTGTGGAAGTTTTCCTTCCATTTCTATTTTTTGGAACAGTTTCAGGAGAATAGGAATTAATTCTTCTTTAAATGTTTGGTAGAATTCCCTTGGGAAGCCATCTGGTCCTGGTCCTGGACTTTTGTTTGTTTGGAGATTTTTGATGACTGTTTCAATCTCCATACTGGTTATGGGTCTGTTCAGGTTTTCTAGTTCTTTCTGGTTCAGTTGTGGTAGTTTTTATGTCTCTAGAAATGTATCCATTTCTTCCAGATTGTCGAATTTGTTGGCGTAGAGTTTCTCATAGTATGTTCTTATAATTGTTTGTATTTCTTTGGTGTTGGTTGTGATCTCTCCTCTTTCACTCATGATTTTATTTATTTGTGTCCTTTCTCTTTTCTTTTTGATAAGTCTGGCCAGGGATTTATCAATCTTATTAATTCTTTCAAAGAACCAGCTCCTAGTTTCGTTGATTTGTTTGTTTGTTTGTTTCTATTTCATTGATTTCTGCTCTGATCTTTATTATTTCTCTTCTCCTACTGGGTTTAGGCTTTCTTTGTTGTTCTTTCTCCAGCTCCTTTAGGTATAGGGTTAGGTTGTGTTTTTGAGACCTTTCTTGTTTCTTGAGAAAGGCTTGTACCACTATATATTTTCCTCTCAGGACTGCCTTTGTTGTGTCCCACAGATTTTGAACCATTTTGTTTTCATTATCATTTGTTTCCATGAATTTTTTCAATTCTTCTTTAATTTCCTGGTTGACCCATTCACTTTTTAGAAGGATGTTGTTGAGTCTCCATGTATTTGCGTTCTTTCCAAATTTCCCCTTGTGATTGAATTCTAGCTTCAGGGCATTGTGGTCTGAAAATATGCAGGGAATGATCTCAATCTTTTGATACCTGTTGAGACCTGATTTATGATCCAGGATGTGATCTATTCTGGAGAATGTTCCATGTGCACTAGAGAAGAATGTATATTCTGTTGCTTTGGGATGGAATGTTCTGAATATATCTGTGATGTCCATCTGGTCCAGTGTGTCATTTAAGGCCTTTATTTCCTTGTTGATCTTTTGCTTAGATGATCTGTCCATTTCAGTGAGGGGAGTGTTAACGTCCCCTGCTATTACTGTATTACTGACGATGTATTTCTTTGATTTTGTTATTAATTGGTTTATATAGTTGGCTGCTCCCATGTTAGGGGCATAGATATTTAAGAGTGTTAGGTCTTCTTGTTGGACAGACCCTTTGAGTATGATATAGTGTCCTTCCTCATCTCTTATTATAGTCTTTGGCTTAAAATCTAATTGATCTGATATAAGGATTGCCACCCCAGCTTTCTTCTGATGTCCCTTAGCATGGTACATTGTTTTCCAACCCCTCGCTTTAAATCTGGAGGTGTCTTCGGGTCTAAAATGAGTTTCTTGTAGGCAGCATATTGGTGGGTTTTGTTTTTTTATCCATTCTGATACCCTGTGTCTTTTGATTGGGGCATTTAGCCCATTAACATTCAGGGTAACTATTGAGAGATATGAATTTAGTGCCATTGTATTGCCTGTAAGGTGACTGTTACTGTATGTTGTCTCTGTTTCTTTCTGATCTACTCCTTTTAGGGTCTCTCTTTGGTTAGAGGACCCCTTTCAACATTTCCTGTAGAGCTGGTTTGGTGTTTGCAAATTCTTCCAGCTTTTGTTTGTCCTGGAAGCTCTTTATCTCTCCTTCTATTTTCAATGATAGCCTAGCCGGATATAGTATTCTTGGCTGCATGTTTTTCTCGTTTAGTGCTCTGAATATATCATGCCAGTTCTTTCTGGCCTGCCAGGTCTCTGTGGATAGGTCCGCTGCCAATCTAATGTTTTTACCCTTGTATGTTATAGACTTCTTTTCCCGGGCTGCTTTCAGGATTTTCTCTTTGTCACTAAGACTTGTAAATTTTACTATCAGGTGACGAGGTGTGGACCTATTTTTATTGATTTTGAGGGGCGTTCTTAGCATCTCCTGGATTTTGATGTTTGTTCCCTTTGCCATATTAGGGAAATTCTCTCCAATAATTGTCTCCAATATACCTTCTGCTCCCCTCTCTCTTTCTTCTTCTGGAATCCCAATTATTCTAATGTTGTGTCGTCTTATGGTGTCACTTATCTCTTGAATTCTCTCCTCGTGGTCCAGCATTTGTTTGTCTCTCTTTTGCTCAGCTTCTTTATTCTCTGTCATTTGCTCTTCTGTGTCACTAATTCTTTCTTCTGCCTCATTTATCCTAGCAGTAAGATCTTACATTTTTGAAGGCACCTCATTAATACCTTTTTTGATTTCAACTTGGTTAGATTTTAGTTCTTTTGTTTCTCCAGAAAGAGCTTTTAACTCTCTGGAGAGGGTTTCTCTAATATCTTCTATGCCTTTTTCAAGCCCGGCTAGAACCTTGAGAATCATCATTCTGAACTCTAGATCTGCCATATTACCAATGTCCGTATTGATTAGGTCCCCAGCCTTCGGTACTGCCTCTTGTTCTTTTTTCTGTGGTGAGTTTTTCCGCCTTGTCATTTTGTCCAGATAAGATTTGCTTTCTCCTCCTCTGGAATTCCACTGTTCTCCTTGGTGAGTGAAGTTGGTCTTGGCTGGGTTTCTTGTTGATCTTTTGGGGGAGGGGCCTGTTGTAGTGATTCTCAAGTGTCTTTGCCGCAGGCAGAATTATGCCGCCCTTGCCAGGGGTGGACTAAGTAATCTGCTCGGGTTTGCTTTCGGGAGCTTTTGTTCCCTGAGTGCTTTCCATAGAGTCCATAGCATGGGAATGAAGATGGCAGCCTCCCAATCTCCGGCCCGGAGGAGCCCAGAGCTCGGGGTCCCACTCCTCAGTGTGCCCTCAGAGAAAAGCACCCAACCGCCCCGCCTCCCTGGCCTCTGGTCGTGTCTAGAGGAAAGCGCTCAATCGCTCGCACTTGGAGAAAAGCGCCCAGTCGCTTCCATCTCTGTGGCCTCCAGCCACGCTCCGAGCCCACCCAGCCAGCGACTGGCACAAGGTAAGCCCGGGCTGAGAGCTCACTACTTGGCTTTGTCATGTAGCCGGCTTCCCCGCTCCAATACCTGCAAGCTCTGTGACACTCAGACACCCCCGGTCCTTCTGTGACCCCGCAGGACCTGGGGCAACGCTGACCCCGCGTGGGCTTCCCCCGGTCTAGCCTCTGGAGCGATGTCCCTCTGTGGAGCAGACTTTTAAAAGTCCCGATTTTGTGCTCCGTTGCTCCGCCGCTTGCCGGGAGCCGGCCCCTCCTCCCGGGGTCTATCTTCCCATCGCTTTGGATTCACTTCTCCGCAGGTCCTACCTTTCAGAAAGTGATTGATTTTCTGTTTCTAGAATTGTTGCTCTTCTTCTCTTCGATCTCCCGTTGGATTTGTAGGTGTTCGCAATGGTTAGATAAGCTATCTAGCTGATCTCCTGCTATCCGATGTTGTCTCAGCCTGCTACTTCTCCGCCATCTTGACTCTTCCTCAAAAGCTAGAATATCTTAAAGATTTTTTTTTTTTTATTTGACAGAGGTCACAAGTAGGCAGAGAGGCAGGCAGAGAGAGAGGAAGGGAAACAGGCTCCCTGCTGAGCAGAGAGCCCGATGCGGGGCTCGATCCCAGGACCCTGAGATCATGACCTGAGCCGAAGGCAGAGGTCTCAACCCCCTGAGCCACTCAGGCGCCCCAAAAAGCTAGAATATCTTAAGGAGACTTTTAGTGAAAGGCCAAAGGCCTTGGAGCTACTACTAACAACCTTGTGGCCCTTGAGGAGGCTGCCACGGAGGTGGAAAGTGAGGAGAATATGATTGTGGAGAGTGGTGAAAAGAGAATCCCTGTTACATGGTGGCCAAAAGTTGAAAGGCATGGTCGATGGCCATGATACTGTGGAATCCTGGGAACTAGAGAAGGCCCTGAGTCAGCTGGATGATTAAACTAAGAATCTTTTAGGGCAGGATGTTGCAGGTGCCATCTGGCTTCCTTTTGCAGTTTGTTGCTCAACGTAAAGAAGAGAGAGAGAAAAGTTAAAGGAAAAGTTGTTAAACATGAGGGAACTGCTAGGTTTGAAAGTGCCCCGTCTCTTCAAATAGCAGACAAGGCTAAAATTAAGAAATGGCTCTAGGAAAAGATCAAGTCCAAAAAACTGTTAGGAAAGCATGGTCTCAAGATGAAACCAGGCATGGAGCGGAGTGACGTCATCAAGATGGCAACACAATGGCTCCCAAATGCAGCCCTCCTCCCAAGAACAACTAGTGACTATCCATAGGCAAGACACCACTTGAAAATCCAGGACGTGGGGGTAGGGTTGAAGCATCCCCCTACCCCCCAGAACACAGAGACTGAAAAGGGATTGCATTAGAAGGGTAAGAAGAGCAGTTACACTCTGATGGCATCACCCATCCACAGGCCAGCACCGGGATGCACTGAGAGGCACCCCTCTTCTTCCCCTCCCCTCAGGCTGATGGTTTCTCTGGTGGGAAAAATAAAAGAGCCCAAGGTGAACATCTAGCTCTCCCGGCATTGTGGGATGTTTCCTGCAGGGCCCACTTGGGTCTTGCCTCACAAGGATCATAGGGGAAGTCTGTGAGGTTTGATCCCTGGGGATGGGACTGAGATGGAGGGGTTGGGGTAGAGTTTACAGCAACTGGTGCTCAGACCTTGGCTGACAGCATTCTTCTTGCAGGAGCGAGCAAGTAGGCATGGCAGCCAATGGCTCTGCCCATCTGCAGAGCTGAGCTGGTGGCCCTGTCTGGCCAGGGAGCAGCTCAGCTGGATTATGTCCACAGTAAATGAGCCATACACACCTGGGAGCCTGTTCAGTCCTTCTGCCTTGGCAGGGAAGTGAGCTCAAAGCCCTGCCTGATACTGAATACAGCCCTGTCCTGCCGGAGCAGGAAGCCTAACCAGAGTACCTGGGACACTGCATAGACGATCCTACAGCCCCAATATGTAGTAGGAGCAGCTGCACAGAGAGCCCAGCCGGTAGCTCTTCTGATCTCCAGAGCCAAGCCAGGGGCCTGTTGGGTCAGCAAACTTGGTGGCAAGTTCTGCCTGATTCAGGTACCCATCCAACCAGCCATACCAGCCTCGGACCCTGTTCTGTCACTACACCCAGGCAGGGAAGCAAATTCGAAGCCTGCATACTGCAGAATAGAGCTCACAATCTTACCTAAGCAGGAATCCTAATCAGAGGACGCGAGGAGCTGTGCAGCCCAGCCTACAGGCTCTAACCCACGAGCCAGTTCAGCAGGTCGATGAGAAGGATATGTGGTTGGAGAGAGCCAGAACGTTTTAAAATGTTTTAGCCCACTAATTTTACAACACCAGTTTTTTTTTTTCTTCCTGTTCCTCCCCTTCCTTTCTGTTTTTTAAGAGATGTGGTTTGCCATTATCCCAGAATAATGGAATTAGGAGGTAATTTATCAGGGTTACTCACTGTGTTCAAGTCTTTTTACCTACTGGGGTCATCTTTCTCTTTAAATCTCTACCAGGTCCAACAGTCCCAAGGAACAGGGCTGACTCCCTGCTTGGCTTGCCATCAGCCTGTGCTCTGACACCCAGAACACTTCCAGAAACCCTCCTGATGCCGGTCTCCACTTAGTTTAGGGCCCCCGAAGATTTGTGACCTAGGTCCGGATGTTTGGCTTGGATCTGGCCCCTGACCCCTGCACTACACTTTCTTCTAGAGCTGCTCTGACACTTCCCTTGAGGATCCTAACCACTCTGACCCCAGTGCCCACTGATGACTGCTGACAACCCCTCTCGGGTTGACAAGAAGTCCTGGCCCCGGCCCTGCTCTGCTTCTGGTTGCAGTTTGGCTTCTGGTTCCAGACTGGCTCTCAGTTACAGGCTGGGTCCTGGGTAGTGATCAGACTCCGCTCAGGAATAGCCTTCGAGGGACTGAGGCTCATTTCTGGGAAGGTAAGGATGTTCTCAAACCTGACCGCAGGTGAGACAGCAGCTACTGGACAGATTGCCCGTCTCCACCCCACCCCACAGATTCCTGGAGAAATTCTAAGAGAGTCAGTTTGAGCTCCTGCTGCTTGTGCCCAGATCCTGGGATCTTCCTACGGTGGGGAGCAACCAGTTTGAGCAAAACTGGTTTGTGGTGTGTCTGTCCTCGCAGGAGCTAAGTTAATACAAGAAACACTTCTTAAAGGTGCATAAAATGCATACAGGTTCTACAGGACTCACAGTTTATAGGGGGAATTTGGCTTGTTCACAGACACAGATACACACACCCACACACCCACACACCCACATACAAATGAATTCCAACTGGCAGTTTTTACCCTCCAGGGGATTATCCTGCAGCATAGTTCTTAGGTAGGGCTTTTGTGAACCTGTACACCTAATTTAGTTATTTTCATTCCCTAATTACAAAATTGGTGCATACATTCTCCTTGTAAAAAGTTAGAATTACGTAAAATGAAAAACGGGTGTTCATCCTAACAAACCATTTTTTATGCATTTGCACATTTCAAAATACATGTAAGTATATGTTTTTCATAAATGTTATATACTATTTGTGTATGCAAATTTCATTTTTCATAATATATCAAAGGATCTTAACATGTCTGTGCATATGGATATCTTATTCTTTTGAACTGTTCTCTAATCTTCCAGTGTATGAGTGAAACATAAATTAGTCATAACCCTATTGATCTATGGGTGGTTTAGAGTCTTTTCTGTTATAAGCAGAGACTGTTAAAAAGAACATTGCTGTAAATAATGCTAAGTGAATGAATGTCTTTTATTCAGAACACAAGATCCATATCTGTGAGATAATTTTCTAGAAGTAGATTTACTGGGCCAGAGGATATCCCCTTTCAAGTTTCTAGAGCGATTGATAAACTAATATGCTTAGAGTTTGTCAATTTACACCCTCAAAAGCAGTGTATGAGGTTTTGTTTTGACATAGCCTATACCAGAATGTCAGTAAATGATTTGATTTGGGTCATTGGTATCTTACTTTGGTTTTATTTTTATATTATTGCTTAGAATCATCATATTTCTTCTTTGGGTGAGCTCTCAACCATTTTTCTGGTTTACCTTTTGGACTGTTGGGATTTTCTTCTTGATTTATGAGAACCATTCATATATTAAAGAAAGGATCACTTTAACTTGTATTTTGAGTCATAAGTTCTTCCCTCCACCCACCCACCGCTGCCACCTTTGTTGGTGACCATGGCACATGTTTGTAGGTGAATTAACTAACACTTTGTTTTTATGAGTTCTAGATTTTGTGTCATAATAGACAGACTTTGTGATTGTAATTAACTACTACATAAAAAATTTAAATAACCATCTGGAATTTATTTTAGTATAGTGTAAGAGGTTAAGAATCAATGACATTGAGTGCTTGCTGTTAAGCAAAAATTGTGCTGTCTTTCCATAATATGGAATGGCAATTGAAACATGGGTGCCCACTCAAGGACTACATATTCTAGTCCCTTTGGCATACATGTGTAGCCATGTGGCCTGTAATCAAGTACAGAATATAAGCAGAAGTGATGTGTATCACCTATAGGCCAAGACCTTTAAGAAGTTCTCTGTCCTGCCATCTAGACTGAGGCAACAGAGGAACCCATTTAAATTGTGGCACTATAAGTTGGCAGGAATTTGGGTCCCTGAACTACCATGGTCGAGATAGCTACTCACTGACTAGGAAAATCTACTGTGATTGTTACATGAGTGAGAAACATTCTTCCATTGGGATAAGCCACTACAATGTTGGGCCATATTATTAAAGTGGCTAGTATGGCTTTACCAATAAAGTATCCAGTGAAGAGATAGCTGTCCCTAACCACTCGTGTCTGAGCACACTTCATTTTACTCAGTGAACACTCTGCCAACTGTCAGTGGAAGGGAAGTGTTAGTTACATAGCATTTGTAAAGGATCTGGAAGAGAGGTGATTTATCATGGGTGACTTTCAGAGTTAACCACATGTTAAAGTGAGAATTCTATTCAGTGCACCTGTGTCACCCATATCACTAGACCAGGAAGAATCTGAAAGTAAAAAGCAGAAGTATATCAAACCAATCCCGGCTTATTTTAATTCAACTATTAATAATAATAATACTTCATTTAAAATAAGACATTCAAATTTAATTTAAATTAAGTGGTATACCAGGACAGTAGTGGAAAACCAGTTTTGGCTGCTGGAGATAGAATTAACAATCACATAGAAAACTTAATAATAACCTATACTAAGCAAAATAGGCTTCGTTTATAAATATGAATGGATAATCAAAGATTACATCTGAGGAATACACACAGAAGGAACAAGATGAGCTAATAAAATACCTGAAGTAAGTGAACAACAAATATTTGCTGATAAAGCGGACACTGAATTTAAAAATATTCAAGCATGACAGTATGTACTTTTTCCTCTTAACGGTCCAACATCAGCCAGATTTTACAAATGCTTGACTCTTTGAAAAACTACTTTGAAAATCAATCTAGTGCCCTACAATGGTATTGGACTACTTTGTGAATGAGTCCTCTATTTGTTCTTGTTGCAATTTGTTCAAAATCAGTTGTGATATTTAATCAAGTGTTCAATGAAGGGAAGACCAAAGAAACGTAAAGCTTTGAAGCCTTTAGCAAACTGGAATTATTGAAAACAAAATGTGTGAATGGGAAGCCGTTGAATTCATCACTACAAAAGCCAGGAAGGAAATGAACAAATCAAACAAGGAGAGCTCAAACAATGTATCTGATTTAATTTTGCAATTTTATAATTGTGTTTTGTAATTTCTTAACTTGGGAGAAGAATTTTTTGATGAGCTTCCATTTGGGGGATAAATTTACATTCTTTAATGAATGGAATGAAATTGAAAAGACCTATTATTTTGCAACATCTCCAATTGTTGGCCAAATATTGAAGATAATCCGAGATAGAATTTATTTGATGAATTTTGTGTTATAAAATATTTTCTAAGAATGATAATCTCAATGAAATAAAAAGAGACAGTAGATGAACATATATTGACTGAATTATTTAAATATTTCCATACTTATTAATAACCTTCACAGAGTAGACTATTCCTGAGCTGACCAGGAATCTCACCATATGTAGAAACACTTGTTTTTTCAATCAAATATGGGCTAAAGAGAAGAGTCTATTGAAGGTATCAACAAATTCAAATTTATTAATGACAAAATGCAAACTTGAAGAATATTACAATATTATGCATGAACTAAGAATAACAAGAACATATTTGTAATTAGAGTCCCAGAAAGAGAGGATAGAGACAATGTGGCAGAAAAATATTTCAAGAAGTAAAGGCTAAAATATTTCCAAATATGATAGAAAATATCAAGCTACAGGTCCTAAAAGCTCAAGATACCCAAAGAAGGTTGAATAGAAAAAAACACCACACACAACAACATCATAGTCAAATTGCTGAAAACAAGTAACAAAGGAAAGTATTAAAAGCAGCTAGTGAAAAAAAAAGACATATTCCATAGAGAAGAATGGTATAACAATGGAAACTGGATTCTAGTCAAGTAGACGATGCAAGGACATTTTTAAAGTGCTGAAAAAACCCTCTCAACCTAGAGTTGTAAATCCAGTTAAAGTATTCTTTAAAAAAAAAAAATGAAGGGAAAGCAAAGGCATGATCATTTGGTCCATGATCAAAGAAGAAATCACTAGAGAAATGGGAACTTATTTTGAAAGGAATGTTAAGGAACACCCATTGTATAAAAATTTGTGGATACAGTTAAAACAGTAGTAAGAAAGATATTTATAGCATTAAATGCTTCCTTAGAAGAATAAAGGTTTAAAATCAAGCTACTACCTTAAAGAGCTGGAAAATGAAGAGAAAATTAAACTCAAAGTAGAAAACAAGAAGGAGCAAAGAGTAGAAGGCAGTGAAGCAGCAAATAGAGAAATAAAAGAAGAAATCAATAAAGTCAACAGTTGGTTCTTAGAAAAATTTAATGAAATTGATAATTCCTTGATCAAGAAATAAAAGGGATATAATACAAATTACCAATATCAAGAACTGCACAGGGGACATCGCTAGAGATATTAAAATGATAATAAGAAAATTATCCATTGTCCATTTAGCTAAAAGGGATAATTAAAACATACCAAAATGACCCAAGGAGAAAACATCTGAATGTCCTTATATTTGTTAAAGAAAGTGAATTTTAAATTAAAAAAACTTTCCAGAAAAGCTCTATGCCCAGTTGACTTCACTGGTGAATTCTACTAAACATTTAAGTAAGAAATTGTATCAACCATACATCATATATTTCAGAAAATAGAAGAGGAATATTTACCAGCTCATTTCCTGAGGGAAGCATAACCCTCTTATCAAAACCTGAAGAAGGCATTATGAGAAAAGGGAAATGCAGACCAATATCCCTCATGATCACAGGAACAAATATCATTGAAAAAATGACAAAACAAAGACAGTAATATACAGTAACACTAATATGCCATGACCTAATATGAGCCATCTTAGGAATGCAAGGTTGATGAATACACTAAAAAGTCATTCAACATAAATTGTCACATTTGTAGATTAAAATAGAAAAAATGATAATCTTAATAGATGGACAAAAATTATTTGACAGAATTCAATACACATCCATGGTAAAACCTCTCAGCACACTAGAAGGAAAAGGGAACTTCCCCAATCTGATAGAAACAGCTATGACATACCTCCAGGTAATCATATTTAGTGATGAAATATTGAACATTTCAGAGTTGGGAACATGGCAATGAGGTCTGCCTTTAGTGTGTTTTCCCACATTTTACGGGATGTTTTAAGCCAGTACAATAAGTCAAGTAAGAGAGAAAGATTATATGGGAAGAAATAAAATGCCTTTATGTGTCCTTTACATAATTGCACAGATAAAAACTGCTAAAGAAACTACAAGGATCGACAAGAACTAATAAATGAACCTAACAAGGTTACACAATATAACTTAGGTATACCTAAATCAATTGTATTTTTATATAGTAGCAAAAACAAAATGGAAAAGGAATTTAAATTTACTTACAAGCCATAAAGATGAAAATTTACTTGGAAGTAAATCTACCTAAATCTATAAGGTAGTCCTGAGGAAAATTAAAGAAGACACAAATAAATGGAGAGATAAACCATGTTCATAGGTTAGAAGATTCCAAATGGCTAAGATACCTATTTTCCCCAAATTAAAGTATAGATTCACTATAACTGAGTCACAAACCCAGAAAGCTTTCTGATAAATTGACAAGTGATTCTAAAATTAGTATCTAAATGCTAAGAACCAAGAATAGCCAAAATAATTTAGAAAAGAAAAAAAATGTTGGACACATTATACAACCTAATTTGACGATTTAATAGAAAGGTCCAATAATCAAGGCACTGTGGTATTGGCTTTAGGATAGACAAACAGATCAATGCACAGAAATAGAGCCACACATAAATTGTCAGCTGATTCTTTGACAGAGGTGCCAACTTAATCCTACGCTGAAAATACAGTCTTTTTACTAATGATGCTGGAAAACTGGATGATAACTATTATGGGAAGATAATGAACTTCTATCCACACTTCTCAACAAAAGATTTATGGATCACAGACCTCAATGTAAAATTAAAACTATGAGCTTTGAGAAGATATCATAGGTGGATTTTTCTGTCATCTTGGAATAGACAAAGACTTCTTAGGACACAGAAAGCATTAGTCATTAAAAAAATGATAAAATGGATTTCAAAACTTTAAAAATTTCAGTTTATCAAAATATACCATTAAGAAAATGCATACAAAGCACCAGACTGGGAGAATAAATAATAAGTTGTACTTTTACATAATAATGATAGAGGAAGTACAATGAAAATAATATTCCATTTATATTATAATTATAAAATATTTGAATTCCAGGCATAAACTTCTAACAATGAAACAAAAGGAAAAAATAATTGGAAAGTCATACCTTATGCTTGAGTGTATAGACTATAATAAAGATGACAACACTTCCTAATTTAGTAAAGATACTTTAATGTAAGACTAATTAATTTTTCTCAGGATATTTTAAATAACATCTTTAAATGGGATTTCCAAGCCAAGGAAACATGCCTTTGTTTTAAGTTTATTGACTATTTCTGATAGTGCATTTTTATCAGATTGGATTCTGGCAATCAGGAATTCTAAAATTGGTCTTTGATTTGTTAGCAGATATTCAAACAAACCTTCAAAAAAAGGTTAAGAATACCGGAATAAAAATTAGGCCTTGAGCAGCCCCAAATACCATAACAAGAAACATAATCTTAAAAAATGTCCTGAAGATGTATGCTTTAGCTGCAGATAAAACACACACCCCTATTACTGTTGAAAGTGCACTTTGTAACACTGGATAGCCTAGCAGATACAATGCCTCAATTGTTTTTTGGTTTACTGAGGGCTTAGAACTGGAAACAAATGCATAAGAAATGTGTGCAGAAAAATCGAAAGAAAACCCTATACAAATGACAAGATTAATCATGGATATGGAATCAAGATTGACATTCCAGAATCCCATGAAACCCGTTACTCCCACAATCACAGAAGCAATAGCAAAAGTTACCCACAAGGAACACAGTGGGTGAGGAATTAACAATAAGGAAACAATGAACATAGCGGTTGATGCAACAATGACATTTCTAACAGTATTTTCTAATATTGCAGTATACTGATCAAAATATATGAATGCCTGGTTATACACCATCAGGGGAATTTCGCACTTTTCAGCTTTGCTTCGTAACTGGGATAACATCGTCTTCTTATTGATTGAAGAGAAACACCCACGGTCTGAATAAAGCCCCGGGAAGAAATGATTTCATGTGATGATGAAATGTTAATATCATACATAAAAAGTGGAAAATGTGTTAAAAAATTGGGCAAATTATTCATAAAAGTATGCTTATCACTTAAATCTTGCTGGCTCTTTTCCATATATTGCACATACTCTCGTAACCAAAACTCTGTAAGACTTTTATCTACATAGTCACTGTTTTCCAAATTTGACAGACATATTTCCAGTTTTGGCCTAACACCTTCATCCCAGTAGTTATAGGTTTCTGTAACAATAACCATAACTCTGGGACCATAATCTGAAAAATATTCTTCTTCTACATTAAAATATGGTGTGATGTAGGAATCGTCACTTGCCAAATTTCGAAGGTCTAAACCTTCCTGCACTTGGAAACACCCATAGATGCTACTTATGATGTACAAAATGTATACAAGCACTACAAAAAATTTGGACTCGGTTCTTGTGAGAAAAGGGCCAAAATAGTCTCGAAAGAACACATTCATTGGATGGACATCGGTTTCTTCTTCGTCCGGGAGAGAATCACATGGGAGACAGCAGGATCTTTTTAATGAGGAACATTTTTGGTCAGGATTTTCTGGCTTTTTCAACCAGCGTAGACAGACTCTTTCTCTTTTACCATCCAGGGCCATAAATGCCCCAAAACAGTTGATGTTATAGAAATAACAAAAGAGCAGGGTTGTTCCTGTATAGATGCAAAAGTACTGTACGGACCTGAAAGAGGTCATAATCCCTGTATAGAAGGCCAGGACGTTGGTGATGGTGGTAATTGTAATCGACACTGCCACTTTGGAATAGACACTGGACAGACGCTGTTTTATGTTATCCATGAGGCTGGTCTTCTGCCAGGCAGAAATCATTATGAACATATCATCAACCCCGACACCTGTTAAAAAAAAAAAAGAAGAAGAAGCCATCTTCATACATATTAATATCCATTAAAAATTAAATGCATAAACTCAAACCATCTTCTTTGTCCATCTCTTAAGGTCTGATTTATCTCGCCCAATCTGTGCTTTGATACTATGTTCTCTGTTGCCTCCTTTGCTTGCCTCTGAAGCCACACCAGAATTCGCCCCTTCCTCTGTAACAACTCTGGGCTTTGTATGCCCTCCTGTTATTTGTACATAGCATAGGATAGACCCGATACTCTGCTCCTAGTCTTCGTGCAGGGTGTTTTAACGATGAGTCAGGAAACCTGTTGTGGATGTTAGCTGAAGCAGGATTAGCAATGTTATCTTTGATTCCACTGGATTATCTGAGAGACCATTTTCCCTCATAAACCATTTTACACAAATGTACAGACACACTGAGCCAACATTCTGTTGCTTAAAATATAAGCTGGACTTATCTGTTCTACAGTTAGCATCTAAGTATCAATGTGGTAGGATTTGAGAGGCACCGCATAGTACACACACACACACACACACACACACACACACACCGTTTTCCTCCTAGCCTGTTTTTGATACCCAGAATGTTATCACTTAAACTTACTTTCCCAGGTTAAGGCATTATTATTAAAATGCAAGTACTCTTGAGATCAGACATGTGCACCAAAGTAAATCTCAAGAATCCCTTGCATAGGGGTGCCTGGGTGGCTCAGTGGGTTAAAGCCTCTGCCTTCGGCTCAGGTCATGACCCCAGGGTCCTGGGATCGAGACCCTAATTGGGCTGTCTGCCCAGCAGGGAGCCCGCTTCCCTTCCTCTCTCTCTCTGCCTACTTGTGATCTCTCTCTGTCAAATAAATAAAGAAAATCTTTTAAAAAAAGAATCCCTTGCATATTAATATCTACTAGGTAATCCTTTTCTATAAGGATGTTTCATGATGGGTTTGGAATAGAGAGGACAGAACATTTGAGGACTTTGAAATCACCACTGAAAACTTGGAAAGGAGGACTAGAAAGAAGAATGGGGATAGTGAGGACAGCAAGAGCATTTGCAGATAAGTTTCACCTGCCTCAAGATTTCTGCTAGAGTTGACACTACTTTCACCCATGTATATTGATACAAACTTAATGAAATAAACAAGGAAATACACAAGGTAGAATAAAATGCTGTTCTCCACTTCAATTTGGGGGTATCTTCTCTACAGGAGGGTACTAGGAATTGCAACTTTGTCTCTAATCAGATGTTCTCTGGTTATGATCAAGCAGGCCGAAGGATCTAAATTAACATAAGGCTACACAGAATGTCACAAATGCATCCTGACATCCCATGGCTAGCGGCCTTGAGGATTTCAGTTGTACTCAGTGGGACAAAAGGGAAGAATCAGAAGTACTAAGGACCAAGAATGAATTCATTGATATTTACAAGGTATTTAAAAACTAGTTTTATTTTTTTAAATTTTTTTATTTTTTAAAGATTTTATTTATTTGACAGAGAGAGATCACAAGTAGGCAGAGAGAGAGGAGGAAGCAGGCTCTCTGCCGAGCAGAGAGCCTGATGCGGGACTCGATCCCAGAACTCTGAGATCATGACCCAAGTTGAAGGCAGAGGCTTAACCCACTGAGCCACCCAGGCGCCCTAAAAACTAGTTTTATTATTTATAGAACCTTATTCAGAAATTGTCCTCGCACATTTCTTGAGTTGTTTAAATCACACACACACACAGAGCCATTCACACTCCTGTGAATACACAAACTATACAATCCTGGTTTACATGAAATCAATTAGATACACCTTAACCTTGTTATTAATGGCTGTGGGGGGGGGGGTGAGTGACTAAGTATGGCTGTGTACTAGGAAGAGATGCCCTGACATCCAGCATACAGTTCATCCACTGTCTCCCCTGGGAAACCAAATACTACCTCTTCCAAGCTCCTTATTTTCTCAAGGAGAAACACCTTTGTTTTCTCATGCTTATTATAAAATAAATTTTTTTAAAGATTTTATTCATTTATCCGAGAGACAGAGATCACAAGTAGGCAGAGAGGCAGGCAGAGAGAAAGGAGAAAGCAGGCTCTCCACGGAGCAGAGAGCCCGACGCGGGGCTCGATCCCAGGACCCTGGGACCATGACCTGAGCCGAAGGCAGAGGCTTTAACCCACTGAGCCACACAGGCTCCCCTATAAAATAAATTCTGAAAGTATAGGAAAATATGGAGAAAAAATTTAAACAGCTGTAATTCCACCCTTCATTTTTACATATATCCATCCAGAATTTGCTCTATACAAATACACCAATACAACTATATCTTTCTGTTTTGAACACCCTGTTTCATAACAAGCATTTTTCTGGTAGTGGTTATATATCTTTTGTCTACCTTATATACCTTATAAATCTACCTCTTTCTAAGGATTGAATATGATTCACAATTTTAATATGCTACATTTGAGTTGCCCAATCCCATGCTGATAGGGAATTAAATGGTTTTCAAAACCTTCCTGTTCTAAATAATGCCAAAGTGAACATGCTTTTACTTTTTGAGCACTTGTCCAATTATTAGGACAAATTCCTAGGAAGTGGAATCAGTAAGTCAAAGACATTCCCTGTTTAATTTTTAAGTCTTTTGATTTGCAAAACTGGACTCAAAAAAGGGTGTACCAGGTTACAGTTTTCCGCTAGCAGGATGAGTGTTCATTTCCATACAACCTTCCTTCAATCTTGCCGATATTCATTAATCTGATATGAAAACAAGGTGTCCATTTTTGTTTTAATTTGTATCCCTTGGTTAATTGAGAGGTCAATTTTTTTTCTTATTATTTCCAGTGATTCATATTTTAGATTTGGGTGTGACCCATCTGTTCATGTCCCTTGTCTGTGTTTTTCCATTTGGGGTGCTAGATTTTCTCCCTCTAAAGACACACAATTCAATTTTATTTTCTTTTTTCCTGTCACCTCATTTTGATCTATAGAACCACCCAGATATAATTATTTTGCTTAATCTAACCTAAACTCCCTCCCTTATCTACCCCACACCCTCACATATACAACATGTAACCTCCTGTTTTGTTTTACTCACCCAGAATAAGAAACGGTGAATTTGCAACTAGGATCACAAATGGCACCCCCATGTACAACATCAGGCCAAAGCCGCTCACCACTGCCAAGGCAGCAGAAATCACCCCAAAGGCTGCAGTCCACATTTTGTTACGTACGCGGTCACACCTGTAAATTTGGAAGGAAAAATCATGGGATTTGTGGTGGTAGGTTCTATACTGAAATTCCATCAGTTTGTAACATTTTTTACTTGGACACCTGTTCAGAAGGCTCTTGGGCAATAATTCCCGTACTAGTCTAGTGGAGACCTTTAATTCCCAGGCACTATCCCAGACCAAGTGGGAAAAAGGAGAGAGGGAACAGAAAAGCTATCTGAGCTTTTACAAAACTTTCTAGGCGATTCTTCTGCAGGTAAGCAAGCTACTACTCCACTGATTGTAGTCGAGAACCACAGAGTTATACTAAAACACTCCTGATGGTTAATTCCACTCTGCTCTTCAAAGAGTATAAATGGACTACCACAGCAAAGGGAGGGCAAGCCTTAGCAGAGTAAATATCCATATCCAGTGTTCTTTTCACCCAACCCTTGACTCCAGCTCACCATAGATGCAAGCCTAAATAGCTCATGTATTTCAGAGCCAGTTCAATATGTATTTTGGTTAGCAAAATGTAGAAAGACTCCTCCTAAGACGTTTTCAGGATTTTCATCTACTGCTGAAGCGGGCTCTAGAAAAGTTGCTACTAATTGCAAAAGAATTGGAAATGTAGTCCATTTAGAATAACACAGCCTGGGCCCATTTCCCAGAAGTGGGAATATATAGACAGCATTTTAAAGTATGGGTTCAGTACTTTACCTACCCAACAGCCACAACATTATACTTTTTTAAAAGATTATCTGTTTATTTTTCAGAGAGAGAGAGCGCACAAGCAGGGGGAGTGGCAGGCAGAGGGAGAAGCAGGCTCCCTGCTGAGCAGGGAACCTGATGCGGGACTTGATCCCAGGACCCTGGGATCATGACCTGAGCTGAAGGCAGATACTTAACTGACTGAGCCTGCCAGGTGCCCACCACATTACATTTAAAAATTTTAAAATTTATATTTCACATTGTTTGTTAAGTGCTTCAAAACAAATGACTGATACTCATCTCTAGACATTTTTAGTAGGAGAGACAAACTAAGTTTGGATTGAAACCTAAGAGTCAACTATGGAAACGGAAGCATTGATTCTAATACAGTAACAACATGACTAAAGACCTTTTACTGTTGTAACAGTAAAATAGCTAAACTTTCTTATTATGAAAAAAATGTTCTGCACCATGGTTGTAGCTCACTTTCTGTCAACCCACCAGTTCTAGGAGTTAAATTCAGGGCCCTAAATCAACCACACAGACAAAATTCCAGAGCAAAAATAAGTTGCTTTGTTAGACTAAAATTTGACTATAATGAATACTTTCTTAAAACAATACTGGCTTATCTATGAAAAACCTGCAGCAAATATCATTCTCAACGGAGAAAAACTGAGAACTTTTCTGCTAAGGTCAGGAACATGGCAGAGCTGTCCACTATCACCACTGCTATTGAACATAGTACTGGAAGTCCTAGCCTTAGCAATCAGACAAAAAGAAGAAATTAAAGGCATCCAAATCAGCAAAGAAGAAGTCAAACTATCACTCTTTGCAGATGATATAATACTTTATGTGGAAAACCCAAAAGACTCCACTCCAAATCTGCTAGAACTTGTACAGGAATTTAGTAAAGTGTCAGGATACAAAATTGATGCACAGAAATCAGTTGCATTTCTATACATCAGCAACAAAACAGAAGAAAGAGAAATTAAGGAGTCGATCCCATTTATAATTGCACCCCAAACAATAAGATACCTAGGAATAAACCTAATCAAAGAGGCAAAGAATCTATACTCAGAAAACTATAAAGTACTCATGAAAGAAATTGAGGAAGGAACAAAGAAATGGAAAAATGTTTCATGTTCATGGATTGGAAGAGCAAATATTGTGAAAATGTCTAAAGCAATCGACACGTTTAATGCAATCCCTATTGGGGAATGTTGAAAAAGAAAGCCAGAGTTAGTGGCATCACAATTTCAGACTTCAAGCTCTATTACAAAGCTGTTATCATCAAGACAGTATGGTACTGACACAAAAACAGACATATAGATCAATGGAACAGAATAGAGAGCCCAGAAATAGACCCTCAACTCTATGGTCAACTAATCTTCAACAAAGCAGGAAAGAATGTCCAATGGAAAAAAGACAGCCTCTTCAACAAATGGTGTTGGGAAAATTGGACAGCCACATGCAGAAAAATGAAATTGGACCATTTCCTTACACCACACATGAAAATAGACTCAAAATGGATGAAGGACCTCAATGTGAGAAAGGAATCCATCAAAATCCTTGAGGAGAACACAGGCAGCAACCTCTTCGACCTCAGCCGCAGCAACTTGTTCCTAGGAACATCGCCAAAGGCAACGGAAGCAACGGCAAAAATGAACTATTGGGACTTCATCAAGATCAAAAGCTTTTTCACAGCAAAGGAAACAGTTAACAAAACCAAAAGACAACTGACAGAATGCGAGGAGATATTTGCAAACGACATATCAGATAAAGGGCTAGTATCCAAAATCTATAAAGAGCTTAGCAAACTCAACACCCAAAGAACAAATAATCCATTCAAGAAATGGGCAGAGGACATGAACAGACATTTCTGCAAAGAAGATATCCAGATGGCCAATAGACTCATGAAAAAGTGCTCCACATCACTCGGCATCAGGGAAATACAAACCAAAACCACAATGAGATACCACCTCACACCAGTTAGAATGGCTAAAATTAGCAAGTCAGGAAATGACAGATGCTGGTGAGGATGCGGAGAAAGGGGAACCCTCCTACACTGTTGGTGGCAATGCAAGCTGGTGCAGCTACTCTGGAAAACAGCGTGGAGGTTCCTCAAAAACTTGAAAATAGAGCTACCTTACAATCCAGTAATTGCACTACTGGATATTTACCCTAAAGATACAAATGTAGTGATCCGAAGGGGCACAGGCACCCAAATGTTTATAGCAGCAATGTCCACAATAGCCAAACGATGGAAAGAACCTAGATGTCCATCCACAGATGAATGGATAAAGAAAATGTGTGTATGTATATACAATGGAATACTATGCAGTCATCAAAAGAAATGAAATCTTGGCATTTGCGATGACATGGATGGAACTAGAAGGTATTATTGCTGAGCGAAATAAGTCAATCAGAGAAAGACAATGATCATATGATCTCCCTGATATGAGGAAGCTGAGAGGCAACGTGGGGGACTTGGCGGGTAGGAAAGAAATAAATGAAACAAGATGGGATTGGGAGGGAGACAAACCATAAGAGACTCTTAATCTCACAAAACAAACTGAGGGTTGCCGGGGGGAAGGGGGTAGGGAGAAGGTGGTGGGTTTATGGACATTGGGGAGGGTATGTGCTATGGTGAGTGCTGTTAAGGGTGTAAACCTGTCGATTCACAGACCTGTACCCCTGGTGCTAATAATACATTATATGTTAATAAAAAAAATTTAAAAATAATTTAAAAAAACAATACTGGCTTATGGCAGTTTAAAAGAAGAAGGTAACAAAGATGAACTCTGAAATCAGAAAGATTAAGGAGGATAAAAGTTACATATGACACATTTATTTCCATTCCCTCTTTCAAGTTTCCGGATTTTTTGGTATAAATTTTCCAGAGGGTGGGAGATATGATTTTAATTGCTGAGTTGACTTTCTCTCAATGACCTTTATTTTATTTTTATTATTTTTTTAAAGATTTTATTTATTTATTTGACAGATGGAGATCACAAGCAGGCAGAGAGGCAGGCAGATAGAAAGGAGGAAGCAGGTTCCCCGCTGAGCAGAGAGCCCGATGTGGGGCTTGATCCCAGGACCCTGAGATCATGACCCGAGCCGAAGGCAGAGGCTTTAACCCACTGAGCCACCCAGGGGCCCCTCAATGTCCTTTATTTTAATGTTCAATAGACCAGGGAGGAAAAAATTTGAACGTGAACACTGTAGGAGTTTGGTGGATACATGTGCAGATATTCCAGTGCCCTAGAAGGATTCGGTTTTAAGCAGTTTATCAGAATGACCTCGGAGAGTCTTAGAACTTCGGATCTCCTGGGACCTAGCTCTGCAGGTCCTGACGCGACAGGTTTGTGGGGAAGCTGCAGGGTCTCAACGTCTGAATCTTTCCTCATATGATTCCAGTGCTCAGGCCGATTTGGGCATCGCTGACAGCAAGATGGCCCATCCTCTGAAGTTTTAATTCACTTAGCAGAGAAGGGCTGAACTAGAAATTACTGTCCTTAGAAAACACTCTGTATGTTTGGTGAGAGATCCTTATCTCCCTTGAAAGGTAATCATGTCTCCCATGAGTAAACAATAATTTCCAGTGTATTTGAGAAGGGAAAGATTTTCCCCAGATTGTTTCAGAAACTGATTGAATATTTGGGGTGAGTTTTGACCTTTCCAAAATGTTAGACAAGTTTGAAATAATCTGGAAGCTCAACATACCACTACTGTGCTGTAGAAGGAGGTTCAGGTTAGAGCATAAAGTTGGAAAAGTCTTACTATTGTTCTTATGACTTCACTATAAGACAATGAATATTGAACCCTAAAATGTGTTCGAGCAAGGCTTCTGTGTGAGGCAAATGCAGGTATGCAAGGAGTAGCCTTCCTGTGTAAGGATCTGAGACGAGCAGGACGGCCAATGTTTTAGGGACTGTCTAGGAGGCCCGGCCCAGAACAGAGATAAGAGATTCTCTGTGATAACAGAGAGAGAGGAGTGGGAGGTGTCTAAGAAACTTAGAAACACTCTCACAGGAGAATGGGTTTTATTTTTGATACCAGAAAAGGCATGAATTGAACCATCATGGCAACATCTTTACTTTAAGTATTTTCCTGCTCCTTTTCCTCTTCTCCTTGGGCATGCTCCAACCAGGAGCCAACTTAGCAAGATGAGAAGTAGGAAGAAAAGTGCTACAAGAGGACTGGTGAGTCCCTTTTTTCCCCATTAAGGACTGTCCCAGGCAGCACACTCTGCCTAAGAGTGCTGGCGGCGTGGGGGTTGGGGGGAACCTTAGCTTCAAATCTAGTTATTTTTTGCTTTTTTTTTTTATTACATGATTTTGTTTTGTCTATTACATGGACATGGACATTTTAATTCAGACTGGAGGATTTTGTCTTACCTAAGAATGACCACAAAAGTCACAGGGCCTGCCTGAGTTTTCATGGGGCAGAGGAAGAACTGCTCTACCTACAAAACTTAAAGAGAACAAAGGGAGACAAAAATAAAGTTGCTGTATGTTTATACCTCATGAGTCCTATGTGTTCAGTATGTTGGTTACAAACACATAAAGTCTTCAAAGACACATAAATATAAATCATTTTCTAATTGCCTTTGGTACAGGATTTATTTTCTGTATTACTGTCCATAGTCATTTGTAAAGATAAGCAAGAATTGATATGAACTTGTATCTTCAGAACCAACTATCTAGTAGACAAGTTTTATCAAACCAGTTGTTGGTACCTTGTAGATTCCACACTAGTTTAACATTTTTTTTTAACTCTACTGACTTGAAAAAGACAGAATTTTGTCTTTTCCCCTCTCCACATTCTGCCTCTCTCACTTGCTCCCTCCCTCCCTCCTACACTTGCTGTTTAGTATTTTGGTTTGTTCATTTTCTAGGGCATTGTGGTCTTTCTTTCCAGAATAACAAAGTTGTGAGGTAGTTTATTGACTCTAAAGAGGTACCCATTGTAGTTAATTGACTCCCTTTGCCTACTGGGGCCTCATTTTCCTCTACCTTAAAATCTAGAGGTTGAATTATATCATTTGTTCCCAAACCAACCTACAAATGAGAATCAAGTAGACAAGTTTTTGAAATAAGATTTTCAAACTGAAGCCCCAGAGACTTGATTCAATAGAGCAAGGCCTCAGAATACGTGGGCTTAACAGTTGTCTCTGTGACTCCGCTGTGAGAATCACTGGAATGATATAACCTGTAGTGTACTTTCTACACCTAAATTCTTTTATTTGTCGATATTTTTCACATTTTAGCTTTGTGATCACAAGAGACTAAATTAACCCTAAGGCCTAGATAACAATTTTTAAGTGCTTAACAAGATAAAGCCCACATCAGAACAATGAAGATATCTAAGTCAATTAAATTAAAGATATTTTTATATAGTTAAAAGTACTAGTTCAAACTTAGAAATAAGGACTTGTTGTTTAGTTCTATCAGCATATCTGCCTCCAAATGGTCATAATTGGCAAATATGTAAGGTAAAAAAATACACCAAATCAAACAAAACTGTCCACAATTTCTTTTTCTTTTTAAGATTTTATTTATTTATTTGTTAGAGAGAGAGAGAGGGAGCACAAGCAGGGGGAGTGGCAGGCAGAGGGAGAGGGAGAAGCAGGCTTTTTTTTTTCCTATAAATTCAACATCTTTATTACAAAATTTATTTATTACAAACTTTATTAATAAATAAATTTATTTATATAAATAAATTTATTTATTACAGATTTATTTAATTTATTTATTTAAATTATTTATTTAAATTTACAAATAAATTTATTTATATAAATAAATATAAATATAAATATATATAAATATAAATACTTATTATTATTATTATTATAAATACTTATTACAAAATGCCAATTGCCTTTTTCTTTTAAGAAATGGAAAAGTCAACCCTCAAATTCATATGGAATTGCAAGAATCCCTGGATACCCAAAATAATCATGAAAAAGAAGAAAAGAATTGGAGGACTGAGATTTCCAGATTTCAAAACTCACAACAAAGCTATAGCAATTAAAACAGTGTGTTGCTGGCATACCACAGACATGTAGGCTAATGGAATAGAATTGAGAGTCCACAGAAATAAACCCATATATCTACAGCCAATTGATTTTTTTAAATTTATTTATTTGATGGACAGAGATCACAAGTAGGCAGAGAGGCAGACAGAGAGAGAGGGGGAAGCAGGCTCCCCGCCGAGCAGAGAGCCCGATGTGGGGCTCGACCCCAGGACCCTGGGATCATGACCTGAGCCAAAGGCAGAGGCCTTAATCCACTGAGCCACCCAGGTGCCCCTCTACAGCCAATTGATTTTTGACAAGGATGCCAAATCCAGTCAACTGGGAAAGAACAGTCTCTTCATCACATGGTACTTGGAGAACTAGGTTTCCATATGTGCAAGAATGAAGTTAGACCTCTATTCACCCCATTCACCCCATCAACAACTTAAATATAAGAGCTAAAACCATAGAAGGTTTTCAATTCTTAGAAAGAAACAGGGCAAAGGTACATGACCTTGGACTTGTCAACAGATTCCTAGATGTAACACCAAAAGCATAAGTAGCAAAAGAAAAATGGTAAAAGATAAATTGGGTTTCTTTAAAATTAAAAGCTTTTGTGCATTAAAGACATTATCAAGAAAGTGAAGAGACCGTAGGACAGAGTGGGAGGAAATATTCATAAATCATATATCTTTTTTTGAGAAAGAAAGAGAGAGCAATCGAGCAAGAACATGAGCAGGGGAGAGGGGCAGAGAGAGAGAGAGAGAGAGAAAATCTTAAGTGGGCTCCATGCCCAGCACCGAGCCCGACTCAGGGCTTGATCTCACAACCCTGAGATCATGACCTGAGCTGAAACCAAGAGCTCGACGTTCAACCAACTGAGCCACCCAGATGTCCCTACAAATCTGATAAGGGTTTACTATCCAAAATACACAAAGTACTCATTAACAACAGAACTCAACAACAAAAAGACAAACAACCCAATGGAAAAAAATGGGCAAAGGACTTGCATAGATATCTCTCCAAAGAAGACAGGCAAATGGCCAATAAGCACATGAAGATACTTAACATCATTCATAATTAGGGAAATGTAAATTAAACCACACTTTGCCACTACTAAGATGGCTGTCATCAATGTTGGTGAGGATGTGTGGAAATTAGAACCCTTAAACACTGCTGGTAGGATGTAAAATGGGGTAGCCTCTGTGGCAAGTGGTTTGGCACTTCTTGAAAGAGCTAAACACAGAACTACATAACTTGCCAATTCAACTGCTAGGTATATACTGAAAACAATTGAAAACAGGAGCTCAGACAAATATTTGTATACCCGTGTTCACTGCAGCATTATTCACAATAGCCAAAAGGTGGAAACATTTCAAGTGCCCAACAACAGATAAGTGAATAAACAGCACTGTTTATATATGATGAAACATTAGTCAGGAAAAGGAATGAAGTTTTGATACATGCTGCATCATAGTTGAACCTTGAAAACATTATAGTAAGTGAAATAAACCAGTCACAAAAGAACAAATATTGTATGATTTCACTTAGATGAAATCTCTAGAATAGGCAAATTCATAGAAATAGGAAGTAGATAAAGATTAACTGGGGGGCAGGGGAAGGTTGTATGTGGGTGGCTCAGTCGGTTAAGCATCTGCCTTTGGCTCAGGTCACGATCCCAGAGTCCTGGGATTGCCCTGCGTGGGGCTCCTTGTTTGAGGGGGAAGCCTGCTTCTCCCTCTCTTACTCCCCCTGCTTGTGATTCCTCTCTTACTGTCTCTGTCAAATAAATAAAATCTTAAAAAAAAAAAAAAAAGAAGTTAACAGGGATTGGGATGTGGGGAGGCCATGGTGGGTTACCAGCTGAGACTTATACAAATTCTGTTTGGGGTGATAAAAAATGTTCAGAAACAGATAGTTGTGATGGTTGTACAACAGTGTGAATCTAATTAATACCACTGAATTGCACATTGAAAAATGATTGAAATGACATATTTTATATCTTTTATATGTATTTCACCACACACAACTATTTTTTAAAAGAGTTAAGCAACTAATAAAACTGTTTTACCTGTAGCATGATATGATTGCGAATAATATGATTAGAAGGTATGCCAAGTGAAACAAAGGGATCACTGTCATAGAAGTGGCTTGAAATTCTAGTTGTCTGGAAAGTGATGTAAAGTAGACCACCTGCCACAGAAAATATACCCAAGTAAATAACTTTTCATTCCAATATTTGTGTGTAAGCGACAAAAACTACTGAAACACTACAGCTTATTCATTGAAACGACATGTTAAAATTTGTGGACTATGACTTTAGAATAAAGAAGACAACATAGATTTGCTTCTTCCCACAACTCTATGGCATGGTTTCCAAAGTCTCTTGCAAAAACCCAAAGTTTAAAACTCCTGAATATACAAAATCTGAGTTCTGTATAAGACCGTGAAGTCATTAATAGCCACAGAAAAGTGTCACTTTTTCTAAATTTCATTAGGTTGTTGACTTTTACTATTTTAAGTGCATTGATATTTCAGAAAGATCTGGTATTCAAAGGCTTTTTCCAGGAGCTGTCTCACTTTACCGGGCTTATTCACAAGTATTAAAGGGCTTGCTGGCCCAACATTACCGAATGGTTAGCATGTGCCTGGCACTGTGCTAGAACTTACGCAGAAAATGCTAAGCTAGTTCTTTTTTCATAAACACCATGAATTCTGCTTGAAGGGTTTTTTGTTGTCGTTGGTTTTTTTTTTTTTTTTTTTTTTTTAATTTCAGTGAACTCCAAACAAGTTTTAGGGAGCTTCCCCAAACAGCAAAGACTTTAACTAAAAGTAGGAATTTCAAAGACATTTGACTAGGAAACCTGATGAGCAATGTCTGTATGGAACAGACCTACCTTGAGGATGTAGAATTTGTGTTTTCCATCAACATTACTAAGGATTTAAGATTTGTGGCATCCTTTGATGTGTGAGATTAAGGACATTGGATTAAGTACCAAATAGAGTAGAGCACTCCCAGCGTCAAGGCAAGGACTCCATCAAATAATTGGGCAGCGCTACCGTTACAATCCTTGGAAAAGTGCCCTTATTCCTCCCACCTTCTCCCGGCCTCCCTCTAAGGCCCAGCCACCAGGTACCTGGATCTTCTTCAAGGCCAGACTCTTTTCGATGTTGCTAAATTGGTTCAGGAAATGGATCAGCCACATCTTGCTAAGCTCGTTGACCTCGCCATCCTCAGTCTTCAGGAAGTACAGTAGCCGCATGGCCTTGGCCCTCACGAGTAACTGGTTCTTCCCCATCCTCTTGCCTAAAAATGTTCCTCCAAGGGTCCCGGCCAGGTAGATGGGCTGGCCTGTTGGGTTGAAGATTGGGAAGGTGACGTTTCCCAGGTCGAGGTTTTTGTTCCTCTGCCAGACAGCCAGGAGCGGGTTGGAGGGAACGCAGAAATCCTCGTTCTTAGCGCACACCTGATCGTAGCGCGTCTGGGTTCCGTTTTCCTTGGTCACATACAGATCCTGTATCACAGCGTCCAGTTGACTGATTTCTTCCAGGATTTCTTGTTCCAGCAGGGAGGTGGTGTTGGAGACCGCCAGAATGCAAGCGAAATGGACGTCAGTGCTCTTCCTGGAGATGGAGAAGTGGTAGGAGTCGTTGGCGGTGAAATGTCCCTGCACAAAGCGCCGCTCAGCCTTGGCCGGGCTCCCGATGGGGGTGTACTGCTCCTCCAGGTTTTCCTCTTCATCCTTGGGTAAGTAAATCAAGCCAGTGCCCAGAACGGCCGTCAGCGCAATGGGCGCCAGCAGGAAGACCCAGGGGTGCGAGCCCACCACCCACCCCAGCCTTCCGAAGGCGCGGGAGAGGGGCGCCTCCAGGCAGTCGGTGTGGCAGCGGGGTCTCTCCCATGGCTGGTTTCCCGACCGTGACCTTGAGCGTGACCCTGACGCCGGCAGGCCCGAACGCCCCCTCGCTGACCCCGACTGGGAGTGCGACGCCCCAAGGGACTGCGTGCGCTGCCCGGAAGCCCGGTTAAGCTTGGGTTCCCGTCCTTGACGTGACTGCCAGGGCCGCTCTGACTCGGGCTTGGAGGCGGGGAGCGGCTGTGCCCGCGGGCGCGCCTCCCCCTCCGACGGCCTCCCGGAGTCCGGCCAGGGCCGGGCCTCGGCTTTCCGACTCGCCTCCCGCTGCGGCTGCCGCGGCGGCCCCGGCTCCCGCTCCGGCTTCTGGGCTGCGGACTGGGGCCCGGCCCCTGGCGCAACCTTGGAGGGACTGAGGCCCATTTCCGGGAAGGAAAGGCAACGTTCTCACTCCGGGCGGCAGGTGGGACAGCGGCCACCGGCCGGCGCGCCCCCCTCCACCGCACCCGACGGTTTCCTGGAGAAGTTCGACGGGGAGTCTGTTTGACTCCGGCCGCTCGCGCCCGAGCCTGCGGCTTCGGTGGGGAGCACGTGTTTTGACCCACGGCCCGACTGGCCCCAAATCTGCGTGTGGCGTGCCCGTGCCCTCCGGAGTCGAGTTAATACAGAAGCACTTCTTAAAGGGAAGATGCGTGCCTGTTCTACGAGGCTTACATCTTTGGGGGGAATTTGGCGCGCGCGCGCGCACACACACGTTCTAGCCTTTCTGGGATCATCCAGGAACACCGTTCTTGGGTAGGGTGAGCCTGGTACACTTAATTTATTATTTTCATCAGACCGAACATAAACATTCTCCTCGTAAAAAGTTAGAAAGCAGTATGTAGAAGGAAAAATGAGTGTTTATCTTTGGTCTGTTCCACAGTTCCCAGGACGGAGGGACCCCTGTGTTCATGGCACCATTTTTAAGAAAGTCCTCACCTACCTTTTAACGTGCAGGTGACTAGAAGGCAGGCAGGTGGTGAGCGGGTCCTCGAATTAGGAAAACTGCTCGCCATGTTTTCCGTGGTTGGCAGTCACTTAGCAGTCATCGTGGTTGTGTTTTTATGTGCGGAGATACCGCGTTTTAATGAAATCTCCAGATTGTAAGAATGTCAAGTCCAAGACGTTAAGGAAGATATCTTTAACAGTATTTAAAAGGAGAAAGAAATAGGAGATATTAAGTTGGCTTTCCAGAAAGTCATTGTTTAAGGGTGACCTTAATAACTACAAGGTGGCCCCCGTTTTCTGTTCTAAAAGTTACAGTAAATGGGAGGAGGGTTCCTCTTCTTCGTCTGCTTGTTGCAAGTCCTAGTTATAGCTATATCTTGAGTTTATCATTGGTGTGGTATAAATCTAATGGCATCTGTATCACATTAAAAAAATGGGGGAACTGATTTGGGAATTCCATTTGTTAAACCATATCTATATTATGGCAAGAATGGCTCAGTTCTTGTCCTAAACATTGAGGATGAAATGTTAGAGGGAGGGTGTTCACAAGTACTCTGTAATGTGCAAAACTAGGGCCTTTTACTGCCCATCTTTATGGTAGTTCTTTAGCACAACATCAGCGTGGTTTTTTTTTTTTCATTCTCAAAACACAACCCTAAACTTCTACAATTGCTCATAAATCAGCCACCGTGAAGTACTAAATTCTATAGAAAAATATGTACCTCGAGATTTGATTTTATTGAGTTTCTTCATTCTAGTTTATTAATTCTAGATTATTTAATTTCACTAATCTAGTTATGTAGATTACTAATGTTTGTGTGGGTTTAGAAGGTCAATAAAAAATATCACTAATAGTTATTCCCCACCAGTTTTTCTGTATCATTCCACAAAAGGAATTTGACATTTTTAAAATGAGCTCATCTGCTATATTTGAGTTGTGAAAGCTTTTCATATTGGTTTTGGAGCTCTAGACTATATCCAGTACAGCCAGCACATGGCCTAGAAGTCACATGGCTTAAGTGACAAGTCTCTTAAGTTGCTTCCTCTCAATTCACACAACACTCTGGCCTTTAATCTGAGAATGGTGTCTACTTTGTCAGGATTGGATTCTCCATACTTTGTAAAATGCCTTCTGGATGAGAAGGGGGTGGGTATTGGGAATTCAAGAATACAGTTTAGGACTTAAAATTTTATCTAGTCTATTTCTTATCCATCTTCAGTCTAGGTAAAATTAAACAGGCAAAGCATTACCTTTTCTTTATCTCTTATCGCTATGTGGATACCATTTCCTTCTGTTCCCCAGTCCTTTCAAGCAGCCCCCGTGTCCCATTTTTTTCTCTTGCCCCGTTTCTCCTTTTGTAAGTCTCATTCTCTCAGGTTAGCCAAACTGAGTTTGGTATAAATAAAGGGCAGTTGCCCATTATTTTTTATTTTTTATTTCAAAAACATTTTTGCCCATTACTATGCATAAGATGCTTCTCTTTTAACTGTGTATTTTAGTTACTGGTTAAT